>NC_054376.1:74269120-74628495 GCF_017654675.1 Xenopus laevis
TGTCCTATACTGTGGCTGTGCCATTTTCACCTCTATGCAAAATGTGCATATGTAATAAGCTTCACAGGTGCAAGAATTATTAACTGAATCCCTGAAGGGCAAAAATCTAAAGTTCCAGCAGATATGCAATTGAGTATTTATCTAAGTTTATAAAGATAATTTAAGAGCTTCTGCTCAGCTCTTGAAAATGACCAATTAGAACTTCTATAAAAAGCTGTAACAATTTCTCAGCATTTAGAAAACTCCCTTAAAACTTTTTTCCCCCAAATATAAAGTTAGTATATATACATTTTTGTGTTGCATTTTTTACCTGATTGGCAGGCTTTAGGTGGTGTGAATGTTACCGTGAATAAAAAAAAACCTGCTATCCAATATTTTTACCCCTTCAGAGACAGGGTAAGACTATATAGTTACATATTGTAACCATTTTTATGTCCATGTTTGTTTTATAGGTACTGCAACATTGTTTGAATTTTTTGCTACATTTGAAGTATTGCACTTATATCTTTTCCCTCTGGACTATGAACTTTATTATATGGGAAACGATTCAAAGACTTGTGCTTAATGTTTTTTGTTATAGTTTGTTTCGTTATTTTTTTCACAGTTACTAAAGGTTTTTTAAAAAAAAGGTTCAATTTCACTAATTGAATGCACTTGTGAATTAATTGATTGATGCACCTATAAATGTACCATCTTACACAGATCCTTTATGCTTGACAAAGGGGCTTGCCCCGAAACGTTGCACTTCAGGTAATAAAATTTTGCAAGGTTTTCAACTGCATTCACATCTTGTGTGCCAGTGTGCCTTTTCTCAGTATCAGATTTGAGGTTGCCGGTTACCTCTATCACTGAGCACCAAGTGAATTTGGATTTATCTACACAGACAGGTGTACGTGAGCAATTACCAATTTGCACTGGTTCTAGCCTGAGCAGGCAGGCAGAGCTTGAGTGGAACCTAGACAGGTCAGGTCTAGTAAGGATAGGCTACTCACCTTTATAGGTCACTCTAGGAGTGACAGATAGACAGGATATTTAGCTGAGCAGCTTGAGGCTCCTCCGAGAATAGTGAGTGGGATTAAGATATCGGGTACTGATTGCCCAGAAGTAGGGACTAAGTGTACAGACCTAGGTTAGAGTATTCCCCTCAGGTTCCACTTAGGGAAAAGGCTGAAAGCTGGCGTTATGTCCTCAAGGCTACATACATAAATGCCTGTATGATCCTGCATGTTCTCTTTTATGTACACTCCGCTGAGGATTGTATGTTCAATAAATCTGTTCAATGGTTAAGTTATAAGAACCACTGGCACCCAATTATTTGCACCCTGAATACAGTTACAGTTGCACTACACCCTGCCTCTACACCGCTGCGAGGGCTCACTCCGTAAGATTTTAAGGTCTCATCCAGAGCACATTTATTGGGAGTGGAGCTTATAGTAGAGTAAGGTGCACTCAATTTACTATAGCGCTACATTTTGGCACCCAACTTGGGGCCTGTACAGGGTAAAACTGTAATACCGCACTGTAGCCTAGTATGACAGGCGCCGCAGGTGCGGACTCGATAGGAAAAAGGCCAGAAAAGAGGTGGGAGACTTCTGTGGTTCTTCTCTCCCACACAAACATTCTGGTGCAATCACAGTATAGTACTGTGCTTACAGTCAAAATGCCTACTATACTGCCCCAAGAAATGAAGGGCCATTCCCCCTTAGTTATCCCAGGTTTGATAACTTCTGATGCAGTATATGCCTGGGCTATCAAAGAAGGCATTAACCCTCGCCGAGCGGTGGTGATAGATGGAGTTCACCCACTCGATACCTGTGTACCTAGCTGCATGGCCCTTAAAGGAGAAGGAAACCCCCAGGGCGCTAAACCCCTCCCCCCCTCCCCTGTGCTGCCCCCCCTCCCTCCTCCCCCCTGGCCTACCTGTCCCCCTGGGCAAATGCCCCTAACTTTTTACTCACCCCTCTGCGCAGGTCCTGTCCACGGAGTACGCAGTCGCCATCTTCTCCCACGCGCGTCTTCTTCCTGCTCTGATCGGCGTTTTCTGGCGCATGCGCAGTAGGAACAGGTACCGGTACGGCTCTACTGCGCATGCGCCGAATGTCACAAAGTGAAATCGGAAAACTTCGTGACATTCGGCGCATGCGCAGTAGAGCCGTACCGGTACCTGTTCCTACTGCGCATGCGCCAGAAAACGCCGATCAGAGCAGGAAGAAGACGCGCGTGGGAGAAGATGGCGACTGCGTACTCCGTGGACAGGACCTGCGCAGAGGGGTGAGTAAAAAGTTAGGGGCATTTGCCCAGGGGGACAGGTAGGCCAGGGGGGAGGAGGGAGGGGGGGCAGCACAGGGGAGGGGGGAGGGGTTTAGCGCCCTGGGGGTTTCCTTCTCCTTTAAGGGATTCCAAACACTGTTTGGCTATTGTGGCAAGTAGAGAATGAGCTCCCTGATGATGGTGAGGGGCCCTCCATGATTTTTTCTCATGGTTTGCCTGACGGCTGCCCCTGTGTTTATGCAAGCCTGCCAGCTCAGTCTCCCGTGAAGGAGAAAATGGTCGCAATAACCCCTTCTGCTATGTATCTGTGGGCCTGGTTGGAGAATGTGGAGTCTTGTCAGGTCGTTATAGTTGATGGCATACCTGAGTGCTGCCCCATAGACAGTGTGCATCGCGCTCTTATGGACTACCCGCTATTCGATGGTTTTGAGTATGTTACCCAGGGGCCCTCAATGGAAAAGCGAAAGGTCCGGTTTCTATACTGGATCCCTGATGAGCCATGCAAGGAAACTTGGCCTTCCTGGGTGTACCCTATAGGAGCCCCTGCAGAGGTTTGCCCATGTGTATATCAGGATTTCTTCACGCTGCAAGCATTTAGAGAAGCGCAGGCGGGATTTCTTAATCCACCCTCTGAAGATTACCCGGAGGAAGCCGGGGTCCCCACTAGTGAACTACCGTCTGAGCCTGTGGGCCCGGTAGAGTTATTACAAGGGGAGAGTACTGGACTAGTTGAATCCACTGATAGAGGGGATTGCTCGACAGAGGAGGTCCCTGCTGCTGAGCTGCTGTGTGAGCCGGAGAACTCAGTAGCGCTGTTACTAGATGGAAACACTCCTACAACTGTAGTTCCCCTCTCCCTAGTTGACAAGGGAGATGAGGGTGGTGTAGTGACCTTGCCCCAGGAAGAGTCTGGGCCCAGTGCTAATGTGCCCCCATGTTTGGAAGTGGATTTGAGTACTTTTTTATTAGAGACGGAGTTGTGTACATTGAATTGAACTCCCCTGCCATAGAAGATGCATGTGTTAACATAATGCCCGAATGCGCCTCTGCTGAGGGTGATCCACCAGGGGGAGTTGCCGAAGAAGTTGTTGCCGTGGAAATTTCTCCTGCGCCATCCGCACCGTCAGTAGGGATTAAATTGGTGAGCACGCGAAAAAGACAAAAGAGGGGTGCCAGACCAAACAGATGAGGTGTTTCCAGAGTCATGGCGAGGTGCCCCAGTCTAGAAGATAATGCCACAGCCATTTTGTATCTTGCTTCAACCCTGCTGGAGTAGCAGAGACGAAAAAGCAGATGGCGGAGCCTGTTGCTGAACCGGAGGTTCAAGCGCCTGAGATAAAGCAAGTGCCGTACGCTCCTACTTTTGTGGAGCATGAGCGGCAGTATGTATATCAAGGGACTTTCTCACCAAGCGCCAGGGGAATGATGATTCCAGTATGTGGCCTATGTGACATGGAAGCGCTCAATGCCCTAGAGGATCCTAATGGAGCCTATTCGCAATGCGGTTCCCAACTATGGATGGGACCTTTTCATCGGGCTAACCAGCTTCCATTGGTGGGAAAGACACAGGTTGAGGTGAGCGGTAACTCTATACAAATCTACGAAGAGATAGAGGATGCCCCGGGGGTGTCAGCGGCTACGACTCCCACACCGGAATCCCATCTAGTTATTCACCACAGTGAGGCTTGCTGTAACAAGGAATGTGCATTCCCCTCCAAAGTTGTTTCGATTGAAGGTGAGGCCCTAGAGAGCGCGGATGCAGTTAGTGGCATAATACTGTCCGGATGGACAGTCAATGCGAGTGCTACCCCTGTTCCAGAAAAGTCCGATAGCATAGGTGATGTTATGGCGTTGCTGATGCCCATACCCTCAATA
Organism: Xenopus laevis; assembly: GCF_017654675.1. NCBI lineage: Eukaryota > Metazoa > Chordata > Amphibia > Anura > Pipidae > Xenopus > Xenopus laevis. The sequence goes on from NC_054376.1 coordinate 74,273,267, forward strand.
GTGCCGGTTGCACCAGGGGGAAACGCGGATAGTGAAATTGTGACAGAGCCTATTGCAGATTTCAGGCCTGAAGCTGTTGCTGTAATTCCTGAGATGGAAACCCTGCAGCCTGAAATAATGTTACAGCTTGTGGAGCCAGATACCTTACAGGAGGTAAATGCTGCAGATGACTTGCTAAATTTCTCAGATGAGAAAAGCCTCTGTGTTAGGCTCCCAACAGAGTCCCTCAACCAAGGAAGTGTTGTTGAGGAATTCGGGACCTTGGGTGGACTTAACCCTTACCACGTACACTGCCCTTACCACACCAACTTGTGCTCCAGTCATATATTATGATATTTATTGGTGCAAATTCTCATTTGGGCGAATTGGGCCCGTGTTGCCAGTGACCCCAACGTTCAGAGATCCCCACTGCCTGAGAGCCAAGCGGAAAAGGAGCTGACTTCCCTCCAGGATGAGGACGAAGACTGGAAGTCAGTGTCAGAGAACACTGTGCAAATTCGGTGCAAGTGTCAGAGATCTGTGGTTAGTGAACCCATAAAGTCTTCAAACCCCAAAGTGATGGTGCAAGCAACCCCTAGTGAGCCAAGGGAAAGCACCCATGTATCTGAACTTTATCACCTTACATACATACATTGTAACATAGTTAAATTGGGTTGAAAAAAGACAAAGTCCATCAAGTTTGACACTTCCAAATGAAAACCCAGCATCCATACACACACCCCTCCCTACTTTTGATTAAATTCTATATACCCATACCTATACTATAGAGCTTAGTATCACAATAGCCTTTGATATTATGTCTGTCCAAAAAATCATCCAAGCAATTCTTAAAGGCATTAACTGAATCAGCCATAACAACATCACCCGGCAGTGCATTTCACAACCTCACTGTCCTGACTGTGAAGAACCCCCTACGTTGCTTCAAATGAAAGTTCTTTTCTTCTAGTCTTGAATGGGTAAAGATATCCTTGGCTAGTGAAAAGGACTGGGTGGCAAATATCCCTAAACCTAAAGGGGATCCCACCATAGCGACTGCCCCAGGATGGGAGGAATACAAGGAGGAGAGCCAAGAGTTGGATGATCCACCTGCTCCCAAAGATGTTGTGCCTCGCAGCTTTATTGCACCTCCCAAGATAGGCCCAGAGGAGGAGAAAGATTTCTGGGTCCTGCCTGGACGAGCAGATCCCAACATTTTCAGGTCTGTTTCCTGAGTGCAGCGGGTGATAAACGTTCGAGTTTACCGAAAATGGTGTTACTTTGTGCCCTATGCTCCTTGGTGGGTATATGAGAGAGTGGCTGCATCTTATGAGGATTGGCTCATTGATGAAATCCTGAGGAAAGAGAAAATGTACCACAGTTGTCTCACCAACCCAAATGAAGTGCGGCACAAGCAGGATTGGGAGTACCTGCGTTCTATTGATGTTACTGTTTGGAGGATTCTGTGGTAAGGTTAATAAAGCTGTGGCCAGGAACATTCCAATAAAGAAGTGTCACACAGTGGTTATTGTTAGATGGAGGGGAAGTATGCAGTGTTGAATGCCTGGGTCAAGTAATGCCACAGATAGGATAGGAGGAGTGGCATCATGACCCGGGCTTAACACAGGCAGGACCCTATTGGAGGGGTTAGGGGGAAAGGGGGGTGGTTAAGCCTAAGGGTGGGTACTGGTGGCCATTTTAGTGTCAATGTAATTGAGGAGTGCCACCATTTGATAGCAGGGGAGAGAAGAGAGGTTTCCCACCACCCTCCCTGAGAAGAGATTTACAGGAGTGGTCAAGAAGGTTGAGGGGTATTTGGTTAGATCTGGATGAAGTGGGGGTTATGTCAAATCTAACCTAGTTGAGATAATAGTCACAGCAGAAAGGGACGGGCCCTTGTCAGTCTGCTGGGTACTAAAACTGTGCCACTAGGAGAGGCATAATCATGATGTGATGGTTTAACCCCTAAGGTGGGTGACCATCGGGGGAAATCAGAGGCAGGCAATATTTCAGCATTAATGGTGGGCTCCAGTTAGGGGAGGCTGTAAAGGATTTCAAGACTGACGGCATATCCTCTGAGCCAGGATGTTGCGGCTAGAGGATATTGCTTGGGTCAAGGAAAAAGCAGACTGACATCGGCTCAGGGGGATATTGGTTTACACAATGTCAATGTTATATTCTGATGTTATGAATGTATAATAAAATTCGGTTATGTTATATATTACATACACATGACGTTTATGTTTGGATGATTCTGTGGTAAGGTTAATAAAGCTGTGGCCAGGAACATTCCAATAAAAAATCACGCAGTGGTTATAGTTAGATGGAGGGGATGTATGCAGTGGTGAATGCCTGGGTCATGTCCCTGAACCCTGTTTTATGTTCTAAGAGTACTGTGCCCAAAGCTCATTTTATTTTATTACTGGTCTGTACAGTAGAATATACAACAAATTATACTGCACCACATTTTGTTCTCTCTGGGATAATATGCACAAACCATGGGATTTGACTCAATATACTGTATTATAAACTGTATTGTGTTGCTAGTCTGTGGGAAATAAATCACCAAATCAAAACCTTCTGATGTACTATGTGCCGGACAGGGGTGAAAAATATTTTTGCTGGAATCTCTCCCTTTGTTTTTTTTGTTCTGAATAATCTGCTGTGAACTGACTATGAGGTGTTTATGGAAGAACAATGCTTATGTGAAACCATATTATGATTGAGTAGCAGTATCCTGTAATTTATAATAAGCATCAGTCACACAGCACAGATAGCAACTCTTTATCTCTTTACAGTTTTTAATCTTAACAAGCAAAACAAACTGATAAAAAGCATTGTCAACTAATTCACATGTTTGTATGCCACAGGCCAAAAATCTCGAGTACTCCCTCAATCTATAATGAGTTGGAAAAGGCATATTTTCACATACATGCAAAGACATTATCTGAAAAGGAAGTTGCATGATATGTTAAATAGTTATAAATGGGAAACTAGAACAAACCTAGTAGAGTTAAGCAGTGAGTGTGCAAGCACACAAATTATGTGACTGTCAGTGTCATACCTGACCATCTATTTTCCCTACAGGCTTAACTGAGTAATTGAGGGGTCCCTGGAGGTCATGTAACATTAAAGGAATTGTTCAGTGTAAAGATAAAAACTGGGTAAATAGGCTGTGCAAAATAAAAAAATTATCTAATATAGTTATTTAGCCAAAAATGTAATGTATAAAGGCTGGAGTGACTGGATGTCTAACACTACTTCCTGCTTTTCGGCTCTCTTGGTTTACACTGACTGGTTACCCAGGCAGTAACCAATCAGAGACTTGAGGGGGGGGGGGCACATGGGTCAAATCTGTTGCTTTTGAATCTGAGCTGAAGGCTAAGGATTGCAATCTCACTGAACAGATATGTCCCATGTGGCCCCCCTTCAAGTCGCTGACTAACTTAAGAGTTATAGAGCAGAAAAGCAGGAAGTAGTGTTCTGGCTATTATGTTACACATCCAGTCACTCCAGCCTTTATACATTACATTTTTGGCTAACTAATTATATTAGAAACATTTTTTATTTTGCACAGGCTAGTTTTTATTTTCATACTGAACTGTTCCTTTAATTAGGTGATAGTACTTGCACATTATAAAGTTAATTAACCACTTTCTTGATGATTAACATGGAACAAATCTTCCCACATTCTTAGATTAATGCAAAACTCTGAAAAAAATAAATAATAAAACAAAATAAATCAGTTTAATTCCATTAGTAACATCATTATTCGCTAACAGAAGTCATAAAAGCTGTAGACATTTTTCAGCCATTAATGGGTTGTTATTTATAGTATATGGAACAACAGACACAATGGTGGGCTGTATCTATAATGTTCTCAAAAGGGACCACTGATCAGTAGCTTGAAGGAAGCTATATTCTAGATAACTCATCAGTATCTAGAATATAGCTTCCTTCAAGCTACTGATCAGTGGTCCCTTTTGCTCTTATTAGTATGCAGAAAATAAGGCTGGCTAATAACTGTCAAATGTTCTACACATACTGTATGTTTATTTATTACTTGATTGTGTTTGGATTCCAACAAATCGTATGGTCTAATAATTAGTATAATAACAAAAATCAACTTCATTTTCTGATCCCTAAGCATTTTTAATGAATTCATATGCTTGCTGTCAGGTTTTAAGAGGTTTCTATTTTAACCTGATAGTAATGGGCAATTCTGCTTGAAGCTTTGCTGTTTTTCCATCTCACTGATTCTTTAGCATTGCTTGTTGGAAAGATTAGAAATATGAAGACTTTATCATGCAAGGCAATTTTACATTTAAACATAACATTTTGCTGTTTTGTCAGTGAAGCTTAGGGAAAAGCAAAAATAAATGGATTAGCATATACATAGGAAACATTAGATTTGTTATTTTTAAATATGATTCAGAAATGGTCTTATTTTATAGTTAAGCTATTGAAATATACACTGATTTAGATGCAGCTGAAAAGCTTGGCAAAACAAGTTAAAACATACAGCAATAGCAGGTATAATAAACTAGGTATTTCACAGACTCATTCACTCCCAATATTTTTCACACGGTGCATCTGATTTAGCACAGAAATAAAACAACTATTTCCCCTTATAAAACACCCCCCTTAAACTGTATTAAATAGATAAATGTTAACTGATGCAATATTTATATCAGTGTGAGTATCGCAATTTACTCCACATTTCTCCCCTATGAAGTGTTCATATGAGATCAGGGTTACTGAAATGGGCAAAAATTATATAAAAATTAAATAACTCCTCCCGTGAAATGCTGTGTTGTGTTATTTGAGTACTTAGTTTATGGTACCTTACTGAACTTTGGTGTAGCGGTAGTGGTAGCCGAGTGTGCTTGCTTGTAAGGTGCCTCTTACAGAATTCCAGTTGGGACAACTCCCTGCCAATACATGTACTATGGTTCTTCTCACCCCCAGGATGTCCTCTAGACCAGTAGAAGATAAGATACCTTAACTATCTGTCCACTGACAGCTTGAGCCAATTGCACTGCCACACCAGACTGATTCTTGGCCTGCGGATAAATACAGACCAAGAATCAAACCCTACACTCTGATCAGCTTTTGGATATGTCTGCACTTGGAACCACTGGGTCAAACCAGGCACCTGGATTGAATTTTGGCAACTAAACGTGCAAGTGAAGTGGCTCCAGATGCAGGTACAGGGGCACTCAGAGTGTTTATCTGCAGGTTGAGAGTCAGGTTATTGTGGCAGTAGCCGATGGTAGTAGTTTCCAAACTATGTGGCCTAAACAGTGGATGGTGGGCCAAGTCTAAACATCAATTGGGGTATAAGTTTTGGTTAATGTTGATTAATGTTGAATACCTTTTCTACCTATAGCATAGCATATATAGGGCTGCTCCTGCCATGAGGCAAGGTAAGAACCATGCCCCAAGAGGCGGCAGCATCTGGTTACTAGGAGAGGCAATAAGCCTCCCTCTGTAACTTTAAGAGCCAAAAGTTTTTATACTGGAAATTTGGCTCTGCTGGGGGGGGGGGTATTGAGGCTGCTGCCTCAGACATCTCTAACATGGTCATTGCTGACTGTATGACAGTACAGCCACCACCTACTAAATGAATACCAGTTCTGCTCAACAGGGGTGGCAGGTAGAAAAGGAGTGCTAAATGGGAGAAGCCAGGAATATACTGGAGATTAAATATTGCACTTTATTATTTATCTCTCAGCAAGGCAACATATCAAGTTAAAGCTGAGCTATCTCTCCCCAATATTTTGACAATGCCCTGTATGTAAATGTGATATGTTGAATGAAATGTTCGGTAGAAAATCACAACTCTGAACAGATGCAAAGTTATTTCCTCATGATAGCATATGAGTTGAGCTATTTACAGTGAGGGTGAATAATTAATGCCACAATAAAAAACAGAAATTAGCCTTATCAGCATGCTTCAAACATCTGTATTTCAATATGGCACACCACACAACCTTTTTCTGGCCAGTGCATGGTTTGCTGCTGAAAAAATCTTTTAGGACAAAACATTTTTATATAATTATATCAATAAAAAAAGCTTGATAATCATGTGAAAATGGCATATTATTGTGCTAAAATTAGGAAAAATAAAAGATGAAGATTTCAAATGGTTTTGGTTTACCCAGCATACATGTAGAAAATTACATTTTATACAGTATATACTTTAATGAATAGCATTTTGTCTCTTTGTCAGCTAAAGTGTAATAGTATAATTATATTATCTGCAAGTGTATTGGAAAGGTGAGTATGAGGCATTCACTGTTAACATAGTGTGTGTGATATAGTAGAGTGGTTCTGAAGATTGTTCTGCTGACAATTTGTAGATGCAGCCAGTCGTGCATAGCTAACTCATTTGTTCACTACCTCTGACATGCTGGTTTGTTCATCCAGCATTAAGAGAGTGACTAGAACTAGATGCATTTGGATACAGCTGAGTCATGTCCTCAGGGTAACAAGAACATTTTAAATTGTGTGTATGGGGAGGGGGGGGGGCTGGTTAAATATAATTTTCAGTACACAAGAAAGATTACACAAAAATAGCAAAAGCTGCGGCGGGGAGCCCAAATGTATTCTTTTAAACAGCACTTTCATGAAAAATAGAACATGCCTAATATTACAAAAACAGTATAGTTATTACAATCAGATTAATTTAATAAATACAGCTTCAAATGAACAAAACCTAGACGTGTGTCACACTCATGTGAAAATGATGTATGAAAAACACTGCTGGGAAAATATGCAGCTACAAACTTACTTTACTACACTGTAAATTGAATAAAATAAAACCTCTGACCAATCATCCTTATTTATTGTACTTTAAAGGGATGCTCCACTCAAAACCTAATTTTTAACTTTACAATATACACTGATTATAACTTTCAGTGGTTATAATGTTATTTATACATGTAATTGCAGCTGAAAACAGTTATAACATTATTTCAGGAGTCAGAATCAGGAGTTCAGAGAATATAATAAGCCAGAAATATACTATTTTCAGTTGCAATAACAGTAATAAATAACTTTAAAAGTATTGAAAATCAATGTATATTGGAAACTGTGTGGAATGCTTTCATTATGCAAGAAATTGTTTTTGGGTAACGGATAACTTCAAAGCAATTTTTCATCTTCCACACGCTTTTTTTTTCAGTTCCGTTGTTTTTAGATTGTTCACCAGAAATAAAGACTTTTTTCAATTGCTTTCTATTTTTTTTTTCTCTACCGTTTTTTCCGAAATTTAATTTGAAAGTTTAATGTTTCAGTCTGGCAGCTCACTAATTTAGGTGCAGATTCTGAACTGATACAATTCGCTACATTAATTGATACATTTCTCAGCAAGATCCGTGGAAATCTAATAACTATTGTATAATTTAAAACAGCTGCCTTTAAATAAAATCAGGGATTCTGCTTAGCAGAGTCAGCAACCACCCTCCTAGAGCTGTTTCAGAAAGACATAATTAAGTTTCAACTTTACACTTAAATATTAGAAAAAATGGTCACAAATAGAAGATTGAAAGTAATTAAAAAAAGTCTGTATTCAGAAAAACAAACTAACTGAAAAAAGTGTTGGAAGGTGAACAACCCCTTAAAGGGAAACTGTCATGGGAAAAAATTTTTTTTTCAAAATTAATCAGTTAATAGTGCTGCTCCAGCAGAATTCTGCACTGAAATCCATTTCTCAAAAGAGCAAACAGATTTTTTTTATATTCAATTTTGAAATCTAACATGGGTCTAGACATATTGTCAATTTCCCAGCTGCCCCAAGTCCATGTGACTTGTGCTCTGATAAACTTCAATCACTCTTTACTGCTGTACTGCAAGTTGGAGTGACATCACCCCCTCCCTCCCCCCCCAGCAGCCGAACAACAGAACAATGGGAAGGTTACATAGTTAGTTACATAGTTAAATTGGGTTGAAAAAAGACAAAGTCCATCAAGTTCAACCCCTCCAAATGAATACCCAGCATCCATACACACACCCCTCCCTACTTTTAATTAAAATTCTATATACCCATACCTATACTAACTATAGAGTTTAGTATCACAATAGCCTTTGATATTATGTCTGTCCAAAAAATCATCCAAGCCACTCTTAAAGGCATTAACTGAATCAGCCATCACAACATCACCCGGCAGTGCATTCCACAACCTCACTGTCCTGACTGTGAAGAACCCTCTACGTTGCTTCAAATGAAAGTTCTTTTCTTCTAGTCTAAAGGGGTGGCCTCTGGTACGGTGATCCTCTTTATGGGTAAAAAGGTCCCCTGCCATTTGTCTATAATGTCCTCTAATGTACTTGTAAAGTGTAATCATGTCCCCTCGCAAGCGCCTTTTTTCCAGAGAAAACAACCCCAACCTTGACAGTCTACCCTCATAATTTAAGTCTTCCGTCCCTCTAACCAATTTAGTTGCACGTCTCTGCACTCTCTCCAGCTCATTTATATCCCTCTTAAGGACTGGAGTCCAAAACTGAACTGCATACTCCAGGTGAGGCCTTACCAGGGACCTATAAAGAGGCATAATTATGTTTTCATCCCTTGAGTTAATGCCCTTTTTTATGCAAGACAGAACTTTATTTGCTTTAGTAGCCACAGAATGACACTGCCCAGAATTAGACAACGTGTTATCCACAAAGACCCCTAGATCCTTCTCATTTAAGGAAACTCCCAACACATTGCCATTTAGTGTATAACTTGCATTTATATTATTTTTGCCAAAGTGCATAACCTTGCATTTATCAACATTGAACCTCATTTTCCAGTTTGCTGCCCAGTTTTCCAGTTTAGACAAATCACTTTGCAAAGTGGCAGCATCCTGCATGGAACCTATAGTTCTGCACAATTTAGTATCATCTGCAAAAATAGAAACAGTACTTTCAATGCCCACCTCCAGGTCATTAATAAACAAGTTGAAAAGCAAGGGACCTAGTACAGAGTCCTGCGGTACTCCACTAACAACACTGGTCCAATTAGAAAATGTTCCATTTACCACCACTCTTTGTAGTCTATCTTTTAGCCAGTTCTCTATCCAGGTACAAATACTATGTTCCAGGCCAACATTCCTTAATTTAACCAGTAACCTTTTGTGTGGCACTGTATCAAATGCTTTAGCAAAGTCTAAGTAAATCACATCCACTGCCATCCCAGAATCGAGGTCTCTACTTACATTCTCGTAAAAAGAAATTAAGTTAGTCTGGCAAGATCTATTATGCATAAAACCATGCTGGCACAAACTCATAGTATTATGATTTGCTATGAAGTCCAGTATCTTATCCTTTATTAACCCTTCGAAAAGCTTTCCTACCACTGACGTCAGACTAACTGGCCTATAGTTTTGAGGCTGAGAACGGGATCCTTTTTTGAATAGAGGCACCACATTAGCAATTCGCCAGTCTCTCGGCACTATGCCAGATCTCAATGAGCTAAGCTCGCTAATTACCCTGGGATGAATACCATCTGGCCCTGGACCTTTGTTAATCTTAACATGTTCAAGTCTCTTTTGAATTTCTTCATGTGTGAACCATGCATCATTAGTTGTATTACTAGAATTGGGACTGTTAAGAAGGAAACCTTCACTTACTGGTTCCTCATTTGTGTAGACAGATGAAAAATATGAGTTCAGAATCTGCGCTTTTATTTTGTTTTCATCAACCAGCTGACCCCCTCTGATAGTAAGGTTCCCACCCCTTCCTGCTTCATTTTTTTACTATTAACATATTTAAAAAATAATTTTGGATTTTTTTTACTGCTTGCTGCAATATCCTTTTCTATAGCAATTTTAGCTTGCCTTATAGCTTCTTTGCATGATTTATTGGCCTCCTTGTACCTTATAAATGTTTCGGCTGTACCAGCTAACTTGAAAGCCTTAAAAGCACGTCTTTTCTTACCCACCTCAACACCAACGCTTCTATTGAACCAAAAAGGTTTTGCTTTGCAACGACGTTCCTTGCTTACAAGTGGAATATACTGACAAGTATATTTATTAAGCAGCATTTTAAAGACTTCCCATTTTTGTTCTCTGTTTAACCCTGTGAAAAGCATTTCCCACTTAATATGTTGCAGAGATGCCCTTATACTGTCAAAGTTTGCACGTCTGAAATTTAGTGTTTTAGTTACTCCCTTATAGAATTGCTTCTGCAACAGAATCTCAAAGGAGACCATGTTATGATCACTATTCCCTAAATGCTCACCCACACAAATGTTAGAGATGAGTTCAGTATTGTTAGTTATTACAAGGTCCAAAAGAGAGTTATTCCTAGTAGGTTCTTGAACGAGCTGGAATAAAAAGTTGTCATTCAGCATATTTACAAACCTACTAGCTTTTTCTGTCTTAGCAACCCCATTACCCCAGTCAATGTCTGGATAATTGAAGTCACCCCTAGCAACAACTTGACCCAGCTGTGAAGCCGCTTGTATCTGTAAGAGTAGCTGGGCTTCATACTCGACACTTATACGAGTTGGTTTATAGCATACACCAATGATAATTCTTTTTGTTACCTTTTGCCCAGTCAAAATCTCTACCCAGAGTGATTCTACACCCTCACCAGTGCCAGCTATTTTTATTTCTTTAGCGCATGGCTTTAATTCAGGCTTTACATACAAACACACTCCTCCACCCTTTTTAATCCCTCTGTCCCTCCTAAAAAGGGTGTAACCATTTAAATTCACAATCCAGTCACATGTTTCATCCCACCAGGTCTCAGTGATACCAATTATATCATAATTTTTAGAGCATGCAATTAATTCTAGGTCTCCCATTTTACCTGACAAACTCCGTGCATTTGCCAGCATACAGCGGAGGTTACTACTTTTACTTTTGAAATGTGCATTACTTAGTGAAGAATTATACGTTAAGTTAGTATTATTCTGTTTTCCTTGTAACAGAGGGACCTCCTTAGCTGGTAAACTGTATGCCCCCCTCACTCCTCCCCCATGACCCCTTACTAACCCCACTGCCCCGTCTACACTAGCTTCCCCATAATCCTTTATCTCACCCACCCCCCCCTTGCCTAGTTTAAACACTCCTCCAACCTCTTAGCCATTCTTTCCTCTAGCACCGCAGACCCCCTTCCATTGAGGTGCAAACCGGTAAAGAGATAGCAGCTCCCTGACACAAAATAACAGCTGCCTTGTAGATCTAAGAACAGCACTCAATAGTAAAAGCCAAGTCCCACTGAGACACATTCAGTTACATTGAGTAGGAGAAATAACAGCCTGCCAGAAAGTAATTCCATCCTAAAGTGCAGGCACAAGTCACATGACTGGGGCAGCTGGGAAACTGACAAAATGTCTAGCCCCATGTCAGATTTCAAAATTGAATATAAAAAAATCTGTTTGCTCTTTTGAGAAATGGATTTCAGTGCAGAATTCTGCTGGAGCAGCACTATTAAGTGATGCGTTTTCCAAAAAAACATGTTTTTCTATGACAGTATCCCTTTAAAGAAATAAAAAGATAAAATATTTTATCTATAAACATCATATTTGTATAAGACAATGAATAAATGAATATGAATTATGAAAATTACTGGAAACTGGTTTAATGGCAATATTATGTAAATAAAGAGGTCGTCCTGCTTAAGGTCAGGTTGTCGCAGAATACCTGCAAAGCGGTCGTGTTTGGCCACAATATTCCTATTCCCTAAACATGCAGGGATGCTAGTTTGTTTGTTGTAGCAGCTGGCCGGCCTATTCAACTAAGAATTGAAATAAATATTTGTTTTTATGAAATGTTTTAATTGAGTAGGTAGGCCAGCCACTACTTGATATTACTGTCGAATAAAAGGATATGATTTACTGATAACCTCAGTTCAAGTGCGCATTTCTATCTCCTGTGAGTGAAAAGGGATTATATAGTGAATAAAGTACCCCCTGTTGTAAAATATAAGGATATTATAAGTTACCAAGGAGTTTCATGACCATATAAAAACACGAGGCCGAAGGCCGAGTGTTTTTATACAGGGCATGAAACTCCGAGGTTACTTCTAATATCCTCATATTTTGCAACAGGGGGTACTTTATTTATTATAATACACAAATTTCAGTGAGTCATGTGACAGAAATGACATCAGAACTCACCGTTTATAACTGATGACATCAGAACTCACCGTTAATAAGGATATAATTTACAAGATATTCATGGCATTTGTGTATTATAGGCTTCTTTTGAGACACATAGACTTTTTTTGTCCTTGGGAGAAAGCCTTTAGTATTTTTTGCTCCCCCCCCCCAATTTCTTGTGTAGGTATTTTTTTCGGTGACCCACTGTGTATTTGAAATTTATATAAAATTTCACTTGGTTTGATTTTGATATTAATAATAATTGTTCACCTTTCACTTACCTATAATACACACGTAGATAGATAGATATATGATAGATAGATAGATAGATAGATAGATAGATAGATAGATAGATAGATGTAGGTAGATAGATAGAGTTGCAGACTTGATCGTGGCAGAATGCACAAACACAAGTTGCCAAAGTGAATCTGGTAGTTGTCATTTCCCTGTTTTATATTACAAACAATAGTCCTATTACAAATGAGGCCTTCTACAAATGTAATTTGGATGATATCTACCCTCAGCACTTGCTCTGAATCCAGGCATCACACAAAATACTCCTAGGCCAGTTTAATGGTCTGCATAGACTTTAGAAATGTTTTCCTTTGGAATATGTACATATATGTACATATATGTACATATATGTACATATATGTATAGATAGCTGTAGCTGTAAACTTACTTGGAACACTTTAGCAATTTAAATTAATACTCAATTTTAGTGGCTTCTGAGGTATTAACAGTTTTAGATGGCTTTATACTGCTAGACAGGCTTCAGCTCAACAGTTTTCTTTGAAGCCCTGTCTATGCATTTGTTAGGCACTTCCTGGTCATTTATCCTTTCGTTGCTGATTTTCATTTGAGAAATTAGTAGTCTATGAATTAAAATATCTAAGTGGCTAAAAACAGAAAATGACGGTAAATTGCAAATGCACAAATAAAAACCATTTATCTTTTTGATGTCCATTAAGGAAAACATTGTTACTTTGGTGTAGCCTCAGCAGGAATAGTGTGAAATCCAGGTGCACAGGTTCTAGACCATTAGTTTGTTAGTAAACCATACAACAGGCTATTATTGAAACTTGACCTCCGTCACCTCCACCATATTGTGAAGTTAAAAAGTTTAAGCTAGAAAAAAAAATCCAAAACACACAGGTGTTAACTCATTATTTGCCTTAGTTGGTAGTACCAGTTTCACTGACAGTTTGTTGTCTACAAGAAAAATACAGTAAGATCTCAGCATTTAGTGAACAGGTGTCTTGATATTGTGTAAAAGGAAAACAACAAAGAGCCCAGTACAGAACCTTGAGGAACCGCCACACTAGGACTGACCAGAAAAGATCATTTGCTAGCAAAAGAGACAGAGAAAGATTGGTTTTTGATATAATAGAAGAACCAATATACATAGTAATATAGGTTGAAAAAAGACACACATCCATCAAGTTCAACATGTTCAAGTTTATATAACTACTAATTGATCAAGAGAAAGGCAGAAAACACCTATTTGAAGCTTCTCCAATTTGCCTCAGAGGGGGAAAAAAATCCTTCCTGAATCCAAGATGGCAATCAGACTAGTCCCTGGATCAACTTACTATGAGCTATCTTCCATAACCCTAAAAAGCCATACAACCCCTTCTTAAAACAAATAAATCTAATGTATCAGCCTGTATGACTGATTCAGGGAGAGAATTCAACTTCACAGCTCTCACTGTAAAAAACCCCTTCCAAATATTAAGGCGGAACCTCTTTTCTTCTAATCGGAAAGGGTGACCTTGTGTCACTTGGAAAGACCTACTGGTAAATAAAGCATTAGAGAGATTATTATATGATCCCCTTATATATTTATACATAGTTATCATATCACCCCTTAAGTGCCTCTTCTCCAGCGTGAACATCCCCAACTTGGCCATTCTTTTCTCATAGCTGAGATTTTCCATACCTTTTACCAGTTTAGTTGAATGTAAATACCAAGGGAATGAAGAATTGTTTCAGAATAAAGTAATTAGGATAAATCCAGAGATTTGATTCTTCTAACTAAAAAGCACACACTAGTATAGGACACCTCTGAAGCTTTTATTTATGCATAGAAAAATACAATTAACCGAAATTCAATACAGCAATTCATGGGGTCAGGTTGGAATGGTTTATAATAATGGCAGCAAGTTATATAATAATACTGCAATTAACCTGCTTACTAATGCCCTAGTGTCTACCTGTCTTGTGTTGTTTAGTATACTAGTACTTAATAATTTCTCTAATGTTTTACTAAGCTTTTATGTTGCTAAATGATCTCCTACAGACTATATTAGACGTTAGTCAAACTTTCAATTGATCTTCATTTTTTACAGTTTTGAATTATTTGAGTTCTTCTTCTGACTCTTTCCAGCTTTCAATTGGGGGAAATCACTGATTCCAGTAGCCAAAACTGCTGCTATGTGAAGTTACAAATATATTGTTTTTGTTACTTTTTCATGAATTATCTTTCTTTTCGGACCCCCTTCTATTCATATTCCAGTCTCTCATTCAAATCACTGCCTAGTTGCTAGGGTATTATGGAGCCTAGCAACCAAATAGCTGCTAAAATGCTAAACTTGAGAGCTGCTGAACAAAATGATTAAAAAAAAAACCACACACACAAAAATGAAGACTAACTGCACATTGTCTTAGAATCACGCTCTAGGTTATACTAATATTTAATTTAAGGGTGAACAATCCCTTTAATGTTATAATTTCAAGTTTTAAATCCAGTGTGTCCCTATAATCTTTTGCTAGTAGTATCAGTTCATTATTACATATTTGAAATTCCTGTTGGATTATGTCTGATTTGATATGTAATAGGGGAATAAGAATAGAAAAGTGTATTTTGACCTCGGCTAACTGGAGATCATTTTCCCATAGTGTGTGCAGGCTTAAAAGCTTGGGGTCCAGCAGATTAGAGAAGCGGGCTTATTTAGAACTGCTTAGCACAGATGTGGTTGGGCAAAGTTAAACAGTCATTGTGTAAAGTAATAAAAACCATTCTTACTATGTTGATCCATGGATTGGAGCAATTGTTCTTCTGCTCTGAAGCAATTAGAAATATACTTTTTGTTGCCATACCCTGATCAACCAGACGAAGGAGATGTCTGGAAAAAAAACCAAAGTGGTTTTCAAATTTACCAGGGGAGGCCAGCATTGAACTGGACTATTGGGCGCACAATACCGCTTATTGCCTTCCTTCTCCTTAACTTGGGCAGCCAATCGGGGCCAATTGGGTTTTTTATCCCTGTGTCCCATTGGCCCAGTTTGACCCGGGGGGAGGCTACTTGACTCCCATGATATAGTGCCATAAGACAAGGTTCTAACATTCATTAAAGTCCAGATAGGGGAATTGGGTAGAGGCTCTGGCCTAGCCACTCGCCAGTGAAATAGTCAAAAATAAATGGAAAGCCAATACCTTGTCTGCTACAAACGGGTGAATCCCAAACTTTATTCCATGGTGCTCACAACACTTCAATGTTCAAACGTTTCAGGACCGCATGGCCCTTCCTCAGTGACTCAGTGAAGGTTCTAACATTGCCTTATCATAAAAAAACACCCTTATTAGAAGTTAAGAGAAGCTTCATTTTTACAGTTACATTTGTTACATACATGTAACCCAAAGTATAGCACTCAATGGAGCTCGGTAAAATACTAACAGCAATTTATTTAGTAGGGATGCACTGAATCCACTATTTTGGGATTTGGCTAAATCCTGAATGCTTCATGAAAGATTTGGCCAAATCATGAACAGAACCCAAATTTGCATATGCAAAATTAGCACTAGGAAGTGTTAAAGTGAACTACACGCAGCTAAAAAAACTTTTCACTTCTTTGTTTGTGTGACAAAAGGTCACATGATTTTAAGGATTCGGATTTGGTTCGGCAGGGCACTTGGATTCAATAGAATCTGAATCCTGCTAAATAAGGCTGAATCCTGGTAGAATCCAGAACTAAATCCTGGTTTTGATGCATGTCTTTATTAAAGGGGTTGTTCACCTTCCAAACCCCTTTTTATATTTTTTTTTTTAAGTTCAGTTGTTTTCAGATTGTTCACCATAAACAAAGACTTTTTTTCAATTGCTTTCCATCTTTTATTTTTTACCATTTTCCCAAAAATTAACATTAAAGTTTAATATTCCTGTCTCTAGTGTCTCAGTCATCTCAGTGATCCAGGAGCATTCTGAACCAGAGCCGGATTAAGACTAAACAGGGCCATAGGCAAGGTAATGCTTCTGCGCCCCCCACCTCGAACCACCTACAGTTATAGTTGTAAAAGAAGCACTGCTATGCTAGCGCATACCTCCCAACATTTTGGAAATAGAAAGAGGGATAAAAAAGTTGGCGCGTGTAGTGTGGCAAAATATTTTGCCCACGTCCATTTTTGTGGTCACACCCCCTAATTATCATGTTCATTTTACAAAATTTGGCAGGTTATGAAAGTTTGAACATATTTCTGTGTTTTTTTTTACTTATCACAGTTTTGCACAGTCCCACTCCCAGGGACGATTTACTAATTATTTTCCCCCCAAATATAGTCGTTTTTTGTTGTTTTTCAGGGTTTTGTTTGCAGATTTTTTTTCAGTTCTGTCTGCCCCCTCCCTCACTCCCTGTAACAGTTCAACAGTACCACACCCACTGCCCCACAAACCCTTTTAAATTTTACCCCCAGATCACTTTCAAATGGCTACAGCACAGCCAGTCCACCTCCCCCTCACAAGCCAGTCACAGTCCCACTTCCAGAGACCCTTTACAAATTACTTTGCCCCCAAATACATTTTTTCTCGGTTCTGTCTGCCCCCCTGCCTGCAACAGTTCACATATTGCCTCAGCAGCCCCACAGACCCTTTTCAATTCTAGCCCCAGAGGCCAGATCACTTTCAAATGGCTACAGAACAGCCTGGCATGACCTCCTCCCCCCAAGAGCCAGTCAGACAATCCCAAAACTCTTCAAAAATATACTAAAACAATTTTTAAAAACAGCAGGCTACTACCACACACTTGCTGTTGCTGCACAGACCTACTGACCAGGGAGGCACAGAAAAATAAATAGGCCCAAGGCAACACAGATTTATATAGGCTCTCCTAACAAGGTATAGTTTAGGCTATAAACTGCAGCTCTCCCTGCGCACACCCAGGCTTTTAATGCCTTTGGCAATCCTTCCCCAGAAATGCAATGGCGTCACGTGCCGATTTTATATGTGGGAATCCCCTGGCTTCACTTGCTGGCTGGACTGTGTGCCTGTATGGAGACTGGGTGGGTGTGGAGACTGGGTGGGTGGGGAGACAGAGTTTGGACTTCTCGACTCACGAGACTCTGAGAGAGAGACTGCCTGCTGCAGTGTGCCACCACCCACCACGACCACGTGGTAAACCTTATTCAGTCTGTGCAGGAGTCTTCTCTTATTCTGCGCTCACAGGCACACTCCTCCACAACTTGTCTTTTCTCTCTGGCTGTCAGAGTGCGCTCCAGACTAGCTGCAGACAGAGGGGTGGAGGAGAGGGAGGGGGGAAGGTTGCCAGTCCCAGGCAAGTAGCCTGTGCGCACACACACACTGCTGGGGGAGGTAAGGCATCTATCATCTGCTTTGCATAAGGGAAAACCCAGCAGCAAAGTCTCAGCTTGAGAAGCAGATAGGAGCCAGTCAGACTTTCATCAGAGGAGAGCTTGAAGGGATGCTAATTTAGTCAAGAAGGGGTACGGGGAAATAGAATTGGCAGTGTATGAATTGGGCTAGTTTTGGGCTACTTTTAAAATAGCTTTTGGCTACTTTTTTATAGTCTTTGGCTGGTTTTGAAACATAAACCTGGCAACCCTGCCTGCTCCTGTTAGCCCAGAGCCTGACGGTGCTGCTTGTACCCAAACTTCCCTCGCAGCTCTGTGTAGTGTCTTCCACACCCAACAGTTCCCATGCTCGGACCGGATAAACTGGGCGTCGAGATGGACTTCGGTTACAGAGGAGTGGCGCCCATGGGAGATTTCTGTACGTTAAGTGCCAGTATCCCGGCCACCAAAGTGGAGCTGACAGTATCGTGCAGGTGAGAGTCCAGCCCCTGTGTATCTTCCTCATTCACTGGCGATAGGTCTTTGTCACTGTGAAAAGTTATACGTGTGTGTGTGTGTGTGTGTACTTGTGTGTGTCCATGTAGAGTTCTGCTCTGGAATTTGCTTCCACTGCTCTGTACAAAGTGCCTGTCAGTTTAATCTGTTACAGACAAGAATGGGTTAGGGACTTTCCTATTGAGTGGTTACACAGTAGCATGCAGTTGGCCCTCTTTTTCACTTTACTTATTGACTGTGTGTTCTTAAAGCAACAGTAAGTGGCCATTGCTTGTGTCCCGCTGCATTCTGACAGGGAGTCCAGACAGATATGCCCAGTGCCAGGGTGGGGATTTGCTGGCTCATTTCTAATATGGAATAGTGACTGGAGCTGGGTTTTCCAGATTTCTGGTTTCGTTTGGCAGCTGTACGTTTATAACTGACATTCACTATTGCTGTGTAACTTCACATCTGAGGATGATTTACACTTTTTTTCAGATTTAGAGCATACATTTGCTAGATGTTCCATCTGATTAGCAGCTGATAATAAGGAGCGTTTCCATTAGCATTGCTTCACATGACCTTATTCTTGCACAACTGCACATAATCTTATTCCACTGTTCACTCTGCCAAATGCCATTTATCCAACATTATATCAAAATTTCCAAGGTTGCTCAATCCAGAGGAGACACGGGCTGAGTCACGGTTTTGTATAAATATTCCCAGTGCCATCATCCACAAGTAAATAACAGACAGATTGTATGTGTGTGGCTCTCTCCCTATTGCCCTGTGCTCCAGTATAAACACACCAAATAGAATACCCGTGCAGTAGATGGTAGCTGCTGTTAAGCCTGTGGCACTACCTGATTTATCTAAAGATTTGTTAGCAGTGCAATCCAAGGGACATATTCTCTTCCAAAGAAACACATTTTTTCTGATGGCTAGTTGAGGATTGTGGTTCACTAGATACCAACAGTGTGCACAAGCATTTAGTTAATACCTGAGCAACGGAATCTATCGAGGTCTTCATTTTCACCATAGTATCTTTTTTGCAACTAAACGTCCTGTTTATACAGTATCTTGCATTTACAAATCTAGGTAAAATTTTAATATACACAATTTATTTTGAACTAATATATTTATATTCACGTGTAGATTTGAAATATGTGAATGACGACGATTGCATGATCTATACACTTTGCATCATTTTCTTTGTAGAAAAACTAAGATCAGTATTCCCTTTATTTCTTCAGTTTAACAGGTGGATCAGGCTTTTTTTAAAGAACTATCTTGTAGTGTTTAGCAGCAAATGTTTGTGACTCAACATAACCAAAGCTGCCAGACTGGAAAAACATTAGGGACACAACTATTAAATGTGGTGTAGATCTTCCAACTATATTTTCTACAAATCTATTCAGAACATTCTATAAACCTGTCAGATCATTTAATGTTATTGTGAGGCTAATGTTTCCTTTCAAACTGATCTAAGTACCAACAGACGTCACTGTAGCTCAATGGTTAGGATTGTTTCCTTGCAGTACCTGAGTTGGTTCTGACCGCAATTTGCAGGAAGTGTAAATGTTTTGCATGTGTCCTGTGTTTGCTTGAGTTTACTCTGGGTTCTCCAGTTTTCTCCCACTCTCCAAAAACACAGGCAAGTTAATTAGCTTATGATAAAATTAACCATCGTCTCTGTAAATATGACAGGGGCCATATAATGTAATCTTCACTTGGACAGGAATTTATCTGAATGATGAACAATCTCTGTAAAGCCCAGTGATTCAAATTGTTTGAAGAACATGTAGCTTAACATAGTCCATTAAATACAATCAAGTACTAATTTATTTCACAATATCGAGTACAGACACAAATGTACGGATCTAGCTTTCTAAAATATATTTTATAACACCTTACCAGGGCCTTGAGGGTACATCTGTAACCTTTCTCCTGTACTTCTGACATTCCATGAGTAGCATCTGATCTAATTATGCAGACCTATCCACTGCTTACTTCTTGCATTGAGGTCAGATGTGCCTAGGGTTATGTATTCCATCACTGAAATGACAGTGGCATAACTACAGCAGACCCTGCAGTTGCAGTGGGCCCCATACTGAGGGGTTTATAGTTGTTAGAAATCTTCCCTCCCCAGCTGCTCTCTTACCTCCCTTGTGGGTGGAGGGAGGGTCAGGTAGGGGCTGCTGTGTGTGCCGGGCCTCTCTGATGAATTTTGCTAATTAGTACTATAATAAAGGAAAGATGTATTCATCCTTTTAACTTGGCCTTGTTGGTAACGATTCTTATGAGCTAAATCTAATAAGCTAACCGTTCATCTCATTGCACCTACATTTGCAGAAGTAACATCTCAATATCATGGCCATATTGTTTTTTTTAAAATAGTTAGATTTTATGTGGGTGAATGTCATTGCATACTTAGAATAAAGTAAAATACTGTATGATGTAGTTTTCAATGCATACCAGCTTTTTACAACTGCACGCAGGGTTTTGTCAGTGTGAGATGACAGTTTTATGTGTCATTTTAAATAGCTTCCATTAGATCATCTTGTCATAATGTATGTTATCAAAAAGCCAATACATTAATCACAGTTGTGCTGCGGAGACTGAGGTATCTTTGTCTGGATAAAAGGTTCAGAGTGAATGGTGCTTGATTCAATGTGTAATAATAATAACAACAATAATAATCAGTGACGCTAAGGAACCAATAATTGGATTCAGTTACCTCATCTCATTATTTTTTAATTATTTTTAAAAAGCTTGGCTATTCTGTGCAGCATAATGGACATTGAAAAGCTATTAACCCTTTGCCTGCCACACACATATACCCTTCACACTACACTGGCAGGCTTTAATTGCACAAACTTTTTTTTACTAATTAGAGGTTTCTCTCAGAATCAGGGGCAATGACAATCTCCTAGAAGCAATGGGGCT
Source organism: Xenopus laevis (assembly GCF_017654675.1). Classification (NCBI taxonomy): domain Eukaryota; kingdom Metazoa; phylum Chordata; class Amphibia; order Anura; family Pipidae; genus Xenopus; species Xenopus laevis. The sequence goes on from NC_054376.1 coordinate 74,294,338, forward strand.
GTCATGTCTGACTAGCAATACAATTGTTGCAGCACCAACCCCAAACCGGTGACCGGTAACACCAGTTTGGGAATTTAATTGCAGCCACTTGAGCTGCCCATCACACTTGCTGTACATGACTCTTCATCTGGGGTTCCTCTATTGCGTACCTCCCGTTTTTTGCAAGACAGTCCCGATTTTGACAGCTCAACCTGCAGTCCCGGATTGTTATTGAAATTTCCCGACTTTCTATTTGATCTCCTGCACTGAACAGCCAGAAAAAGATACAAAGTTCCTAAAACTTAATTGGCTTTTGGCAGAGAACTCAGAGTATGTGGCATGTGCACTTCGATACATTTGTAACAATTTAAGATAAGCAAAAAAACAATTGTAAATATTTTCCCCTCTTCGGGAAATTGTGACTTGAAAGCTTAAAGGCAATTCACCTTCATTAGCAAAACTGTAATAACACATAAAACCTGAACGGAAAATCTCAGAAATGTGTTCAAAATTTCCATAACCTGCCAATTTTTTATAAAATGGACATGGTAATTAGGGGGCAGGATCATAAAATGAGCCACCAAATCTTTTTGTCCCTCTTTCTATTTTAAACATTTTGGGAGGTATGTTATTGCTGTCAGCTGCCCTCCAGCTCCAAAAAGCAGTAATGCATGCATGTACACACATCACACATTTTTCTTAAGTTTTGCTATAATTTGCACACACACAATCACACAACGGCTCTATGTGTATGCGCGTGCATATACAAATACACACTTGAAAAATTAATTTAAACATTCATCAGAATGTATACTTTCCAAAAATATAGAAATTTCATAAAAACAGCCAATAGCTTTGTAGCTAGTAGTTTTAAGTAGAGAGATGTCTTTACCAACTTTGGATTCAGTTTTGAGGTAATGCGTACTTTAAAAATATATATATTAAGGATCTTAATACTATTGTGGGCTTTCCTTGCACATAATATGCATTCACAGTTCTTATTTTGCACCAACCAAAGTTTTAACCATGAAAATGTGTATGTGTTTTGGGTTCTCTAAATACCAAATACCTAGCTAAACTAATGTGTGCAGGGCATCAAACTGTTCAGACCACTGATATTAATATTAATGATGATTTATCTTGGCTATATTTTAGATAGAATGCTGTAAACTGGAAGCTTTGAGGTAGCAAAGCTGTACAGTTTGGTAATTTGAAGTAGACATACATTGTTGCTTATTTTGGATTCAGATAGATTTGTTCTTGTCTAAATTATATGGTTTTTAGGGGCCCACATACTTTTTTGCAGCTTTCACCACACATAATAGGCAGTGTGCTTGAAATAGTAAAAATATAAGCCATGAAATTTGTATGTACATGGTAAATGTTGGGATATCTACACACCAGATATTTTGGTACACCTGTGCACATTGGGCTTTTGGAAAGGTTTGCAGTTTGTAAGCTTGGAGCAGGAAGCTATGATTACCTATTTTATATTCAGGAGAATATGTATATTCCAAAAATACAGTATATAGCTTTCCGTGATAAACTTTTTATGACTTTCCCCTTATAGATTACAGTAAATGTGTTCATTTTGCAGTAGGTGAAATGACAGAAAAGACAGGTTCTATTTTGGGGCCACATTTTTCTGACTTCTGTTAGCATAAGCACAATTTACACAGATAAGCAGTCCACTGTATTAACCTCCCATTCCTATTTCCCAGGTACAGCCACTTAGGCTTTGAGATTATGCAGAGGTCTTCTGAATGGGCTGCTGATTTGTTTTTACTGCATTTGGATGAACAGGAAATAGAATATGACTCTACTTACTCAGTTTAGGAATTTGCTTTGTTTAAATATAAAGACAAAAAACACCATCATTCTCACTTTAAAATACCAGTCTAGGCACAAAGTATGCACAGCACAAACCCTATTCACTTGCACTTGCACTTGCACTACATCTTTATTGTTGCTTACAACCCTTTTAAACCCTACTGGTCATGTTTGGCAGCTGTCAAACCTTTATTCTGTTATTGTTGTATCTGCAATGTCTCCATTTATCATGCGCTTGTGCAGCGGTACCAGTGCCAGTACAGCTCAAACACCCACACATTCATAATTGTCTCCTGTTCCTGCACAGTTTGTTTGTAAATAACTAAGACACTGGGAAGTCTTTATGAAAGAACAAATCTATGATTTGCGTTTTGATTTTGCAGAGTAGCTGATAGCTGTCACTTTTCTACTGAAAACTGTATGAGTTTACAGAATTATTTATTTCTATCATTTTGACTGATTTTAAGGTTTGCCACCCAGATTGTATTCAAACAGCATTGCAAATCATTAAACTTGTATTATCTATGGAATAAAACATTATGGAAATTATTAAACATTTGCAGTCTTGGAAACAGTTACTATTAATATTGTTAATGTGTATGTATAAAGAGCAAACTTATTCTGCAACACTGTACAACAGAAGAATGTTACAAGAGAAGATATATCCGCATATATCAAATATAGGCTACACACAAATACTTATTGATAGAGGAGGCAAAGAAGATCAACTTTATTGGATGGTTTTGTTTGCAAATGTCATATTTTCTACTGTTTATTTTGAACTTCAATCTGGAATGCACATTTATTTATCTTAACTGAGTTGGCGGTTTTTTTTTCTCCCATTTGAGAAAAACACACAGAAAAATTGCAGACATGGGGAAAAAAGGAGCAAGTATTTTTTTTAAACCTTGAAAGAAAAATGAAAGCTTGATATTACTGAGAATTAAATGAATATGTGCATTGCATAGTTAATTGGAGTTTGAAAAAAAAACATATGCCCATCAAGTTCAGCCCATACAAATGACCCCAGAGCAACTTAACTAGCTGTAGATCTATAACTTTTGATAATATGCTTGTTCAAGAAGTCATCTAACCCACTCTTAACGGCATGAATAGAATCTTCCATCACAACATTACCTGGTAGGGCATTCCTCAACCTCACTGCTCTCAACTTGAAAAAAAAATTGTGTTCCTTCAAAAAAATGATCAGGTCTTCAAATGTTAAGGGTGTCCTCTTGTTCTTTGTGCTTTTCTATGTGAAAAATAATCCAGTGAAAAGAAACCCAACTTTGATTTTCTGTCTTCATAGTTTAAATTTTCCACTTCTGATACCAGCTTAGTTGCATGTCTCTGCACTCTTGCTAGATTAATTTAATTTAAGGACTGGTTACCAAAACTGCACTACATACTCAAGATAAGGCCTTACAAGGGACCTATAAAGAGGCAAAATTAGGAAAATCTTATTGTGCTCTCTATAGATTTCTGGTAAGGCCTGACCTCAAAGTATGCAGTACAGTTTTGGTTTGTATGTATTCATCCCTTATGTTAATGCCCTTTTAATGTGCTTTAGTATCTACTGACTGGCAATGTCTAGAGTTATGTTGTTTGTTATTCACAAAAATACCCAAATCCTTTCATTTAGGGGCCGTTTTTGTGCGAAGTAAAAATCGTTTGATCGAGCGATTTAATCCTTCGAATCGAAGGATTGTAAAAAAATACTTTGACTTCTAAAAACTTAGCCAAAGACTCAGAGAAGTTCTATAAGGTCCCCCAGAGGCTAGACAGCAATTTGGCAGGTTTAAGGTGGCGGTGTCAAAGTCAAAGTTTTTTAAAGAGACAGTACTTCAATTTTCAAATGGTCGAATTTGTGAAGTTTTTTCAATCCAAATCGAATTTTGGCCTATTCAATGGTCAAAGTACCCAAAAATTACTTCGAAATTTTGGAATTCGAAAATTCACTTTCTACCCTTAGGACCCCTTAGTGTCTAGTATAACTAATATTTATGTATCTCCACAAAGCAGCAATATCCTGCATGGAATTTTTCACAATTTAGTAACATCAGCAAAAACACTTTGAACAGTAAGTACCATCAGTATTTACAATGTCCACCTCCAGGCCATTAGTTAAATTAATAAGTTTAAAAGCAAAAACCAAGGACAGACCCCTGCAGTACTCCGCTAACAATACTGGTGCAATTATAAAGCCGATTTTTTATCAAAATTTCTGATCATTTTCTGACCAAATCCACACGGATTTCCACATTCTTAAAATTTCCTGTACTAAAATTGTGAAAAAATTATAATCGTTTCCGGATTTGCCGCCCGAAAACTAAGATTCTTTTTTGTGTTTTTGCCTGAAAACCATGAAATCTTCTGAATTATTGCACGAAACCCAACACAGATCAGAACATCTTCGGGACGTCTCCCATTGACTTGGAGTACTTTTTTTATTCAGACTTTTAACTTAATTTGCATTTAGTAAAAAAAATAGAGTCTTTGGCATTGGAACTTTAGTAAATAACCCCCAAAATGTTCAATTTACCTTCATTATTTATATTCTATCCAATAACAATTATGTCTCAGGTCAATGTTTCTTAATTTTTATCAGTAACTTTCTTTGTAGTACTGTATCAAATGCTTTAGCAAAGTAGATCACATCCACATCCATCCCAGTTTAGTTTAGGTACTCTTAAAAGAGATTCTTTAATTACAAGAGATTCCTTGATTCTTTAAAACCTTCAGATTCCTGTGTCTGGATATACTGTTGTTTGCGATAATATATTTTTTTCTGACAAATTGTACTTTGTGAGGAGGTGGGGCTGAGAAAATATTCAGACTTGGAATTTTTATGACCTGGTCATAGTTTGAGAATAATGTACAAAAAAAACAAAACAAACATGAACTATGTGCAGCATTTTATTCCTCACATTTTGTTCATCAACATGTTCTTTGTTCTTTTCTGACACTGAAAACCTCTCCTATTTAATCTTTTCATTACATTGTTATTGCTGTCATAACATGCTTCATTCATTAACGCACAAGCAAAAGAGATTGCAAAAGAGACCTATATGATGCTAATTGCTTTTAATAGCTGGCGACTGATATGTCCTTTCATTGTGACGTGTGTGGGTGTTGGTGCAGTTTATTTTCAGACAAACGTAAAGCTATAGCTTATTGCTTACGTAAAGTATCACTTTCTGGCATAGGTACTCAAAACGGATGCATTTTTGGGAGCAGCCTGTTATGTAGTGTTGCTAAGGACTTCTACATTTGCATCCTTACGTGTTACTTTTTTTTTTTTACTGTAGTGGTTGATAAATGGCTGAGTTTGGAAAAATCACATGACCACTCACAGCTACAGTATATAAATAATAAACTGGGTATATCTTTCAGATAAATGCTATTGACTTAATATATAAAAGCTACATTGAGTAATGCTTCAATTTCTTCCAATGTAGAGACCACAAGAAATTTAAAAATACATACCTCCCAACATTTTAAAAAAGTAAAAAAGAGGGACAAAAACATCAGCTAATTTCCATGCCCATTTTACAAAATTTTAACACATTTCTGGGAGTTTAAGGACCATGCTTAAGGTGTTATAACAGCTCTGCTAATTAAACTGAAATTGCCCTTTAAGCAGCAATTCTCAGTTCTCCCAAGAGACCCACTAATCTTCTTAGTTACAATTGTATCTATGCTTATCTTAAATTGTTAAAAATGTATCTAAGTGCAGCTGCTCAGTGTTCTGGGCTCTTTTTTTCTGGCGGCAGTGCAGGAGATCAAAGAGAAACTCTGGACATTTCAGTAAGAAACCTGGGACTGCAGGCTGAGCTATCAAAATTGGGACTGTCCAGCAGAAAACGGGACAGTTGGGAGGTATGAAAATATACAAATCAAATGCTTAAATTCTCCACTGCAATAGCCTGCTGATTTTCAGTACTTGTGCCAAAAAATAGCATCAATTTCCATGACACACCTTAGTACTATTTTCTGTTCCATTGCAGGTAATGTCCTGTGAGGATGCCCAATGCAATAAGAATTAATGCTGCATTTTAATCAGAAGAACAAAACTGTTCTTAAATAATGGATATTTTAAAATTCATTTAGGCTGAAAATAAATAACATCTAACCATAATAAGCTTTCATTTTAAGTCAGTTGAAGAAAATGTTTCTTCCTTTTCAGATGTTGTTTTTAGAAAGTATCTTCAAAACCTTTTTATCTTGAAGATAAAAGCTGTAAAGTATATTGGTGAATTTGAAAAATATACAAAACATATCCCTTAGGGGGGTATTTATTAAAACTTGAATTTTTCTCATTATATTAAAAATGAAAATTCGACTTAACTCCCAACCACGATTTGGCTTAATTTTACAAGTGGATTTATCAATGGGTGGAAATTAGAGTTCACCATTTGATAAATTCACTTCTAAAAATCCCATTAGAATGAATAGAAAGTGGGTAAATTATTCTGTGGTTTCACTCTGATAATCTTCCCCTAAGAGTAATTTTTCAAAATGTTGTTTACAACTGATTTAACTGAGCTGTAATATCTATTATCTGACTTTTATTTTGCATCTTGGCGAACATAAAGTAGTCAATTTTTGTATTCACAAAATAATTGGTGTAATTTTGGTCCCTTGGATGTGCTTGAATAGAGTACTATACCCATGCAGTGTCCATAATTTACAGAGGTTACTGTGCCCTTCTTTTGACTAATTAGATTTCCTCTCTTGAAATATCTGCCTGTATCAGTCTCTCACCTATACTTTTGCTTTTTTTTTTTTTTTTGTATTTTTTTTTTTTACAGAAGCAGGAAAGGTATTTAAATAATTTTCCATATATCTTATCTTTCACCAAGATGGGCCAGTAATTTTATTTTAGATAGACTGAATGCTGACCAAACACACAGAATGTTGTTTGCTTTTTCTGAATTGGTGCAATTTTTCCCTGTCCTTTTTTTCATCTTACAGCTTTCATTTATTCCTCCTTATCATGCCCCTTCTGTGTGAACTTATCAGTCAAAATGTCAGCCTGCTTCTAAAATAAGTCATCATTGGATACAATCTGCCTTACTGTTTTAAACTGGCTTTTCAGGATGCTTTTGCTTCCCTTCCAGGGATGCCTCCTTCCATGTTACAAAATCGATGGTTTTTGTTATTTATGCTGAGAGGACAAAAAATGTAATTGCAGCTACTCCATGTTTGGTCCTTGCAAGGTAGATAAGGAGAATACAAGAGCTCCGATAGCCTTTGTTTTACCAAAAATTCACAAAGCAGCAAAAAATTTGGCAATGCATTGAAGACAATGGGCATTTGTCTTCAATGCATTGCCATGAAAGACAAATATGAAAATATGAAAATGACTTACCTTAGTATACCATTAGTAATAGATTTTACTTGTGGTAATCTTAATGGTGAGTTTTTTTCTCTTTTATTTTGAACTGTTGCTGAATTGACACATGGCTGTGCATCCAGAAGTAGCACCAATGGTATGAAACTGCACATTTTAAACTTTGTTTTAAAGCTGCTTTTAAATGGACGTGCATGCCTCACTGTATAATCTCTGTTGACCTGCCAGAGCTTTCTAAACTGTTGCTCTCAGGCTTCTAAACAATTGATTATCCCATACATGTGTCAGAGGGTGCCAACCAGATTTTCTGCTTTGAACAACGATTGCAATAACATCAGACTTTGTTACAATAAAGGGGACCCCGCATGGATGACTGAACTAATTCAAATTGCAAGGCAGTTTCATCTAACTTTCCCTTCTGTGCCTTGTTGCCAGCAATGATTCAGTGACATCAGTCATTAAAAGGTAGAAGGGGTTTCAATTTATCTCATTAGCACAGGTCATAATCGTACAAGCAAGTGACCTCTGCAGTGTGCCTCCTACAATGCATGGAATCAGAATATGACCGTTATATCCTGGGCCCTGCCTGCTCACTCGTGCTTTGCTTAATTCTCTCAATGCCCTCAGCAGATTTGAATCTGCTAATGTAATGTTGTCCATCATGTATTTTCCATGCGAAAAGTTAGTCTTCATCCTGAGTTAGATATGGCTTAAAGGAGAAGGAAAGTCGTTTCACACTTGGGGGTGCCAAATGTTAGGCACCCCCAAGTGAATGCATTTACTTACATGAAACCTCGGGCCGTTGCTCCTATCAGCAGAAAACTGCACCGGCTTGGGGTTATTCCCTGCGAGCACCATGGTGTGATCCTCTTCCGACTTCTTCTTTCTTCAAATTTCCCAGGGCAGACGCATGCGCAGTGGAATGAAATAGCCGACTTTTTAGTTAAAGTTCGGCTTTTCACTCTAATGCGCATGCGTGCTGTGAGAAGCAAGAAGAAGCGGGAAGAGAAGCGTTCCATGGTGCTCACTGAAATATCCGGCCCTTGGTTTCAGGTAAGTAAATACATTCACTTGGGGGTGCCTAACATTTGGCACCTCCAAGTGTGAAATGACTTTCCTTCCTGGTTATTTTGCTTTTTATTCAGCAGCTCTCCAGTTTGCAATTACTGGTTGCTAGGGTCCAACTTACCTTAGCATCCATTCACTGATTTGAATAAAAGACTGGTATGAATAGTAGAGGGTCTGAATAGAAAAATGATTAATAAGAAGTAGCAGTAATAATACATTTATAGAGCATTTGTTTATAGATTGGAATTGCTCAACACTTTGGCTCCCCCCACTACCAAAATATGTGTGTGTAAAACATAAAAAAGACCAATGTGCTTATTAGTAACAAAACAAGACCAATGTGCTTATTAGTAACAAAACAAGACCACATTTAAGAAACAAATGTTCTTGTGTGCTACTGTACAGAATATCATCAGACACTGATACAACCCTAGTGCTCTCAGCACTGTAAAATGTAAAAGCTGGCCTATAATTATCAGTTTCGATGGGGATTTGGTATATATATATATATATATATATATATATATATATATATATATATATATATATATATATATATATATATATATATATATATAATATTTATATGTACACAATTTATGATAAATACAATTTAGAACCTTATCCTCACTTAATCAACTCTTGTTTCACAAACTAAATTCCACTTTTAACCTTCAGCCCTTTGCAGAGGCACCCTGTCTCCAACTGCAGAGTCTGCTGTTTATTGGGCTGATATTGCAGACTAGGATTTACAGAACTAGTATTGGGGGCCCAGCACTTTTACCTTCAATGTGGCTGGGGAAGGGGGACAGTGTGGTGTGTGTGTGTGTGTACACTCAGCCCCTGCCCATACATGCTTAACAATTTAAGATAATCAAAAATACAATTGTAACTATTTAAGATAAACAAGACTCCTGGGGAAACTGAAAGTTTAAAGGGCAATTTCACCTTCATTAGCAAAACTGTTCTAACACATAAAATATGTCCCTAAAACTCCCAGAAATGTGTTCAAACTTTCATAACCTGCCAAATTTTGTAAAATGGACATGGTGATTAGGGGTTATGGCCACAAAATAGGCATGGTTGAAAATGTTCTACGCGCAGCAAGTCTTTTTGTCCCTCTTTACATCAAATGTTGGGAGGTATGCATATGAGAACCCTCCTAACTGTGCTGTATAGGAGATAATGCTACTTGTGCCTTACTAAGAGTAAAAATGATGTCTGTATTTTACATAAAATTAGATTTTTAGCATGTTTGTTTATTAGTGATTCTTACAGTTCATTGTATTTTTTTTAACGCTATCAATGTAAAGAATCGTAAATCAAAGAAATGGCAATATGGTTTTGGCACACGCCATGGTCAGAAAATCGAAGAATTGCAGAAAATCTATTTTTGCAGGACTGACAATTTTCAGACATCAGTTTTTTTTTTAAATCTACATTTATTCTGGCATTCCGGAAATGTTAACACATCTATGAAAGCAGATACTTGTCAAATCCTCAGAACTGGACTGATTTTAATAGTACTCAGCACTGAGTAGTAACATCTGCCCGTAGCCTTACTCTCAGAAGTGAAATTACATGTAGGGAGAAAGAATTTCAAATTGTTTCAGTGAAGAAAATAATTGTCGAATAGAAAAAAGATCACTTTGTCTTCAGTACTGGGCTTAGATACCCAGGCACCCTAGGCAACTGGGCCAGCTTCCTCGCCCTCCCTCTCGAGAACAAGAGGGGAACACACTGGGGGGGGGGGGGGTTAATAATACTTGATAAGCTGGCAGTGAAGGGACATGGACTAGGAGAAGGGCTAGATGAAAGAAGAGGTAACATGCCTAGCGCCCCCCTCTGTTGCGCTCTAGGCACATGCCTATTTGCCTACCCCTAGTTCTGTACCTGGATGTCTTAATCATCTGTATCCTGATTGATAATTCAGTCTTAGAATTTCACTTAACACTAAAAAATATATAGAGGCATTTTTTTCAGCCAAAACCTATTTACTTATTTCACAAGTGCTTAGTAGTGTACCTTGTGGTTTCTCAAGTAATATTTTATAAAATTTAAATTCATAATTATGGCAGGAGGCCAATATCCTGAATAAGAAATACTATTTGCATATTCAAATGCCACTCTAAGAATCCAAATAAAAGCAGTGTGATCTTGCATGTTTTAGAGATATTATTTCACCTCCCGTCTTTTATTCTAGTTCAAAAATAACAAGACAGTTGGAATGGAAAGCTTGTTTAAAAATGTTTCTTTCAGAACCCCCTCTTTAAAGGGCAACTATTGCAAAAATGAAACTTTAACATGAGCTTTATCTCCTGTAAATAAGAAACTTTCTAAATCAATCAAGTCTAAAGTAATCAAGTTAATCTTCACTATCTCCCTCTCAGCATCTGTCTCTCTTCATTTTCTCTTTTTGCAGAAGTCAGGGTTAGTTTATGATTGACAGGTAGGTCTAACACATGCTGGCTCCCTTTCCTTATTGCTGCTGGTTTCTTGTAACAGATCTTGACGCTGAGGTTCTGTAATTGGTTAACCTTTTTTTATCCTAGCTTCTATAACCACAAATTAACTCATACAGGATGTGTAACTAAAGTCAAAGATCTTAAATATAATGATATTTTACCTTGTAACATAGTAACATAGTAACATAGTAAGTGGGTTTGAAAAAAGACACATGTCCATCGAGTTCAACCTTTTTTTTTTTTTCCTTTTTATTAACTACCTATCTGCCAGTTGATCCAGAGGAAGGCAAAAAAAAAACCCCATCTGAAGCCTCTCCAATTTGCCTCAAAGGGGGAAAAATTCCTCCCTGACTCCAAAATGGCAATCGGACTAGTCCCTGGATCAACTTGGACTATGAGCTATCTCCCATAACCCTGTATTCCTTCACTTGCTAAAAAGCTATCCAACCCCTTCTTAAAGCTATCTAATGTATCAGCCTGTACAACTGATTCAGGGAGAGAATTCCACATCTTCACAGCTCTCACTGTAAAAATCCCCCTTCCGAATATTTAGGTGGAAGCTCTTTTCTTCTAATTGGAATGGATGACCTCGTGTCAGCTGGAAAGACCTACTGGTAAATAAAGCATTAGAGAGATTATTATATGATCCCCTTATAAATTTATAAATAGTTATCATATCACCCCTTAAGCGCATCTTCTCCAGCGTGAACATCCCCAATTTGGCCAGTCTTTCCTCATAGCTAAGATTTTCCATACATATTACCAGCTTAGTTGCCCTTCTCTGCACCCTCTCTAATACAATAATGTCCTGTTTAAGTGATGGAGACCAAAACTGTACGGCATATTCTAGATGGGGCCTTACAAGTGCTCTATGCCCCTTTTAATACAGCTCAATACCTTATTTGCCCTTGATGCTGCTGACTGGCATTGCTTGCTACAGCCAAGTTTATCATCTACAAGGACTCCAAGGTCCTTTTCCATAATGAATTTGCCTAGTGCAGTCCCATTAAGGGTATAAGTGGCTTGGATATTTTTACATCCCAGGTGCATGACTTTACATTTATCAACATTGAATCTCATTTGCCACTTAGCTGCCCAGATTGCCAGTTTGTCAAGATCCTGTTACAAGGATGCCACATCCTGGATGGAATTAATTGGGCTGGATAATTTTGTGTCATCTGCAAACACTGATACATTACTTACAACACCCTCCCCTAAGTCATTAATGAACAAGTTAAATAAAAGTGGACCCAATACTGAGCCCTGGGGACCCCACTAAGAACCTTACTCCAAGTAGAGAATAGCATAGTATGTGTGATTAATTTTATAAATATCATTCATTGTGCAGTTTAGAAACCTATCATACAAGGAAGGTAGTTAGGCACACTTAAGGGCATTTAAACCTAAAAATAAAATTTGAAATAAAATATGTATTCCTAAGGGAATTTCTAATTCATGTTTATTACAAATGTTTCACTCTAAATAAAAGTAATATATGTCTGCCTCTTGCACTGCTGGTTAATCTGCGTGATCTACTAGTCTTGCTATCCTAACGGCAAGTTATTTTTGTCTGGTTAAAGAAAACGGAATGTTATAATCTCTTACCTGATACCTGAGCTTGAAGAAGAACACTCCATGGTGTTTGCATGTAAGTACCCCTAGTTAGTGCAGTTTTCTGCAAACAGGAGCACTGGCAGGCAAGATATTAAATTCACTAAAACATTTTCACATAATGTTAACCCGGTTTACTTAAAGGGGTGGTTCACCTTCAAGGTATATGTTATAAAATTCTTAGCAACTTTTTATTTGGTCTTTATTTTTTATGCTTTACAATTTTTGACACTGATCCCAGTAGTCCATAAACAATTGCAAATTGTCTCAGAATATTAAATTAAATAAAATTTAACCCAGAGAGCACAGTGCAAATCAAATCATGGCATCATTGTTTGATATACAACATGTTTCGGTACAACAGCCTTCCTCAGGTGCATACAATAGTGATATGAACAAGGAATATATAAACCCTACACCCCACCAACATGTTTACCAGCTCCAATGTGTGTCCAGGTACATAGGTTAGCAAAGAAACAATGAAGTATTGCCTACTTCCTAATAGCACCTACACAATAGATGTGTATATGTTTAATACGACTGTATGTAAAGTCAAGGTAGTTCTTTCTTACCCTTAGTTGCATCATTCACATGGCATAAGTTAGTCCAATATTCAGTCCATAAGTAAGTCACAGAAAACCTGGAAAGAGAAGGCAATGCAGGGTGAGGTGTGGCGTTTATATGTTGATTGTTCATATCACTGTTAAATTCACCTGAGGAAGGCTGTTGTGCCGAAACATGTTGTGTATGACACTCCTGTAATAAACACACAATGTTGCTATGATTTGCACTGTGCTCTCTGGGTTCAATTTTATTTCATTTGGAATCTACTGCAACATACACGGGGTTGCTACCTGTTGAGAGGCACTACACGGCAGAGACTGAGCAAGTGGGCCAGCTTCTATTCTTAATTGTCTCAGAATATCGCTCTCTAGATCATATATTTAAATAGGAGCTAAAGAAGGCATGCAAGGACAGTCTGTGTTTGTTTGATTTACATTAGCATTTGGAAGAAACCTAATATTTCTGCATTATACATTATGCTTTATATCTGAAGAAACAAGCAAAGCTCTTAACACTGAAAGGCCATGGCTTAGCTTGGCAGGGATAATGATTCAAGTTTTACAAGGTAACTAAGGAATGTATTTTGATAATATTCAGCTCATGTTCTGCTCTTGACATAACTAGTTTTTGATTTATATAGATTGGCTGTAGTCATTAAATATTGCGATATTACAGTCATGCAGAGCTAAATAGTCTCTCAACTCAATTCTGCACTAATTTTCAGCAGGCTATTTTTTATCTTTGTTTTCCTCTTCAGTAATGCCAGAACCTGTATGTCCTTTTGTCACTTGAAAATGAATCTTCTAACAATAATGCTTACCCTAATTCCCTTCAGTCTACAACACTGCAGCCTTGTATTTTGACCTTCTGCTTCCCATATCCACATCTAATCTTTATCTTTCTCATTATTTCTTATTATATTTTCTAAAAATGCATGTTACAAAATACTTTTAAAGGATACGTTACATTAAAATGTGAAAATGTTTTATTTACATTTAAATGTTGTATCTGTCTACAGCTAAGCTGTTTATTGGCAACAAATATTAGAGATGTTTCGGCCCATAATCCTGTGGAGAGCAATGAATGTTATTTGATCCCTGTTTATCTTTGTGTTTTATATAACCTATAATATACTAGTTTATACTAATAGTTATACTATAGTTTATATAAATAAGCTGCAGTGTAGCCATGGGGCAATCATTTAAGCTGAACTGGACTTAAAGTAAGGGGTCTTTCCAGAAAGACCCCATATCTGGAAAACCCCATGTCCCAAGCATTCTAAAAAACAGGTCCCATACCTGTTTGTGATTTACAGCTGAGAAATTTATAGCAGGTGTGGATGTTTTGATAAAAATATAACCCAGAATAATTTGTGCTCCATGTTTAATTTGAAAATGACTTTTATTATACAGCTTTTTATGTCTGGGCAATAGATCCCCTTTAATGCAGTAAGGCAATGTGAAGGATGTAGGATTCATAGAGAGGATAGAGAAACTCCTAGTATTGCTCATCTAAACAAAATCACAATGGTTGCTTGCTGGAAATGAACTGGAAAGTAGCCAGAAATTACTTTGCAAGCCCATTTAATTTGGCTTGATTCCCTTTCTCAAATCTAAATCAACAGGCAAGTGAAATAAATTGTTCTGCTTTAGTTTAATGTTCCTGTTGTGTATTATTTCATTTTTGCACTACTGTTTTACTGTAGCACTTAATTAATGCAACCCTTCACAATTGTATTAACAAGCTGAGCTTCCAGCCCCACTTTCTGTTAAATGAGACATCATATCTTTACTTGTTCATTTCAATTCTGGCATTTATATTCTTGTAGTCATTATTATTATTATTTGTAAATATAACCTTTAAAATGTTTTTGTTTCTGACATTGCAAACACAGTATATTGGCGACCCAAACCACTCTTGCACTATACCCTGCTTTTTGTCTAAACTATCTATACTATCAATCAGAAAACAGATATATTTGCTTGCACTTTTCTCCACCATTTAGCTGTTAATTACACATTTGAATAAACAACACGCAAAGCCAGCATAGTCATTGTAAGACCAAGTCATTAACTAGAACAATAGGCACCTAATATTAAAACTAAATGTTAATATCAAAAAATCTGCTAATCTTCCACACTCCAAGCAACACATTTATTATTTATAGAAGCGAACAGTGTCCCAAGTCATTGAGGAACATTCTAGAATTCATGAGAAACAAGTTTCACTCACTTCTATACAATGCATGGACTTTTAGAAGTACAGGCAGTTGACAAAACCCATCACTGCTTGTGAACCTGCTTCCACCCTTTTAGCTCTTTGCTTTTGATACATAGCTTTTCTGCAGTGTTATGGAGAAACTTATGTCTACTTTGACAGCAGAGAGCTGTACATACAGATATGGAAACTGTTATCCGGAATGCTTGGTACCTGAGGTTTTCCGAATAAGGGTTCTTTCTGTAATTTGGATCTCCATACCTTAAAAGTTTAAAAAAAATCAAGCTAGAAGTAAAATATAAACTGTAGATGGACCTTTTTGCTTAAACAGCAACATAGTACAGTAGAAGATACCATTATCAGTCTACCCAAAATTGTGTACCAGTATATTATAGGTTCTATAAAACACAAAGATAAAGCTATGGACCAAAACATCTCTCATGTAAAATAGGACATTTGTTGTCAATAAACAGCTTAGCTGTAGACAGATACAAAATTTAAATGTAAATAAAATATTTTCACATTTTAATGTAACTTATTCTTTAAAAGAATTTTGTTACATGCATTTTTAGAAAATGTAATAAGAAAGGCTAGATTGGACTTTGCTAAAAAAAAAAAACATCTAAAAAAGCCAGCACAGTTCTGGAAAAACATTCTTTGGACAGATGAAACCAAGATCAACCTGTACCAGAATGATGGCAAGAAAAAAGTATGGAGAAGGCTCATGATCCAAAGCATACCACATCATCTATAAAACATGGCGGAGGCAGTGTGATGGCTTGGGCATGCATGGCTGCCAGTGGCACTGGGACACTAGTGTTTATCCATGATGTGACACAGGACAGAAGTAGCTGAATGAATTCTGAGGTGTTCAGAGGCACTGTCTGCTCAAATCCAGCTAAATGCAGTCAAATTGATTGGGAGGCATTTCATAATGACCCAAAACATACAGCCAAAGCAACCCAGGAGTTTATTAAAGCAAAGAAGTGGAATATTCTTGAATGGCCAAGTCAGTCACCTGATCTGAACCCAATTGAGCAGCATTTCACTTGTTGAAGACTAAACTTCGGACAGAAAGGCCCACAAACAAACAGCAACTGAAAGCCGCTGCAGTGAAGGCCTGGCAGAGCACTAAAAAGGAGGAAACCCAGAATCTGGTGATGTCCATGAGTTCAAGACTTCAGGCTGTCATCGCCAGCAAAGGGTTTTCAACCAAGTATTAGAAATGAACATTTTATTTTCAGTTTTTTAATTTGTCTAATTATTTTTGAGCCCCTGAAATGAAGTAATTATGTTAAAAAAGGCATTAGTTCCTCACATTTTTATGCAATCGTTTTGTTCATCTCACTGAATTAAAGCTGAAAGTCTGCAGTTCAACTGCATCTGAGTTGTTTTATTGAAAATTCATTGTGGTCATGTACAGAACCAAAATTAGAAAAAAGTTGTCTCTGTCCAAAGATTTATGGGCCTAACTGTACTACTCTTAAATGACATGCTTTCATTATACAACATTCAGTGCAGAGTTCCAAGCATGTGTGAATCCTTTGCATAGGGAGCACAGTTTTATTACTGGTAACCAGAGGCAAACAGGCCTAACATTAACATTTGCAGTGCCAACTGATATGGCGTAAAGGTCACTGCAACTGGACTCTGGTGAAGTGGAGACATCCTCTGGAGTGATGAATATCATTTAACATCTGCCAGTCTGACATTCATGTCTGGATTTGAAATTTGTCAAGAGGACAACGCCTGAATGCATAATGCTCATGTAATGATTGGTGGAGGAGGAATATATGTCTGGGGCTGTTTTCCATTGTTTTGGCTAGTGCCGTTAGGGGTCATTCACATTTAATGTAACTTTTAGTATGCTATAAAACAGCAAGCAACTTTTCAATTGGCCTTCATTTTTTCTTTTGTATGGTTATTAAATTATTCACCTTCATCTTACTCTTTTTTTAGATTTCAAATCGGGGTTGACTGACCCCATCTAAAAACAAACACTCTGTAAGGCTAAACATTTTTTATTACGCATGTTTCTTTTCATGCCCTCTCCTTTTCATATTACAGGCTTTTGTGGTTGCTAAGGTAATTTGGCAACCAGATTGCTGAAATTGAATAATTCTAGCAACCAGATTGCTGAAATTGCAAATTGTGGAGTTGCTGAATAAAAATCTAAATGACTCAAAAACCACAAAGAAATAATGAAATCCAATAGCAAACTGTCTCCAAATATCATTCTCTACATAATACTAAAAGTCAATTTAAAGGTGAAAAACCCCTTTAAGGATATAAAGTACAATGAAATTCTAGACTAAACTCCACAATATATACATTGTAACAAGATTTTGGGGAAGGCTGACTTCTGTTTTGGCTCAATAATGCATTAAATATTGGCAAAGCAAAGTCAACTGATAAAATGGATGGAACACCAGGGCCTTTGTGTTAACTGTGGTAATGTTCCAATATTTAAAGTGATACTGACATTAAAAAACTACTCTTCAAAATATTAATGTATATTGAAAGTTCCCTATAGGCCATTTTGCTTATTTTTTGCTGATAGTTCTGCTTTTGTGAGTAATTATTAATTAAAGTTCCTAAACCTGACTGTTTTGCCAACCTGACTGTGTCTTTTCAACCTGTCAGAGTTCTAATGCTAACGGACTACTGCTGCACAAATATGGCAGCCCTCTCATAGAGGAACATGGGGGATCAGATTGGTAATGTAAATGCATTTGGCAAATACTTTTATGGCACAATTATAAATAGCATGCAAAGACAATATTATGATAAATGTGAAAAATGTTTAATTTTTGGTGTCCGTATTTAGGGATGGGCGAATTTTTTCGCCTTGTTTTGCCGAAAAAATGACGCCCATAGACTTGTATGGCGTTGTGCGTCAAAAAAAAGACGCGCGTCAAAAAAATTTCGGCGCGCAACAATTTTTTTGACGCCCATAGACTTTAATGGACATCTGCGACATTTTGCCGGCGGTGAATTTTTGCCGAAACGAAACGGGTCAAATTCGCCCCTATCCGTATCTCTTTAAGTTTTTTCTTCTTGAACAATGCAGAGTTACCACAATGTTGTCCATCATTTGAAAAATGGAAAGAGGGACAAAAATATCTTGCATGCATAGCGCAGAGAAAAATTGTTGACCATGCCCATTTTGTGGCCACACCCACTAAATACAGTGTCCATTTTACAAAATTTGGCAGGTTTTGGACACATTAATCGGAGATTTAGGGTCATGTTTTATGTGTTATAACATTTTTGCTAATGAAGGTGAAATTGCCATTTAAGTGAGTCACAGTTCCCCCAAGAGACTTTCTTATCGTAGGTGCTGGGTATTCTGGGCTCTTTGCCAATGGCCTCTTATTTAATTAAGTTTCAGAGACTTTGTATTTTTTTCTGGTGTCCAAAGAGAATACAGGACTGCAGTCTGTGCTGTCAAAATCAGGACAGTTGGGAGGTATGATTTACTAACATATTATAAGTATACTTTTTGAAGAGAAGTATGGTTAATTTTCTCCTGGTGTAAAATATTCTACTCTAAAAACTCAACTGTATATTTTCCACATAAAATTAATTGTTTTGGGGAAAATTATCTGGATAATTTTCACCATGAAGAAATGAATCTTAATTTTTGGTAATATTACTCCAAATTTTAATTTTTACCCTTTAATAAATATGCTCCACCCCATAGTGTATTATTAAAAAATGTAGAACTTAGACCCAGTTTTATTAGTTCTACATCTCGCTTTATTACTTTCATGGCCTGGTATTTTAATGTGCCCAACACTTTATTTGTTCTCTAGAGGTAATTTGTGTGTCCTCACGTTATACCGTGCAAGAACAGTCAAAAGGAATTGTATGACTGAAAATTGTTCTAAGAAATGCTTTAATAGAAAAATCATCTATGTTATGTGCTTGAAGGAATGTAGCAACATGTATCCTTGGAAAAACAAGCTTTCAGATAGGTATGAAACTAATCTTGACAATTGGAGGAAATGAGAAGAACAATGTGAGACTGTGTAATCTATACTTAGCCTGGAGCTCATTCCCAAGAGCCAAAACAAAACACTGTGTGGGACATTTTGGCAAGAGTTGCTTCCTCCTTGTGAAAGTGTTGACTTGAGCCCTATGTTACAGCTGCTTTTCTAAGACTAGGACCCAGAAGAATGGTAGAAGAGCTGTAACAATGATTCTGTGCCTGTGTGTGTGTATACAGTATATAATATAATGTATATAAATGTATGTGTGTATACATGTAATAAGTTAAAGTTAAGTTAAAGATAGGATTTGGTCAGCTTGTTGAGATGAGATGTACACCTTAAGAGAGATAAGAATTAACTAGTATCATATGTTAGTGGTACTAAATTATAGGAAGGCCATCTCCCATATATTCCATTTTAAAAAAATGAAATTTTTAAAATTATTTTTATTTTTCCCTGTAATAATAAAACAGTACCTTGTACTTGATGCTAACTGTGATATATAGGAGAAAAGAAAGAAAGTATCCCTTCTTTTTGATCAGAAAAAAACACACAAAAAGTTATATATTATCACTATGTAATTTGATTTCAGTTAAATCATTTAATCTCGTGATTCTATATCTATTGGTTCCCCTCTTAATTATTCGTCCCATAAAGTGCTAGTGCTTAATCTTAATTAAATAGCATTAAATAGAGTAAAACTAAGACACAATTGATTTTTCTTTTAAATATTGTGTATGCTTTGTAATTTCTAACTCATGAGCAATTAATTTAACATTAATTGATTGTTGCATTACTAAAAATCAACTAAAACACCAACAAGGGTGATAAAGTGCCACCAGATTGTGATCAATAGGACCTGTTATCCGGAATGCACTGAACATGAGATTTTCCGGTTAACTGATCTTTCCATAATTGGATCTTTATACCTTGTATAATTGAAAATTATATAAACATTAAACAAACCCAAATAGGCTGGTTTTGCTTCCAGTAAGGATTAATTATAATTATATCTTAGTTGGGATCACATACAAGGTACTGTTTTATTATTACAGAGAAAAGGGAAATCCGTTTTAAAAATTTGGATTATTTGGATAAAATGAAGTCTATGGGAGATGGCCTTTCCGTAATTCAGAGCTTTCTGGTTAATGGGTTTCACGATAATGTCTTCCATACCTGTATATGTTTACATCACGTAATATCTGCAAATAGATTTTTTTTTTTAAGGGGCACCACACTCGAAACGCATCAGGAATCACTGTCCAGCAACATGTTGAAAAAAACAACAGTAGTTTTATAACCTGAAGTGTCGCCTGGTTTGTGATTGAGACAAATATTTGTTTTTTTAAGGCATTTTATTATTTTTGTTTTTTTCTGACTCTTTCCTATTAATCTTCAAAGCTGTCTGGTAGCAAGGTTAAGTAAGAACCTAGCATCCAGATGATTGTATACATATTTGCTGTCCAATTATATAGTAATCAATTTATTCAATATACTACATGTGTGAGGACAAGTTTATAATAAAATGATAATGTCAGCTCTTGAGCACTCAGGGGGCAATACAAAATCTCTCAGTAGGCTGTATTCTGCTCTCTTTGAATGGAAATGCAAAATAATCCAATGCTTTAAAAAAATATTACATGCAAATGGGAACAGGGATTTAAAATAAAACAGATGAAACACTAAAAGAACCTAAAGACACAAAACATATTAGTCATTCTTCTGTTTTCAGAACTGTCGCTTGACTGAAGAGGTGATATGCTAATTCCACCATTGTTTGTTCCTCTGTCGTTGTTTAGGTAGATTATCATGTTGATCATGTTGATTTGAAAGCACTGCTTTTGACAGAATGTCAGTCTGTAATTATTTATACCTCAGCTGTACAGGAAATGGTTGAACTTTATGAATTAACTATAACATTTTATATTTACAGAAGTCCATGTTTTAATTCAAAATGTATTGGTTGCAGTAAATGCATAGAAATTCTCAGGACTAGAGGCTTTTCATACAACTGATCTGTCTGTTATTTGGAACACCTTAGGGTACACTTACCTAGATGCAGTGAGGAAAGTGCAGTTTCGAGTGCAATGGCCACATTTTCCCCAGAATTCTAGTACCATTGCAGGCACCTCTGTGCTACACTTACAGAAATTGCAGGTAATTTGCCAAAATGGATGCAACTGCACATGTGCTTAATCGCAAATCAGGCACCAATTTTGGACAGAAAATATGTCTAGCATTGTTTCCAGTGCTCTCCATGCAAGTGTCATCTGCTCTTTAAGCATGAGTGTGCTATTGGAACCGAATACAGGAAGGACTGAGTTGAGATGAGCACAACTATACAGTGGTTTGAAGAGTGCATTTCAATGCAATTACCTTTAATGAAAGTTGTTATAGGCACAACTCACTGAGGGGAAACGCACAAATTGCGCTTGTGTACATAAAATGTCTTTAGGACTATGGTATACTGAATAACAGTGTCGGACTGGGGTGCTTGGGTCCCACCAGGAAACCTCAACTCAAAGGCCCAAACCCCCCATCCCAGTACAAAATAGCGCCCACAACATTTTTTTATATTTCATTTTGAAATCTGGAATGGGGTGCCCCATGTTTCGTTGGCTGCCTCGCTGCCTGAAACGTAGAATTTACGTGCAGGTGCAGTGCAGCCAATCGCCAGCAGGATAGCAGGGATGGGTCCATCAATCATGTGATGACGGGTCCTCGGCAGCTCAACTCCAACCAGAGGTCCCCTCCACTACTGCAGGACATGCGGTGCCACTTGCCAGGCAGAGCGAAGGATGGGCTGGCTGGCTCTCCGGCAGGCTGGCTGTCAAACAGGTGGGTGGGCTTGGAGCTAGTGGCGACAGTAGTACAACTCATGCAATTGCTGGCACATGATACACTGCATTACCAATGTAATTAGAGGGCCTAGGGCCCACCGGGCTATTACCCAGTGCCCCGGCCGGCCAGTCCGACCCTGCTGAACAATATACTGGGTGGTTTTTATGTCATGTTCTTTAGTAGCTTAGGAGGTGGAACCAAAATGCTTGAAATCACCCTCCATATCTCTTTACGAGAATTACTTGACTCTTTAAATTTGCTGTACTATTCCTTTTAAAGAACAAGGAAAGCCTATTTCACTTTATCATGCCAAAATATTTTGTGCCCCTAGTAAAATGATTGCAAAATGTTAAATCAGGCTGGTGCACCTATTGTAAGTGCTTTGCCAGCGGCTTCATACTTTGAAATTATAGGTTCTTGGGCTTTGGCTATGACGCATGTGCAGTAAAGTAAACTTGTTACTTTTAGGTCACGTGGGAGTATCTTTGGTAAGTCCTTGGGTGACATGCCATGTGTTACTCCAACAGCTTACCCAGACAAAACTGTAATGTTATTTTTTACTAAATAAATTGCCTCATTATTACTAAAGGTTTTCCTTTACTAAGCTTTGTCTTACACAAGGTCAAAATGGTATTACTAAAAATACCATCTACATTTATGCTATGAACACTTGTAATAAGGTACGTTTAAGTAATTGAACAGTTTTTCCATGAGCCAGTACAGTTTTCTCTGAACAGGAGCACTGACCCAGGGAAAAAGTTAAACATTTTTTCCACTGGAGGTGCCTGATGTGCTTTCTGCCCTTTAAAGTAAATATTAGGCATTTCCCCTAAGAAATGCTAAAATTACAGTATTATCCAATACATCACTGCCCTGCAGCTACATATGTCAATCCAGTACTGATGTACCAAATCCACAATATTTGGTTTTGGCTGTATCTGAAATTGTTTATGAAGGATTCAGCCAAATCTGAACCCTTATTTGGATATCCTATGTACATTGGATTGTCTTACTGAGAGGAAAAGCAAATCAGTGAAAAATGAAGAGGTTTTTCATGAATATAAGATAGTATATAATATAGTATAGATATACCATGCAGTAGCTGTATGACTCCCTTATACTTGGGACAACTCATACTCTTTGCAGTACTTGCAGATATCAAAGTTGACAGGGGAACTATTTCGAAAATTAAAATTTAATATAAGCTTCAGCATACTGAATAATAATACAAATAATAAAAATGTATCTTTGTAAATACACTCAATTAAAAATTCTGCATCGTTTCTGAAATAATTAAGTTTATCTTCACTATCCCTTTCTCAGCATCTGTTTCTCTTCATTCTGTCTTCATGTAGCAGTTGGGTGTCAGATATTCATTGACAGTTAGAACCAATATATCTTATAGGGGGGGCTTCCTTTTCTAGCAGATGTATTAGAACTCACTCAAATAACTAATTCCAGTACAGACAAAATCTAACAAAATAACTGCATTTACAAGCACTGGGCAAATTTGCACCCGGGCAGTAATCAATAGCAACCAATCAATGATTAGCTTTTCTCAGCCAGCTGCAGGATAAACGCTGAATTGGTTGCTATGGGTTACTGCCCAGGTGCAAATTTGCCCAGTGTGACCTAAGAGTTCCTTGTAGCCTAGAGCTGGACCATAACCTTTTATATTCATCTCTTTCAAAATGTGGATAAAACATACAAATATTAACATCAAGGAAAGAGCCTCTCTGCCAAACGATTTGCACATTTCTATTTTATGAAGAAAGGTTTCCAACAAAGTCCTGCCTCATTTACTAATCAAGCACTGTCACTGCACACACATTCTGTCAGCTGTAATCTCAAACTATACACTATGTGATTATGCTTTTTATCATGCTTCTCGCACAGTACAATAAGTGCCCTTTAACAGCATTGATCGTTTTAAGTGTTTGGGAGACCAACATGTTGAGTTTTGAAAATGACCTCCTGTTTCTCGGATGCCAGAAAAAGAAGTTGCATTCCTTCAATATGACATTAACCATCATTGTGTCATCATTCATCTAAGCGGAAAATTCACAACAATATTTATTTGAATGAGTTGGGTAGTGGAGTATAATACAAGTAGCTTTAAGCTTTTACATTGAATGTCTATGTCAATTTATATTTGATTCTGCTTATTTTTCAGCAAATCTTGTTGTTTGGATGCAACAATATTTGTCACTGCAAAACTGCTTGAACACCACATGTTCTTATATATCTTTGTATCGAGTTTAGGATTGAAACAGTAGAGATTTATGCTCATTAAACCCTTTGACTGATCTTGGTAGTTGCATAAGTTTCTTCCATGTGGCCAGGATTATAGAGACAATGCATCTGTCAAGATCCATTGGAGATACATGCCTAGTGCTCCAGGCTATCTATATAGCTGTCTTTGTTTCGAACATCATATAATATTTATCATTCTGTTTGAGGCTGAAACAAATTTAACCACTGCTCTAAATAATAAGATTTGTTTAATTAGCAACCATTGTGCATTCAGCAAGCTTTAAAAAATCAATTTTTTAATTACTCATTGACATTTTTGCACATAGGTACCTATATTTTTAAATACAATCCAATATGAAATCACAGATGGAATGATGCTATGGCTATTAAATAGTTACCATAGACTGGCACAGAGACACGCTGGGGCAGGGCAGAGCAGATTGTTTTGCACAGTGAATATATTTGCCCTGCACATGGTTACATTTATAAAGCTGAATAAAAGTGTGCAAACAGAATTGCGATTTTTTTTTTCACACTGCGAACGTCTATAAGAGCTTTTTAAATATGGCAATAATTGCGAATATTATGTGCACACTCTGCGTTTGAATTACGCCACAACTTTGGTGGCAGAGACAATATTTGCAAAGCAGTTTAGCAAATTGCGAATTTAAGTTATTGTCAACGCTATTTTCGCGCACAACAACCTTGCACAGGGGGTACACTCACGCAAATAACGGTCTCATTTGCGAGCCATTTGCAAAAATCTATTCTGAATGCGAATTCGCATAAACCAGAAAGACAGGCACAGCAGTGCGATATTTTAGCTTTCAGGAAAAAAACATGGGCAATACAACCATTTGCGAATAAATATGCGATGCACAAAATTTATCAACGACCCCCACTATACGTAAACCTATAGAATTACAATTTATAAGTACATTTTCAAAGAGAAACTTTATGCTAAGAATGTTCCATCTTAGAGAAGATGGAGGGAAATATGTAACCCATACCAAACACACAGTAGAAATGCTGAGAAAGTCACCCCCCCCTGTAATAAATGTAAAGGATGTTTGCATTGAGTGTGTAATCATTGGTATTATGATCAAAGGAATTATGCTGCCAGGGGTTGATGTTAATGTTCAGTTTATCTGTGCTGGATTATATTACTGGGTGGTGGCTATACATATTAAACTACCTTTCTTATATCCTGTTGTGGTGAGGGGGAGGCAAGTTACTCACTAACTAATGCTTAGAGTGCCATTTCTTGTACTGTTTGCTTTCTGGGTTGTAGGTTAGCATTTCCTATAGTATGTGCTGTTTTGTGCAGTGTTACAGACCATGCTCTAGATACCATTATTTACACTGACTGGTGTTGTATAATATATTTATGGCTTAAATCTAAAAGCAGATGGCTTGCTCAGATAACTGGGTTATAGATTTTTTTCCCTAATTGCAAAAGTATGTTCAAATATTTTATGGTGGCACCACTAACGGGACTTTTTGCTAATGTATTTTTGCAGTTCTTTAAATGCCTCACTGCATTAATATATATGTAAAAACTAGATATGTTTATGCTTCAGTTGATGCTGAAAGCAGAGATGGAAGTAAACTGAATCCAAACCCATAACTGTTTTCAATGCACTCAACCCTAGTATGTGTGTTTTCTATTTGCTCATTTCTTGCACACATCTAATCTTTCAAATTAAATTAAATAACTCTGAATTATTATATAAATCAGTGATCCCCAACCAGTAGCTCGTGAACAACATGTTGCTCTCCAACCCCTTGGATGTTGCTCCCAGTGGCCTCAAAGCAGGTGCTCATTTTTGAATTCCAGGCTTGGAGGCAAGTTTTGGTTGTATAAAAACCAGGTGCTCTGCCAAAATGGCCAATCACAGCACTTATTTGGCAGCTCAAGAACATTTTCCATGCTTGTGTTGCTCCCCGACTCCTTTTTCTTCTGAATGTTGCTCACGGGTTCAAAATTTGGGGATCCCTGATATAAATAATACTACTTGAATAATGAGTTTGCAGATCCTTGCACTAGTGAGGGTGGTAATGAAGCCTTCATTGACTGCCCCATGAGGTTAATTTGTCATTCATACATGGAAAGAAACCTTATCAATTCAGCCTATGCTTTTTATTAGAAGGCCTGTCATCAACAGTATGGAGTGATTTAGTAGTTGCCATTTGACACTGTATGTAAATGATTACCACACATTAGTGTTTAAACAAGAATATCATTTTGTTTTTATATTTTATAATTTATATTATATATCATTTTTATAGGACAAACTAAGCTTTCTAAATCTGCTTGAATGCATGTGTTATTTCACTTTTGTAGCATAAATACCTACAAAATTGAAACATTCCAAATTTGACATAATCTGGAGAAATAAATCAGAAATTTAGTTTAGTATATGTGATAAAATACAAATGATTTGGAAAGCTCCATGTCTACTGGACGAGTGTATGCCAATGAGTTTTATTTATATTCTAACTTGTGTAGATCAAAAACCAATTCACACAATGCCACAACTGTCGGCAAAATAAAATACTTGGTGCTCAATAAATAGGTATAGCCAGTATTTATTTGCTCTGAGGAAGGAATTTTATGTGATTCCAAAATGTCAGCTGTTTCAGTAGTAAAGCTTAAAGTTCTGTCTATACAGTATACTGCCAAATTTCCAAAGTGTCTGTAGAAATAAGCATACTATAGATTATATTATTAATAGGTAAATTGGCCAGAGGAAGCCATATATTTTTGGAAAGTACACATTTTTTTAAATCAATATTGTACTACTCCTAACTACTAAACTGCAAAGTCTCAGTTGTAGTGTGATTAGCACTATCAATAATCATACTATGCAGTATTATGCTACACTTTTAGGCAAAAACACAGTACAGTAAAAAAAAGCCCAAAAGTGCCCCTTTAGATGACACTTGTCTGGGTTCTGAATGCACTCTGCACCTTGTGGCGGATTAAAAGTTACAGCATGAGGTGCAGAGTGCAATGTCCTTGTAAATGTCCTTACCACCTGCCATAGCCATTGACTGGTGTGTATAGAGCAGCAGCGATTCTGATAATTGCAGACAGTAAAGTGCAAAATATCCCCATGGTGATAGCCCAAGTCTTTTGTACTTTCAATTGTAGGTATGAATGATCTCTTATGTGTGTGTATATACAGTCATATAAAAAAAGTTTGGGAACCCTCTCAATTCTTTGGAGTTTTGTTTATCATTTGCTGAGCTTTTTAAAGTACCGTAGCAACTTCCTTTTAATATATAACATGCCTTATGGAAATAGTAGCGTTTCAGCAGTGACGTAAAATGTATTGTATTAACAGAGCACCCAAACAGAGATATTACATCAATACTTAGTTGTGCCTCCTTTTGCAAATGTAACAGCCTCTAGACGCCTCCTATAGCCTTTGATGAGTGTCTGGATTCGTCCATACACAATCTCTCCAGTTCAGTTAAATTTGATGGCTGCTGAGCATGGACATGGTCTGTTTCAAATCATCCCATAGATTTTTTCGATGATATTCAAGTCGGGGGACTGTGACGGCCATTCCAGAATATTGTACTTCTCCCTCTGCAGAAATGCCTTTGTAGATTTTGAAGTGTGTTAAGGATCATTGTCTTGTTGGAATATCCAACCCCTGCGTAACTTCAACTTTAACTTCAACTTTGTGACTGATGCTATCCTCAAGAATTTGTTGATATTGGGTTGAATTCACCCGACCCTCGACTTTAACAAGGGCCCAGTCCCTGAACTAGTCACGCAGTCCCACAGCATGATTGAACTTCCACCAACTTTGACAGTAGGTACAGGTGTTTTTCTTGGAATGCGGTGTCCTTCTACCACCATGCAAAGCACTTGTTATAATATATGCTGATATATGTGCATGTTTTTGCTGTGAGATATATATATATATATATATGTGTAATAAACTAATATCCAGTATCCAGTGTCGGACTGGCCCGGCGGGACACCGGGAAAAAACCTGGTGGGCCCCGACCCTCATGGACCTCCCTCTCCCGATGTTTGGGTTTTACAAAAATGCACGCCAAGGGGGCTCTGTTCGCACATGCGCAACCTCATGCATGCACAGTAGGAGGTGGAGGGGGGCCCTGGACAGCAGTCCCGGTGGGTCCTGGGGCCCCCATTCCAACCCTGCTAATATCATTACTATTGATGGCATGACCACTAACCCGGTTAACTCAGTTAAGCAAGATAGCATATAAAACCCTCTTTTTACATTCAAAGCCCATCGCTCCTCACTACATTTCTTCTCTTGTCTCGCTATAAGTTCCTGGTTGTCTTCATTTAACTTTAACTTCTCGTCGTATGCAACTTCACTTTGCTTGGCGCAGTAACTCTAGCGCAACTTCGCCATCGTTCAGAGCCCTGGACGCAACTTCGGATTTTATTAAATTAGCGTTGTCCTGGCGAATCTACACCCGCCGAAGTGTTGCGCTGTGAGCGAAGCTGTCGCTGGCGAATTTTCAGTGGTTAGTGAATTTGCCCCTCAGTCTCTTCAAGAAAAAACTAAGAGCATATCTTTTGGAGCACTAGAACATTAGCCTAGTCCGGTGCCTTCTGACTATGCCTTACCTTGTGCACTTTTTCATCTCCAATTTGTGCCTGTATGTTAGCCTCCCATCCACTTAGACTGTAAGCTCTACGGGGCAGGGACCTCCTTCCCACTATGGGTTATATTTATCAAAGAGTGAAGTTAATAGTGAAGTTCTGCCATTAGAGTGAAATTCCGCCACTTTCCATTCATTTCTATGGGGTTTTTAAAGGCGTATTTATCAAAGGGTGAAATTCCACTTTCACCCATTGATAAATACGCCTTTCAAAATCCCATAGAAATGAATGGAGAGCTGCGGAATTTCACTCTAGATGGCGGAACTTCACTCTTTGATAAATTTACCCCATTGTCTCTTAGCACAAAGCAGTTTAGATCTTTGTCCTGATATGATTTTGTATATATTTATTAAGTTACTTGTCTTCCCTGTCTGTGTGTGTGTGTATAGATATATAGATATAGATATATATATAGAGATATATATATATATATATATATATATATATATATATATATATATATATATATATATATATATATATATAGTGAAGAAGGATTGCGGCACTCACATGTTTGTTTTTGCTCCTGACGAAGATCCCTGTGGGGGATTGAAACGTTGAGGCTTAATAATAAAACATTTTTTGTTTTTTCACTAAAACCCTGTGAGTGCCGCAATCCTTTTTCACTGCTTATTTCCCATGCTGGCACCCAGGTATTCATTTTGTCTACGGAGTGCACCATTCCTTTGGTTATATATGTATTGTACTTTTATGCAATGTACAGCGCTGCGGCTCCTTAACGGTGCTTTACAAAGTTATATATACATACATATTAAGCAATAATTACATACAATTTGTCTAAAGCACTAAGCTACTGAGTGATCTTGAAAATGTTTGTCCAGGTGGCTTTTTCAAAGTAGATGGAAATTCTCAAGGGTTGTGAGTTGCTCACCTCCATAATTCACAATCATTTGATCATTGTAGTGCACAGCCCAATCAGTGAAATTTTTGCTGTCTTCATGTGTAGTTTTTTGCTCTTTGGCATGGTACAGACTCTACTTTAAACATCCATTTATTTAGCCTATATGCCAAAAACAAAATGGTACTTGTGACTTTACATTCCTTGAAATTAATCTGTTTTACCTTAATTCTAGGGTTACTAGCAAATCTGTATATAAGGGGTGCTTTTGTTAAAAGACAGTGTGTATCCTTTTGTAACTCTCCTTGATTCATAGGAATGTTGTATGTGACCATATGCCGTCTGCTTTCTTTAATACACATGAGTAGTTTTACACAAATGAGTCCTTTGGGAGAGCAACCCCTTATGGATGGCACATAACACATCTGCTACAAACCAAAGCATTTTATAAATACAG
The DNA here is from genome assembly GCF_017654675.1 of Xenopus laevis. NCBI lineage: Eukaryota > Metazoa > Chordata > Amphibia > Anura > Pipidae > Xenopus > Xenopus laevis. The sequence goes on from NC_054376.1 coordinate 74,324,481, forward strand.
TATAGGCTAAATTTATGTTTTAAATGTTTGCTAATCTAGTAGTGTTGTTTGTAGCCCCCACAGTCTAAAATTTCAGAGAATGGAGGGTACTTGGGGTCACCAGTGTGTGCCATAAGCTAAATGTTTGCCATTCTTACCATAGCAAGTGGTAGCAGGGCTCTTCCGTCTTAAAACAGTGGGGGTCAAATAATTTGGAAAATATTTAAGTTTTTGTTTTCTGATTTATTTTCAATTTTACTAATAGATTTCCTCCAGGTAATATTTGAATATAGGGGCAAATTCACTAAGATCCGAAGCGACAGCTTCGCCAGGCGTAGTTTCGTGAGCGCTATGCAAATTCACTAAAATGCAAGTTGCGCTCAGGGAGGCGAATGGTAGCGAAGTTGCGATACCGTTACTTCGTCAGGCAAAGCGAAGTTACGCTAGCGATGCCTAATTTGCATATGGCGCAAAGTTAAAATATAATGGACGTATATGCTGTAGCAACCACATTACACTACACAAGTCCAGGAAATCTTTAAAAAATAAAATAAAGGTGTTCTATTGCCCTACACTTGTGCCCACTGTATCGTTGAGTTGCCATCAGTGGCGGAACTACCGGTTAAGCAGGGGGTGCGAGTGGGCCAGGGCCCGCACCCCCTCAGGGCCCCCCGGCAGTCCGTTCGCCGCTGAAAATGCGGCCAAATGCGGCCGTATGGAGGGGGCAGGGCCCGGCTGCTCGTCACGCACCAGGGCCCACCCCCCTCTAGGATCGCTTCTGGTTGCCATATGTTAGGAAATGTAGGGGGAAGGAGGGTACCCCCAAAAAAATGTACACTATTTTTCGTACTATCACCCTTAAAAAAGTAAAAGACGCCATTGTTTTTTGGGAATTATTTTTGGACAAACTCCTATCTATTGTATTGAACTTCGCCTGGTCTGACCTTGCCAAGTAAAGTCTAATGCAAGAGGTAACGTTCAGTAAAATGCGCAAGTTAGTGAATTAGCGTAGTTATGTCCCTTCACAATAGCGCAACTTCGCCTGGTGTAAGGGTGCGAAGTAGCGTTAGAGTAGGTCCACTTCGCTAGCGAATTTACGCCAGCACCCGAAATGACGTCACACTGGCAAATTTGCGCTATCGTTAGCCGCTTTGCGCTTTAGTAAATTTGCCCAATAGTATCTATATACCTTTTATGGGCAGCATTTGCTTATGAGATCAGCATAGAACGATGCAAACAAATGGTTACTTTTTGTAGTGAAGCATCAGCAAGTGAAGCATCTATGTACCTGAAGGGATAGTTTCCATTGTTTTCACATCTATTTTTCTATTTATTTTTGGTTCCAGTTTTTATTGCATTTAAAAATTGAATTGCAGCAATATCTTATTTTGCACAGAAAACACATTCTGCAACCTTGGCTAAGACAGTCATGCTCCTTACTTGGTTAGTTAAAAATGTTAATTTATGAGATAAATATAAGCAGTTTTAGTGGACAATAATCATATATTTATCACATATTATTGTGGTTATAATTCCATTTGGTTTTCAGTGGCATTCAGAATATGGTGTATAGCTTTTACACAAACATACCAGTAGATTGGGATTTACAAGAAGCTCTTCAGCCAGAGATGAGTAGATTTCGAGCAGAGCAATGCCTAGAGACAACCAACATAAATCACTCACTTCTGCTCTGTCAGATTGAAACATACCATAGCTAACGTTCATTGAACTGCCAGGTATTTGGTACCCCCTGATGCTGTACTATGCACCTTGTGAGTAAGGTTTTGCCCCACTTAGTGCTCTTGCACTTCTGCCCAGGGAAAAGTAAATGACCCCTACTTACATTATGTTTTGTTAAAATATCGCTATGATTAGTAGTAGAAGATACATCATTCCATAGATATATAATTTTGTAACATTTGCTTAATTGCTGCAACACATAGAACATTGCTTTTTGTCTTTTTTGACAATGTAACATGAACAAATTGTTAGAAATTAAACAACTGGCAAAATTGCTGGCTTTTGCAGGGTATTGCCTTTTGGATTTTGTAGTCTGTGACTAATGAAACCAATTTCTTATTAGAACAGTAGTGTTTATTTCGACATCTGTGCTTTCATTTTAAGAAACAATGGAGCAAATTGTAGATGTAAATAGATGTTCTGGATAAAAGTGCAAGCTTTATGAAAGCACAAAGGAAAGTTCTTAGAGCTTTCATAGACTAGCAATTTGCTGGCTTCACATCATTATGATCAACAAACGCTGACAGTGGCAAATAAGCTAAACAGCATCTTCACAATGCACTGAAAAGTACAAGCTTTAAAAGGACATGAGATAATAAATGATACTTTATCTGTTAATAATATTTTCTAAGTATCAGGTTTGTAATCTATAGTAAGAATTTAAAAAATAGAATATTTACTCATATGGATTAAATTACAGTGTAAAAAGCCAGTCTTAAAAAAACAAAACAAAGTAATGTAAACAATGTTAAGATAAATGAACAATATTGATTCAAACAACAAAAGGCAAATATGTATAACATATTAATCTGCATCCTTTTTTTGGCTGTTTTTTGCCTTTAATTGCTATTTTTTACATTCAGCTGTTGTCATTTTTCTTTCAACCTCTATTCTGTACTTCCCCACTCCCTTTATCAGTATAGATCTGTAGGTGTCTTCTATTTGTAATCCTTTGCATTAGAATGAACTTGTTATATTTACTGCTTTTTATCCAGATATTTACTATTGCATGTCTGTGTTTAATAGCTACTATATATCCTTGTTAGGATCCTTGTAAGGATGTTGCGTTCAGGCCCAATACCTGTAGGCGGGTTTGGGCTGTCCTCGCTGCACCATTTGAGGGTCGGGTTTAGCTCTTCTGCCTGCTCTTCTCGCCCGCGTCCTTACACTGTTGGCTTCCGACTTCTAGCTTCCGATTTTCCAAGAGCGCACCTGCCAGCTATCTTTTGTAATGTCATCAGTGAGGCGGCGTAGGTCTATAAATGGAGAGGGAAGCAAGGTGCAGGCTGGTGTGGGTTCGGGTCAGATGTGGGTAGATATTTTCTCGACCCGCACATCACTACATTGTGGTCTGGAACCAGGGTCCTTGTATTTACTAGCCACTGTTTCTCCTGGTTGGACAACAGGAGGCCCTGCACTCTGCACTTGGACTTGCAATTAATGTTAATGATTTCCCTCTGCTAACACCTGTTTACTCTTATGATCTAACTATACCCTAAAAATTAATATTTCCTGAAATGACAAATCTTATATATTGATCTTATTGAACCAGCCTAGAGGTTCAGCATCTCTATAGTAGCAATGAGCCAGGTCTTCAAAATCGGCACAGGCATTTCGCATCTCGAATTTGTTCTTTTGTCTGTGACACGCACATGCTTAGTGCGATTTGAGCAGCAGTCGAGAAGCTAAGCTTAAGGGTTGTAACAAATCAAGCAGAAAATGAGGTTTGCCCAAGGCATAACTACAGAGGAAGCAGACCCTGCAGCTGCAGGGGGACCAGGAGGTATAGTGACCCCATGAGGCCCTAATTAGAGATCAATTTTGATATGTATTGGTAACACAAAAGGACAACCTTTCGAGAGTTTGGAGACCCCTCAAATTATTTTGCTGTGGGGCCCAGTAACATCTAGTTATACCGGTGGTTTTGCATGTCATATTAAGGCAAAACTCCACAGGAGATTTTGTAGGATGGTGATGGATCAATAGATCACATCCTACTAGTCAGATATAGTTGCATGGGTCAAAATATAATGGGACTGATACAAAAATTTGACATGTAAGCTACATGGAAAAGTTTCCATCTGAAGCTACATGACTGTTGGATGCGAACGCTGCATGCATGTCTTTATCTCACAAGATAAAATCTGATGATGACTGACCAACTTTTTTTCCTCATTGTAATACATTGAATGTCGGATGTAAATGAATGAACAAACTTTATTGTCTATTATCTGATCTGACTTTACATTATAGCTATAGGGGGATCAGATTTAGTAGGATCCTATAAATTTCATGCTGTTGCATGGCTGTTCTTGCCATGCAACAGCATGAAATTTATAAAATCTGATCCACAAAATCTGATCAAAATCTCCCATGTAGTTTTACCCAAAGCTGTTGATTATTTAATTTTGATGCTAATAGTGCTGGTTTCTGAACTGCCATGTACCGATAATCTGAATTATTTACGAAGTTTTAAATTTTGACATTTATGATATATAATATGTGTGTGTGTGTAATATACCTCTTTTGTTCTGATTTCCTGATTTGACACCTGGCATTATAAAAAACAAGGAAACATTATATGGTTCAATAAATATTTTTATTTGTCCTTGATAAAATTTAGGAGCATGGAACCACCCATTCCTGCCTGGTGCCCAAAGCAAGATTATCCTTTTGCATATTCTTGATGGTGGGAAATTATCCCAACTCTTCCAACATTTTGTGCAACCCCAATATGTTTGTGTGCTAAAAATATTTGCTTGTTTCTGTTTTATTAATTTCACTTGACTTTACTTTTTTACAAAAAACTTTAAGTTTTTAAAAGTTACATTTGGTGCCCTAGAAACAATAATAATGAGAAGAGAAATCCACAGGACTAGCAGTAACAGTCAAATTAAATTTCCAGTTTCATTTGAAATGTGTGGATTCATCGGACAGTCTGCTTCTCAAAGGATCACCTGTTAACCTTTCCGTGGGCCCTCTAGAGTCATATACAGTATAGACATTTGTATTTAACATTTACTCCCAGGGAGCTTCAACTTATTTCTACTCTGAAGCTTATCTGAGGTCACCACAACTGTAAAATAATCTTGTTTTTTGATATCATGAAAGATTAATTGCATATATGGCCTAGATATATACTGTTTGATGGCATTTGTGAGATCTACATAAATATGTCTTCCTTTATTAAGTGAACACATGTGTGTGTTTTAAGTTCAGGAAAATGGAATGTCAAACAACTGGTTGATTCTGTGAGATTAATGTGTGTTAATGTAACCATAATACACTTTCTAGCACAGCAAGAAACATTCACTGCCCCAGCTGTGATCTGATAAATTTCACCAAAACTAGACATCTGTCTCTATCCTTTCAGTTCATGTAGTGCAGTAAATCAATATATGTCTCCATGCTGAATGTGAATTGAGCTCCATTGTATATTTTTGAAGCGACACTGTCTCAGACATCAAAATAATTTTTCTCCCAGAAAACAATGCATAGAAAATGAGGGGTTTCCCAGATATAACTGGTTTGATTACATTTTTGTTGTACAGAGTGATTGCAGTTTCAGCTGTGGCTGTCTACTATCTTTCTCTGGGCAAAAATCAGTAATGACATGTTTTATTATGGAGTTTCTAGCTATCTATTCACTAGAGCACCAAGTGCCAAAAGTCATGAATACTGTATCTGGAAGTGCCTTAATACCTCCCCCACCTAGCTACCTACTATTCACTTGAATTGAAAATGCCTGAACACCTATGGGTGTTTCCTATTCAAGTCAGTGGAAGGGGAAGGTTTTGTGCACTTTTCATCTAATTTAAAATTGTTTGTTGCCTAAAAAAATTCTCCATTTGCTTGGTATTTAGAACAAAAAGTTGCAGCCTGGTTGCTCTGTATACATTTGTGAACATACGTGAATGAGATGGTGTGAATGAGAAAGCAAGACTGTTCAACTAGGAAAAAACCTTCACAAACTCTTCTCCTTTGTAATGACTGTAAGAAAGAAATGTGGTTTTTTTTAATGGAAATCATCAAGTCCATTTCTATGCACATAACATTTTATGAATATGACAGCTTAGCAGGTGGTTTTAGTCTGTATATGCCGTTACTGTGATATATAAATGCAGATAGTCTGAGACCACATATTGTGATACAGATGTTGCTGTTGTCTTAAACTTGAATAAAGGCTTTAAAAAGATTGAGTATTAATAGAAATGTTAATTTTCTTCAAACAGGAATCTATTGGATCGAGACACATTTTCCAAATCAGATCCAAGTAAGTAATATTTTTGTTTTGTTGAAAGCAATGTTGTATTAATGAAATAGCTGAAATAATCATTAAAATAATTTGAGTGCTTGCTAGACATTGGCAAACATTACTTTTATTATATTATACATGGGGTAATGTAATAAAAGGCTAAATGTTTGGTAGGATTATCTAAGTTATTAAGCTCATAGAATAGTTTGTCCCACTGTCGCTTGTACAATCATTTCCTCATTCACTGGCTCTTTTAAAGGCATACAGTGAGTATAAGCTTACATTTTCATTTAGTTTTTTTGCAGAACATATTTTTAATAAAGCATGTTTTCGTTTTTTGTTTTTTTTTAAAGTTTTAAAGCATTTATCTTTAATTAACGCCTCCTCTTATTGGCCAAATAGCAGGTTGTTGCAAAATAGAAGGAATTATTACACAAAAACCAAACTGATGCTTGGTAGAAAGTTATTCAATGACACAATCGTGCCAAACTTGGTGATTTTAATGCAATAACAAAATGATAAGGTTTACATTTTTTGAGTAAAAATAAATCACAATGACCACAGCACTTTTAGTGGTGAGAACAATTGGGTAAGAAGAAACAAAGAAAAAAGACCAATGTGAGCGACTGTTGCAATGCCTTTGTAAAATGTAAAGCCCTGTATTATAACAGACTAGTATTACATAGTGTATTAATGATCGGATTAGATTACAATACGGATAAGTAAAACTATTAAAATATTAGAAATGTTTGCTGTAATTGACTGGATATTGGGCAGGTCCATTTCTTATTGTGTGACCATAAGCCGAAGGTAGCAAACTAGGCATATTGTGCATAATAAGCATACTGTAAATTAAAAATATCCTACTGGTAAAAATACACAGTGTTAATATGATATTAAAAACAGTAAGGTATGGGGGGGGTTAAGTTATTATAGGCATCTGGCATCAATAAATGCAGTAGAAATGCCAGATATTCTAATGAAAATGTAATTTAGAGGTGATGACCTGGATGAAATGTCCAGACCAACATAATTGCTTTATATTATATAGTGTTCATCTTTCACATTAAAGCATCATTGATACAAATTAAAGTCAACAGAGCAATCAAATCTATGAACATGAGTGATGAGCTGTGCTTGCCATGAGAATGAAGAAATGTAGAAATATTTAATCTGAATTGATTACATTGGTAATGATGATCATAATTGCATTGTCACTGATAATTAATTTTTGAGTGGCTTTTTTTTTAATCTTACATGTACCCCCTATAGTAAAATATAATAATATTTGAAGTCACCAAGGAGTTCCATAAACCATATAAAAGTATAAGGCTGCAGGGTTTTTTTTGTAATTCATGGAAATTTGAGGTGGTTTTTAAAATCCTCATATTTTACAATATTTTTTTTTTTTTTTTGCTATCCCCATATTTTTTAGTCATGTGACATCAATTACATCACTATGTAGCAGCTAATGTTGCTGGGCAATGTAAACAAACGATGCATATGTATATCAAATAATTAATTAGGTTGTTGGCAAAAAGGGGTTTTATCACTTGTGTTAAATCAATTCTTCCATATAGCTTTCAGCCCAGATCATAATATGTTGATCATTTTGTTCATATTTAGAATGGGCGAATTTATTTGCCGGCCATGAATTAGCGGTGAATTTCTACACTTTGCAGACTGCGAATGTTTTCGCGAAACTGGCGCGAAAATTCACTGTGGAAATATTTGAAGCGTCAAACAAAAGTTCAAAATTATCGCTTGTCAAAATTATTTAGACGCCCGTTGACTTTAATTTATTTAGACAGAAGAGTCACACGCTTAAAAATTTACATGCACATAAAAAATGACCCACGTCAAAATTATTCGGACACCCATTGAATTTAATGCATTTGGACAAAAGAATCGCGCTTATAAAAATTGTCGCTCGCATTAGAATTGTTGCACATCAAAATTATTTTGACACCCATTGACTTCAATGCGTTTCGCAAATTTTTCGCTGTTTTGACAGATTCGCTCATCACTATTCATATTGCATACATGTAAAATCTGCTGGAATAGGTAATCTATAACGTGTGTATTGTTCTTTGAATACTCCAAGAGATAAATACCGTTGTTTGAATGTCATCACTGTGCTCCAATTAAGGACACCTTTTTTTTTTAAATGTTTTTGGTTCAGAGAATCTTGGTTGATGGCATTGCCACCGAGCCAATGAATTTGAGCAACGTTGTTTTGATGCGCAATGTTCCCCTCATTCATTAGCTTGTTAGCAATGGTGTTTCCCGACGTTTTCTCCATCTATAATCTCTGGACCATGAAACCTCTCTTGCACATCCATTTTAAGGCCTTTGTGCTAATGCCAAGGTGGCCATATTCCAGGAAACAAGACAGTATATGCATTAAAAAAATAGGGGGTAAGTATAATTGATTTTGCAATATTTTGTGCAGGTTTGATATATTTATGACAATGAAATCTAAATATTTTGATGCAACAACCCACTAACATTCTGAAGCACTTGTTAAACTTTGAAGGGTAGTTCACCTTTAAATTGTAAGTATGATGTAGACAGCAGTATTCTAAGGCAATTTGCAATTAGTCTTCGTTTTTTTATATTTGTAATTTTTTAAAGTATTTAATTGCTGCACTCAGGCTCGGGATTTTAACTTGGACTCTGAGGAAGTGCCGAGTGTTTCGGCAAGAAACGTGTAAGTCCGAGCGCACCCACTGCTCAATGTATGTACCACACAGTGTGTCTTAAATAAAGCAGATTTTTTTGCAAATGAAGTGGCCCCCCTTGTAAGTCTCAGACAGCGGCGGTGAATGCTTTAAATCTTTTTGTAGGCATTTTTTACTTTGGCAGTTTGGAAATCAAAATTAAAGATCTATAGTTGAAAACAAAGGATAGCAAGATATCAAAAAAATTACAATGCAAAGCATATTGTAAATGGAGTTCTATGTAGTTGGCACATAGACAACAGACCGCTGAAGAGCAACCTGTACACATGGGGATTTTGTTTTTGCCCTTTTTCCAATGGCTCATTTCAGGAGCTGTCCTTCAGGCTGTCTGCAAACTACTACTGATTGCATCTAAAAGTGCAGGCAGAACTTTCTTTTTTAGAGAACAGCTCTTGAGATGTGCCATTGGATACGGGCAAAAAAGTGGTTACTCGGTTGTGGAAGGGGCCCCTCCAGCTGGCACAAGACTTCACAATCATTCATCCTTCCTTGCTTCAGAGGAGTAGGAGAAGGTTCATTAAATATTGGAAAGAAGGGGTATATTATACGAGAAGTATGGTATAATACGATTCTTTTAAGCTTATCTAAAATACCTACCTTTTAAAAACAGTCCATAACATCCTGATATACAAATTAGCAGTTTAACAGACCATGGGCATCTGATAATCTTCCCTGCATAGTCAACTATTTAAAAAAAAAAGTGTCACAGAAATTCACACAGACCCTCCCACGCAGAGTAGGAGAGCAGAGCTCACGGGCACCATCTTTGTTATCTTCCGATACGTTTGCTAAAGGACTGCCGTTTTCATGCATGCTCAGTTGGAGCTGTTTGCTATACACATCTACTGTGCATGCGCCAGAATGAATTTGAATTAAAACTCTAATCAAGTTTGGATAGTTCGCAATTCGAATTTGAGTGTTTTGACCATAAAAGAAAATTAGAAAACTTGAATTCGAATTTTCAATTTGACCCTTAATAAATCTACACCTTAATCTCACATTTTGATAAATCTGCCCCTATATGTTATGTGACAAATAGTCTGTGGAACAGATAAGAGCAGGCGCACACCCTCAACAAGCTCAAAGATTGCAACCTCCCGCATATCGTTTAGAACAGAGATACGGCACTCAAGGCATCTGCTTGCAGGTTTCCCTGCAAGCAAATGCCTTGAGTGCCGTTATCTCTGTTCTAAAAAATGTGGGAAATTATACTCATGAACCATCTATTCCTCTTTTTCGTGATAATACCATTGATATGCACTATTAAAAATACAAATCTGCAATTTCCCATTATTAATATAGGTATGGGACCCTTTATCCAGAATGCTTGGGATCTGTGGTTTTCCGGATAATGGATCTTTCCGTAATTTCGATCTTCATAGCTTAAGTCTACTAGAAAATCATGTAAACAGCCCAATGGGCTGGTTCTGCTTCCAATAAGGATTAATTATATCTCAGTTAGGATCAAGTACAAACTACTGTTTAATTATAACAGAGAATAAAGTAATCATTTGTAAAAATTTGGATTATTATAATGGAGTCTATGGAAGATGGCCTTTCCGTAATTCGGAGCTTTCTGGATAACGGGTTTCTGGATCCCATACCTATACTGTAATCTGTTGCTCTCATTGGTGTCCCTTTGCCAGTTGCACCCTGTGGTATTCACCCAGTGTATTTAAAAAGCTATACATACAAAATATTATACATTTGCAATTTTTGTTCTTTTCTCTGAGAAACTCATAGCAGAGGAAAAGCTTCACTTGGCTAAATATGTAATTTCTACAGTCCCCCCAAAGTATTGTTATATCACACAGCAACCAATGTGATACCGCGTATTAGTGCTTTCTTGTACAATTTTGACATCTTATTATCTAATTATACAACGTACCTAGAATATGCATATTAAAGAGAAACACACATATGATATAGGTATTGATTTGTAAGAAATTTGGAAGTCAGATAAAAAGGAAGTTTAATAACTTTTGTTGTTTTTAACATCCTGTATAGAGCGTGGAACAATAATGAAAAGGCCACATGAAAAATAACAACATTTAACATATGCAATGTTTTAAATCATAATTGCATTGGTAATATACCTATACTAGTGAGCCATATTAGGTTGATTGCCAATTAGCAGTATGTGTTCATTAAAAAAACCATTTGAGAATCAGCACAAAAACTAGAAATTCAGAAAGGGCTAAAGAAACAACTACAACAGGAAAAGCTAATAGATATTTGAAGGATACAGCATCCAACGGACAGAGACTATACATTTCATTCCCAAGTACATAATACGTATAGTAGGATAGACTACTTGCTGGTTTCACATTACTCGCTTGAACAAGTTATTCAAACTGAAATTGGGAGCATAACCATTTCAGATTATGCGCCAATATATATAATGCTTGATGCAAATAGGAAAAAAAAACATTACGGGTCTTGGAAGTTGAACGATTCCTTACTGATGGCCCACTTTGTTTCGAAGAATTAATAGAAGGTATAAAAGATTATAAACTTATTCATGAAGAGGATGATTCATCTTCACTAACTAAATGGGAAGCATTGAAATGCGTGCTAAGAGGGATCCTAATTAAGCATGGAGCCAGACTTAAAAAACAAAGAGCTAATAACATAGCAAAAATCTTACAAGACATACAGGATATAGAACAAGTACATAAAACGTCGTTAAATACCGTCGACTATGGAAAGCTTACAGGTCTGAGACAACAGCTAAAAGAAGAATTAGATAAAAAACATCAATACTACATATCAAGATGTAGAAAGCAATTCTATTAATTTGGAAACAAGAGTGGAAAGCTATTAGCATGTGCTTTAAAAGCGAAACAGGCAAGAACACATATCGCTACAATAAAAAATATTCTCTAGGAGAGCTATGTTATACAACAACAGATATAGGTGAAACTTTTCATAATTATTATACAGCTCTATATAACCTAAAGGGAAAAGCAGAAGAGAACCATGATCCAACGCTAAATACGTATATAAGAGAGACAGGACTCCCCCAACTAACTCAAGAGGAAATAAACAGATTGGAAATGCCGATTACGGCAGAAGAGCTGAATCGGGCAATTAAAGTCGCACCAGTGGGGAAAAGCCCAGGAACAGATGGCTATACAACTTTATTTTATAAAACTCTACTGGACTTGAGATCTATTATGTTGCAGGCTTTTAATGAAATAGATATGTCTACAAGCCCATCCAATGCACTTCTAGAAGCCCATATTGTAATGTTCCTAAAACCTGGTAAATACCCAGCACTTTGTACAAGTTATCGACCTATATCTTTGCTCAATGAAGACATAAAAATATATGCAAAAATCTTGGCTCTTAGACTTCAAGAAATACTCCCCAGAATTATACACAAGGATCAAGTAGGCTTTATACACAAAAGAGAGGGAAGAGACAATGTGCTTAATACCTTCACCTTAATAGAACAAATGAGCTCAAGAAGAGAAGATGCCGCAAAGGCTTTCGACAATGTTGCGTGGTTCTTCCTAGAGGCAACCTTAAAACAAATGGGCATGGGAAAATTGGCCTTGGCAAGAATAATGTTCTTATATACAAATCCATCAGCAAGACTTAAAATAAACGGAGTCCTCACAAAGCCGTTTCAAATTAGAAATGGGACCAGGCAAGGATGTCCTCTATCACCATTGTTATATGTGTTGACCATGGAACACTTATCAAATGCAATAAGAGGGAACCCCAATATCAAGGGAATCTCTCTGACAGGGGTTACCTACAAGACGGCAAGCTATGCGGATGACCTCCTGTTATACATTACCCAACCATTATCTTCACTTCCAGAAATAATGAAAGAGCTAAGAAGATTTGGAAAATATAGTAACTTTAAAGTCAACATAACCAAATCAGAAGCGATGTCTATAACTCTCCAAACAAAAACACTTGTAGAGCTGAAGAAGAACTTCCCATTTATCTGGTCTCAGACATATATTATATATCTATTAGTCAAGGTACCCAAGATGGTGACAGATGCTTATGCCCTCAACCACAATAAAATGATGGAACAGATAAGAAAAGATTTAGAAGAATGGGGAAAAGTACAGCTTTCTTGGTTCGGTAAGGTAAATGTAATCAAGATGAACATACTTCCTAGATTATTGTATGTAATGCAAGCATTGCCATGTCAGATTCCAAATATATTCTATGTGGAAACACAGAGAATAATCACAAAATTCCTAGGGGGAAAAAGCTTAGCAGAATATTGAGAAATATCTTGACAAGACCAAAAGAGAAAGGTGGACTAGGCCTTCCAGACCTTAGAACCTATTCTCAAGCTATTACAATGACTAGGATACTGGATTGGCAGCATCACAGAGACAACAAAGACTGGGTCCAGATTGAAAAATCCCTGGCTAAAATGACACTGGCATCGCTCCCCTGGATACCTAAACTAAACCGTCAACCATATGATAAATATCCGTTAATAACAAGGTACACTTTAATACACTGGGATCAAATAAAAAGACAATATGATGAGATCATAAATTACGCAGGTCCAGCTCTGCCAATAACTGGGAACCCCCAGTTTAATCCGGCTATGACAGCTGGAGGATTTCTAAATGCGACGGAGGGGAAGTGTCTAAGAGCTTGTGAGGTGATAAACGAAGAAGGACTGATACCCCTGAACAAATTAATTACACCACTAGAACAGAAACCAATACACAGTTTTCAATATATCCAATTGATGTATTGGTGTAAGAGATCGTTAAAAAAGAGATCAAGAAAAAGAGTGCTACTCCTTTTGAGAAATTGATACAAATAAATGTACCTCCAACACACACTGTATCACTAGGAGTTGAAATTATAAATCAGATAAAGTTCAAAAACGTCCAACTTATGCCATATATTGGGAGAAAGAGATTGGAAGAGCTTTCACAGATAACGATTGGCAAAAGGCTTATGTACTTACCCATAGGATGAGCATAGCAGTGAAGATACAAGAAACTAACTTTAAAATTCTTACAAGGTGGTACTTATATCCAACAAAATTAAAAAAAATATACCCAGCAACTACAGATCAATGCTGGAGATGCACCACGGAATCTGGAACATTTCTACATATCTGGTGGACGTGCCCAAAAATAAGAAGGTACTGGGAGCAGATTAATAAACATTTGACACAAGTAACAGGGGTACATCTACCTGAGGCACCCGAGGTGTGGTTACTGTCCATGTTACCAGGCTCTATAAAGAAGATTAAAAATAGTTTCATAAGATTTGCTTTACAAGCAGCAAGAGTAGTGATACAGAGGAAATGGAAATCGACTTACCCCCCCTCGCTAGAGGAGTGGATACGAGAAATCTAATCCATGAGGAAAATGGAGGAAATGATCTCTTATGACAATAGTACACAGGAAAAATATATTGCTACATGGTCGGCATGGATAAGATATAAAGACACATCAGAATATAAAAATCTTATGGTAACAGATGGTTAGAATAGTTACACAGGAGAATTAGAGTTAAACGCACCTAAAAACTATACTGAAACTAAATGAAGTTTTTTCTTTCTCTCTCTCTCTCTCTCTCTCTCTCTCTCTCTCTCTCTCTCTTTCTTCTCCCTGCTTTTTTCTCTTGTTATTTTCTTTTACTCTGTATCTTGGAATTATATCCCAATGTAAAAATAATCATGTGGAAACTGAGATGTTTTGGAATATGTATATAATATGGACAAATTGTGATATTTTTACATGTTGTAATTCCTTTTTACAATGGAAAAATGGAAATAAAGATAAAGTATATAAAAAAAAACCTAGAAATTCAATGTGTCAAGGGAAACTATTCTGAAATGTGTTAAGCACAGATAAACCGCATCAGCAAATAACAGTGATTGCACATCTAGCCTTACTGACAGTGATAGGCTGACACTTAGGATAGTTGATAAACACTACAAAAGTACAGCCTCATCAAAAACGTTATGCGATGAGCATTATTAAGCTGTAATTTATGGCAAGCCTGCCAGTTGTAGTGACCTACAGAAGTGAATTGGTTATTTGCTTTCACACAGAATAACAGCGAATCCTAAATACTAATTGCTGCTATAGGAGAAGAACATCAACTGTATGAACTGAATCAATGGCTTGAGAAAGTTAACTGTTGCTCTCTCCAAATTAATGGGCTCATCTCTCGATGTTCCTGGTTGAGTGGAACAATGGTAGAAAAGGCATGTGCCCTGTTGTATTCTCTTACATTTTCTGCAATCAATTGCTATGGGTTTTTTTCTGAACTTTTTTCTGAGTCTTCCTTTTCCCACCAGAGAGTTTTTGCAAAAACCTGGCAAGATTTATTTTTAGCAAAAACTGATATTTTTAATCAGTTTTTATTCAGTTTGACATTACAGTATTACTGCTCTTACACACAGGTCTTTTTGTGAGTGTGACATGCATTTGAGAAGCAGGTTTGATTGCCCTAAACACATCAGAGAATTGATTCCATTATATTCTGCCTGTTTGTACTAATGTCTGTTCAGAACTGTGTTTTATTGCAGGGACATTTCATTTGCTTTTTATTATTTGGTGTGCATGCATAAGACAATGGAATATATGGAGGGTTGCATTTGGAGTTCACTAAAACACAGTCAAAAACACACAACCATGTATTATATGATGCATCTAATATACTGTATATAATATATAAATTTTTACATGCTCATCATGCGTTTTTAAACACACAAACAACACTTAGGCCATAGTGTAGATCTCCTCGTATATGCTCTGTTGCACACACACTCTCCCAGGCCAGCAGAACCCAGGTCCAACACTTTTAATTAAATGTATAATACATGCTAAACATTGAATTTGTAGGGATGAACAACTCACCAAGCTGTTGCACACAAGATACATTAGCGATCTGAATGTTAATTGTACATTTGCATCCAGTGAAATAACTTGTGCTATACATGTCATACATTCTTAGATGCTCAGCATCTAGTAATAATCTCTGCCACAATGTTGATGCTTTTAAGTGGAGATTGTGTATATTCTACCAGAGGTTATGTAATGTGGTAGAAAGCATAACAATAGAATGTGCTGTTTATTTAATTAGTATTAATGGTATGCTGTGTGTCAACTGAAGCAGATAAGAAAATAAACTATGCAACAATTATGTACCAAATAAGATACCATAAGATGGCTAAACTAATAAATTAATTTAATTAAAAGTTTTAATCCAGGGAAGCTAAAAAGACTGATACGATTATTACCGTACTCAGACAATTGTACTTAGACAGGTAGAATACTGTGTAATATGTAACTCACTCTATCTCCCTCTGTAAACTCTATTTAATACCTACTCAAGGTAGGCTCGCCATCTCAAAGAGCCATGTTATTAAGCTTCCTTGACATAATCGGTTTGTCATTAAATTACATTTGGACCTGCAGTATGATTTATTGTTACAAGTGGAGAAAACTGTGGACCATGGTGTTTATAGCTGGAAAAACATATATTATCACTTTTGGTTGGAGGCAACCAGTGGAAGTTTTCATTCAGTGGGACTCCTTTACATCTTTGGTTGAAATCAGGTAATTACTGGCATGAAAAATATTTGACATTGCCTTAGTAATTATGGCTTTGATTGACTTTTGACTGAGGTAATAGTTATCTAATCTAATGTTTGTTATAAAAATCAAATATATCACAGTGCAAGAAAGACTCTAATTTCAGGAAAGCAATTAAAATGTGTTGTTTGGTTCTGTTTTTTTTTAAAAAATGGGGGGGGTAGAAATTATACTAAATAATTACTATTATCAATTTATTCCCTTATGAAGGAAGTGTCAGAGGGGAAAAAGCTGATTTTAAGAATAGAAATACAGTAACAAGCATTGTAAAACAGCAATCAGGATAGCAAAGATAGAAGAGGGGGAACTGATTGCTGCACAGGTTAAGACTAGCCCCCAAAAATGTAAGTATATTAATAGCAAAAAGATTCAGGTTGAAAAGTGTGGCTCGTCTAAGTAATGGAAATAATTATATCTTTGGATCAAGTTCTAGGAACTGTTTTATTATTACAGAAAATAATTTTTAAAAATTTGGATTATTTATGTAAAATGTAGTGGAAAATTACCTTTCTGTAATTTGGAGCTTTCTGTATAATGGGTTTCCGGATAATGGATCCCATACCTGTACCTAGTATTGCCCCTTTTGGCAGAGACAACCAAAAGTAGGCGTCACTCATACAGTAACTGTCTACCAGTCTCTGACATTGACTAGAAGCATGTGCAATGTTTGAGGTTTTTTTTTTGAATGCACAGCATGTTTCAAATCTCCCACAGCATCTTAATGAGAGTTAAATCAGTGATGTGATTTGACTGTACTAGAACTCTCCATTTGCATTTTTATGTGGATTTACTGTAATGTTTAGGGTTATGTTCGTGTTGCAAGGTTTATTTTCAGTTGAGCTTAATTCTTAATCAGATGCTCTCATAAACACTGGTTATACAACTAAATATTCGTTCAGTGATTTAAATTAAAGCAAAATCTTGAAAAATTGTCAGTTTATACAGTAAATGTTTGAGTTTATAAAGAAAATGCAGACACTACTATTTTTGGAATAGCCTAATATTCCTTTTTCTTCACTTTCTGTGAAGGAATAACACAAATTTGATCAATTCTTCTTCATGTTTTGATGTATAATATAATGTGCAGTGTTCCCAATACATTTGCATGTATGGAAATAAAAGCTATTACAGGTATGGGATCCGTTATCAGGAAACCCGTTATCCAGAAAGCTCAGAATTACAGAAAGGCAGTCTCCCATAGACTCCATTTTATCCAAATAATCCAAATTTTTAAAAAAAAATTGATTTTTCTCTGTAGTAATACAACAGTGCCTTGTACTTGATCCAAACTAAGTTATAATTAATCCTTATTGGAAGCAAACCCAGTCTGTTGGGTTTATTTAATGTTTACATGATTTTCTAGTAGACTTAAGGTATGAAGATCCAGCAGTAGCTGCTGATTCTTGCATTATCTTTCATAAAGATGGGTACTAAAAATGGGGATAAAAAAAAGGTTAGGAATGTGTATATATGAATGAAGCATTTTATTTTCTTTCAGTGTTCTATTTTGACAAAACAATAGCCACTGCCTGACAAGAGCTATTAAAAATGGCCATTCAAAATGAAATAATAAAACTGTAGTTTAGGGTCTGCAAGTAGAAGTAGATAACTCACCACACAAGTGAAGAGGCCCAGGTGCACTGCCCTGAATCCTCAGCAAGGGGAGCGGACAAACCGGAAAAAAAACCTTTGGAGCAGGCACTCAATGAAGGCAATCTTCCATCAGGCAGATAAATTGAAAGTGAAGAGTTTATTGTGTCCACAGCATTATGTGTTTCGTGATAAACACTTAATCATAGGCTAGATAAGAAGACAACTGTATCCCAAATGGTTGTATAGGGAGTGGGGTGACTACAGATCCAGAAGCCCTGTGGCAATAGCAGTTGTGTGGTGCATTATGCCTGGAGTGTAGAAAGGTTATCAAGATTGCAAGGCTGTATCACTATATCACTTTCACCACAAACTGCTTGCCTTGCCTTTAGTCTTACAAGTCCGGAAAGGTATAAAGCAAACATAAGTATAACATTTACTTTGGTGAATGAATGTGAAAGAATTTTCCCAGACAACATTTCAATCAACACATGAAATGAAGTTCAACACAGATTTTTATACTGTAGGGGCCCATAGGGGTTAATCTGCCCCTATGGCTTTAAGGCCCCTCCCTTTTCTCAGTTACCAGGCAGGGTTAGCAAGAACAGGGTAGACTTGTAATAGTCTCTCTAGGAGAGAAAGGTAGATAGGTAAGAGAGAAAGAGCAGCTGAAGCTCCAACAAGGATTTGCAGCAGGGAGTAGCTTCCCAGAGGCTTTGTGTGAATGCCTCAAGTGCAGGGACCTCAGGGAAGAGGGACTGTAGGGTAGAGGCTGCTCCCTGACAACTCCCTGGAGGGAATGGTTGCACTGATCTACTGCAAATGCTTAATGGAGTTCTGCTTCAGCTGCAGCTATTACCGGAAGCTCTGAGTGAGTTATATGTGCCTCTCCATATGCTGTTTCTATCTATAAGCTCTTTGTGAGTCTATCAGTTTCTATGTGAGCTGTATAGTATGTGTCATGTGCTAAAACCTCATCTGCTGCGGGAGTAAACCTGTGGTCATTGTCTTTGACTAATAAACCTTTTATTTGTTTGCACCAAAGAACCTCCTGGCACCCAAGTTTCTCTTTTGTGTACAGTAGCCTGGTGGGTTGTAGTTCCACTACACCGTGAAGGGAGAGCTTCCACTTAGCGAAGGCCCTGACCCTGTGTGTAAGTCGCAGTGTGGCCCATTCTTATACCATTAGCTGGACACTTTAACTAATTGTGGTCAAGATTGCCCAAATAGGTGCTACAATACTTTGAGAACTCATAGAAAAAAAACTGTACACAGTCACATCTGATCTGTCTAAATTTGGCTCTTTGTTCCTGCAACTGAAGTGGGAAACATGGTTTCCTAATACATTTTTAGTTAGGAAAAATATAATAAAAAAAGTTAAGTTAGAATGTATAGTCAGTGCTGATTTACCCAGCATCATGAATGTATTTACATTTTTAACTGCTATAAAAACATTCTTTATAGATCTGATATGATCACTGTAATGCTTTCATTGAAGTGGTAACTGTTTTTCTATTCTAACATCTGCATTTTACCATGCAGCATTTATTTGCATGTATACATTCGTTGTAAAATGTTTTAGAGACGCGCTGAATCCAGGATGTAGTTTGGGAGAAAGGATTTGAATTCAACCAAATCAAAGGTGGATGTGAACTTTAGAGCACTGGAAAACATTTTTTTTTAATTTTATTTTTAGATTTTACCATTTTGGGGGAATCTTGCTAAAATTTGAATATGTAAATTATAACTGGGATTTAGTACAAGACAAATATTTTGTGGATGATTTATTCAGCTACATGTTATGTTATTTTTATACAATTTTAATATGCAGATTAAGGTTCAGATACAATATTTAGATCACTTTTATTTAGAGGTACACATATTGGATGCCTTATCCAGAAACAAATATCCAGAAAGCTCTGAATTATGTTAAGGCCATATCCCATAGACTGATAGATTATATTTTTTTAAATTACTTCCTTTTTCTCTGTAGTAATAAAACAGGACATTGTACTTGATCCCAACTAAGATATTATTCCATATTGGTGGGAAAATGAACACTTGTGTGATTTTTTAGTAGACTTAAGGGCTGTTCACCTTCCAAAGACTTATTTCAGTTAAGTTGATTTCAGATTGTTTACCATAAACAAAGACTTTCTTGAATCTCTTTCCTACAAGATAAACACACACACTTCTTCATTAGTATGTACTATAGTTGGTATACATATGTTTAATATGGTGATACTTATCTCTTTGTACTTACTGTGACTGGTTGTGTTTCTTAGGAATAATAAGCCACCAGGTTTGGTTTAAATATGTGTGGGGCATCTTTAGTAGTTTATTTGGGTGATATTTTTCTGGCCCCTACCCCAAACTTTTCTCTTGTGTGTGTAGTCATAAGGCAGCAAAACTATGGGGGTTACATATTTATTGGTCCCTGCTTATAGAGATGAAGTTAAAAGTAAAGTAATGTTGGTATTAGGTTAAGTAATATACACCATTTATACTGTAGTTATGCATGCTGGAACTCTTACATTTGATATAAAGTATACAATTGTGGGTAGTATTATAATTGGTGGACTGGCTGCACTGTATTAACTTATTTCTACTTTGCTGTTCTGCTTCATCTTGGTTAGATTGTATGTGTGAAATATATAAAGGGCATAAACACAAACACTGTTTATTTATAATTTCTTTACACTGCAGTAATTAATCCTGTTTATAACTATTGATTTGTAATGAAAAAAACATTTCAACAGCCGTGTCCTTTTAGATTTGCCTGATGTGCTATACTTAGAAACATTTTTGACTATTGTAAATCATACAGCAGGCAAAATTACAAAGGACAGCATATGATCTGATTTCTAGGACATTGTGATGATAGACAGTGACTCACTGCATTTTAGCATTTTGTGTGAATGGAAGCAACAGAAGCAAAAGTCCTTTTAGCCAATATGTATAACATGCCTATGCCTCGGGAATGAATGCACTGTCTTGATTACTTTTTGACAGAAGCCTTATGCTTAAGTGATAAACATAGTGAAATTATCAGATACACATTTCAAATAAGCAAAGATTGAACTAATCTGGATTGCAAGGGAGGCCAAAATGAAATGCTGTCTTTCTGCAACTCATTCATTTAAAAGCAAACACCTAGGGTCAAATTTACTAAGCTCGAGTGAAGGATTAGAATGAAAAAAACGTTGAATTTCGAAGGTTTTTTTTGGCTACTTCGACCATCGAAATGGCTACTTCGAACTTCGAATACGACTTCGACTTCGAATCAAACGATTCAAACTAAAAATCGTTCGACTATTCGATAGTCGAAGTACTGTCTCTTTAAAAAAAAAACTACCTACTTTGCCACCTAAAACCTACCCAACCAATGTTAGCCTATGGGGACCTTCCCCATAAGCTTTCTAAGCTTTCGATATTCGAAGTCGAAGGATTTTTCTTCGATGGTCGAATATCGAGGGTTAATTAAGAGCGACACTCACAGGATTTTCTTTGCATGCAAAAATGTGTTTATTCCACTCCACGTTTCGATCCCCCACAGGGATCTTCGTCAGGAGTTACAAACATATATATATATATATATATATATATATATATATATATATATATATATATATATATATATATAGCTCCTCTATCTGAACTATTCACTAAATACTAATCATCACTGAGGCGTGTTCATTTTGTAGGTATTTGTAGTTTCTACACATGAGAGTTTGAATGTATATTAAAGTGCATGAATGTGCATGCCAAAATTTATATAATGTATTTATGTATTTATTTATATATATCAAACTCACAAAAATCCTTGTGTAGGGGCTCGTAAAAGTTGCCTTACCATCCCTATTAAAATCAATAAAACACTTGACTGATAAGCATTCATTCTGCCCACCACATAAATCCATTGCAGCATAGAGTTTTGAAAAAGATGACCAAACCAACCAGTTGCACAGGGTTACATAGGTGGCAGGACAGGGGTGGCCCCCATAATTCCCCCCCCAGATTTGTAGATGTGGCCAATTTATGTCAGATTTGTTGCTGCTTTCCATTTCAGTGCAGTCAGGAAGGAATTTTTTAAACAATTTGGAGAGGCTTTAGATGGGGTTATTCGCATTCCTCTGGATAAACTATAAGCTTGACAGGTTTCACTTAGACCAAAAGGTAGGACGTGTGCCTTTTTACAATCCTAAATTGCTAAATTACTATGTTTATGTATAATTATTATGCTGATGCAGTGGGATAGGAGATACTGTACACTTGTACCATTATAATATACCATTACTGTCTAACCAGCATAAAATGGATCGATGCAGTGACTTTTCAATATTCTCAATGCACTTACTATATTGCTTTCTCTCTTATATGTTTTACACAGCTCCAGGCCTAAAGCTACATATAAGTTGCTGTTTGGCAGGGCAATAGAATGAGTCAGTGCTTGGGAAGATGCTACAATCTCAAACTTATAATAAGATAGGAGTTTCTGTGTTCACTGCAGGTCTCATAACCCATACATAGCAGCCATCTCTTGGATTACTGCATTTATAATCTTAATATCCTGTTGTCCTAGGTTTTCAGACTTTCAGTAAATGCTGTCCACACAGCTATGGTTTGGTTTTCCTGAAAATTCAAAGAAAGCACTTGATAAAGTGGGTGGGGCCAAATGAGGTGTGACCAAAATGGGTGTGGCCAACATTTTGGCAGAGACTGGTCAGATTGCATCTTGGAGTCAGGAATTCACTATTCGTTATTTCTCTGGTCCCCCAGCCAAAAACATCTTCTGCTGCCTATGCAGAGTTATTTATGCTGAATGCATATTGTTGTTAATTCTAGCTTTCAGTTATACTTTTCAACATTCTTCTTTTAAAAAGTGCACTTTTAAAAGCATAACTGCCTATGCTTGTAAGCTGTTTCGGGCAGCAGGGGCGATCCTGGCCCCTCCGCCGCCTGAGGCAGCAGCAGTTGCTGCTGCCCCCCCTCCCCCAGAAATTCACTCTTAAAGTACCAGGAGCAGCATTTTTGCTGCCCTTGTTACCTAGTGGGGCGCTGCCGCCTGAGGCGAGAGCCTCAACTCGCCTCATTGGCGAAGCACCCCTGTCGGGCAGGGACTTCTTTACCTCTTGCATTGGTTGTATTCTTTTCTGTAATCTGTATGTTCAATGTATACAGCCACTTATTGTAAAGTCATCAGATGGACTTCAAGATTGAGACTAACCAAAAACATCTGTTCTGGGACTGCTGAATAAATCTTCTTGGAAGATTCACTGCTGCTTATTTCAAAATGTTTCAAAAAGAAGTGTCCATGAGTATGAAAAGCAGATGGACTAGTTCATCCCTATAAACAAGGACAACAAATCCCTCCAGACATTGTAGTTTCAAAAAAAGAACAGTTTAGGTCTTGCACCCAGTCTGCCCAACCACATGCTGTTTTGCTCAGATATACCTCCAATCTGCCTTTCCAGTAAGCCAGATACTCACTATCCAGTAACCCACAGCCATTAGTAGGTCTACAGTTTAGTACGGTCCCACCAGAAATGGGAAAAATTAATTTAAACAAAGGTTATGTAGGGGTGTGTTTAAATGATTGTTGCCCTACAGAATGAATTATTTCTGATCTCAGATAAATAGTTGATAATCTCAGATTTGTTTATATTTGGTTTTAAAAAGGTGCCATCTAAACAATGTACTTACCTTAGTTTTAAAACAGATTAAAGAGGTTTATAGACTCTCCCAGACCGAGGAAAAGGGCCTTCACAATGTGGTGGAAGTCCCAGCTACTGGAACAGGAACAGGCTATTATAACCAAAAATGATTTTGTTTGAATCTGTTGAATGTTAGGTTATACATAAAGCTGATTTGCTCTTCTAAAGTTCAGTTTTATCTGGAGTGTGCAGTGTTGCAGTCTATTCAGCCTTTTAGTGCTGAAAATCAATGCTTTTTATAGTTACTTCTCCTTCCCTGGTGTTCATCATTCTGGAAAATGGTGAAGCTTTGTTCTAGTTTTTCATGAAAATGGTTCAGTCTATTCACCATTTATACAACTGCTTTTTAAATGGGCATTATATTGACTTTTTAAATCAATGGAAGCGGTGTATGTCTTTTTATGAGTGCTCCCATTTTTGAGACATTCTTTGTTCAAATGTTAACTGTTTCTAAAAATACATGAAGATTGTCCTTTTTATGACAATGTGGTTACGGGGGGGCACAGTTTGCTTGGAATCTATTTTTTTTTTTTCACTCAACAGTAGTATGCACTAATGATAAAAATATAAATATGTAAATAACTATTAAATCCATATCTTTTATATGTGTGTATTTATTGAAAAGTTGGTAAGATTTGCAAGATTCTTTAGGGGTTGATTTAAGCAAGGATTTAAGGAATTTGGGTGGGTTTTTGGGGAAAAAAAACATTTGTTAGTTATACATTAAATAAGAAAAGGTTTAGCACACCTGAATCTGAACAAGTCCCCAAACACCCCCAAAACCCCACAAGTCCCTTAAATCACATGATGTCTCCTTTATGACTGTTTAAACAGAAAGGCGAGAGTCGAGCAGTCTTAACTGGACCCCTAAATGTTCAGCTGAACCAAATCATGTCACTTTAAAAAACCAGACAAATGAAAGCAGATGTTAATTTTTCTCCAGATAATGCTAATTATTTATTGCTCATATTTAAAAATCTAAATGTATTTTTAAGGAAATTTCACCAAATTCATTTAAGTTCTTGGGTGTTTTTTCCATGTTTCTCCCAGCTACAAAAAACATTCATGGAGACATTTTAATAATGCCATTTGTGTTTTAAATGTTTCTACAGTACTTGTACTTGATTCTATCTAAAATATAATTAATTCTTATTGGAGGCAAAACACTCCTATTGGGTTTAATGTTTAAATTAATGTTTAGTAGATAAAGTATGAATATCCAAATTAAGAAAAGAATCCTTATCTGGAATACCTTAGGTCCTGCGCATTCTTGATAACAGGACCATTTTTCCAGGAAAACAAAACTCATGGCAAAAATCTAGCACAGACTGACAAAATTATTGTCAGCTGGCGAAAAATGCAGCAAAAACTGTACCAGGCAAAAGCGTCCACACATCCCTAATCAATCAACCTAGTCAACAATTTTAGAGTTTCTTAATCAATAAAGGCTATAGGAACCTTGTGTAGTTCTTGTATAGTTTATACAGTAGAGAATTTAAGCAACAAATGATAAATAGTAGTTGGGTAAAGCTTACATGCATAAAATTCTATGATTTCTATTCATTTTGTAATTTAGATAAATGTGTACCATAAGTGCTTTGGGGTCTGGCTCAATTAGTTCCAGTGTTAGTCACTAGCCACAAGCATTTGTTATAGCTTTATTGACTAGTGGGTATTCAATGAGAAAAAGGCACCCATGCACCTTAAATCATGAGGTGCAGACAAGAACTGATAAGGCAGATATGATGATATAAATGTAAGGAGTGCCCGCAGCACTCCTTTCTTCTTCAGCGCCGCCGGCAAGATGGTGGTGCCCAGAGATGCATGTGGCAAGTCGGGATGTTCTGACGTCAAAACATGCACAGCGTCATGATGCCTGCGCTTCTAAATGTGCAGCGTCAATAAGCAACGACAGCATGTGACATCATAACGCTCGTTTCGGTGCAAAAAATTGGCCTTTAAAAGACGCCAGAGCCCTACAGCCTTTGCCCGATTATAGGTTCTACCTTGTGTGTTCCTGGGTGCGATATATTACTATTTCTATTGATTCCTGATCTTGACCTCTGCCTTTTTCACTGTTTATTGAACTCTTGCTACCTGAACTGACCCTTTGCCTGGACTAGACTACAATGAACTTCTTAACCCCTTGGATACCTTGAACTGTGTTTGGTGCCTGCTCCTTCCTCCTAGGTCCGTAATTCCCAACCGCAGCCTTCGGCCCTTGACAATTACGAAGTCATTTAACTGCTGAGTGTTAGTTGCATGTGTTTAGTACTTCAAAATATGAAGTGTTTTAAACCTTCAGACTCTGTCTTTACAATAGAATCTTTTTTTATTTCTGTGCATAATAGGTTATTGTTATATTGCGGAACACAAAAAGTAAAAAAAAAAAAAAAATGGGATCTAAATGGCAAAGGGAATTGTGGCACTGATTAAATACCTAAACTGAACCAGTGCAGCTGCCTATAGCAATCAATCGGATCTTCACTTTTATTTTCTAACCTAAAAGAAGTCTGTTCAGCTAACTGCTGATTGCTATTTGTGGCTGCTATTGGGAACTGTACTGGTGAAATTTAGCAAACATGTTTGTAAATCAGCTCCAGTGTGTTGTAATATGTTTTTCTGCATATGAAAGGCTTGAAAAAGTTAATTTTGTACAATAAATTTTATATTTAATCTTCCTACAGTTTGTGTGTTGTATACTCAAGGAATTGGAAACAAGGAATGGAGAGAGGTAAGTTTACTGTAGATAAAGTATGAATATCATCTTAGATTCCTGCTCACCGATGCTTAAAAGTTCTACAGCTTCATTAGGGAGATACTGTCCTGAAGGAGCCAATGGGAGATTTTATAAATATGATAACAATACCTAATACATGCAGAATATTTTATTAAAGAATAGCAAAAATATATTTTTCATTATTAAAGTTAAATGCTTCCTTATGTAAAACAACAAATATTATGGTTTTCCTATATTAGAACTTGATAAACTGCAGGGGGCAGTTACTATCTTCATGGCAGATTTGAGAAGATTTAATTCTCTTTTTTTATATTGTTTTTCTATGAAATTTAGTGAAAATATATTTTACACAAGTGTATACTCCTTTGTAAATTATGTTACTTTGGGGAACAGTAATAGGGAAAGATGTCATAATGAGAAAGGGAATTTTGTGACATACTTTTAGCCATATTGAGCACACTGAGCTTAACTACTGTGCAGGGAATTTAGTATGTGGCTAATTTGGTTAGCAGATTGTTTGGCTGTCCCCTACCAGTTAGGCATAAACCAGTGATTAGAGGGGCCCAGCCAGAAGGGCAGTTAGGCCAGATGAAAGGTAGAGGGTGCTAAACCTCTTCTTAAAAACACACAAATTATTGGGTTGTCATTACAAATAAAGACACAGTTTTTAAATTTACAATAAAGAGTGTGCAATAATATGAAAAAATACAAGTTTTAAAAAAAAATATTTCAACCTGTTTGTACCGTAAAGCTGGGAAATGTTTGCTTCAGGTACTAACACATAACCTCCAATAAAAAATTATCTAAACATGTCCAGTGAAGTTGTACTAACTAAAACAGACATCTGATATTTTGCTGTATTCTAGTAAAAATGTGCTTTAAAGTAATTAACATGTAGGGGCATATTTATCAAAATGTGAGATTAGAGTTTGCCACATATAAACTCACCCATGTTCTATTCATTCCTATAGGATTTTTAGAATCATATTTATCAATGGAGTTTTGATTTGATAAATATGCTTTTAAAAAATCCCATAACAATGAATAGTAAGCAAGTTTTTTTCTGTGGTGAGTTGTAAATTCACATTTTGATAAATCTACCCTGTAATGTAATGTTTCACTGCAATAGTACAGCTGGTGTGTTTGCTTCAGAAATTATACTATTGTTTATATAAACAAACAAATAAATAAATACAAGAAGTTCTCTGCACTCAAACCATTATCAATATATTTAAGACATTGAGACATTTTGTGCCTTAAACTACCAAAAAATGCCTTACCCTTTCAACAAAACAGGGATTGTTTGTCCATAAATTGCAATATATTTAAGATGGCCAACTACGTCAAAGTCATCCCATATCTGGCCAGTCCTATGCTCAATTTTATCTGATTCATTAAGAATTCTATTGCTTCATTATACATTTTACACAAGGACAAGGTTATACCTGCAACTTCAAGGTTAAAACTCCTAAACATGGTTGCCCTTTAATCACCTGACTATAGCTAGAAAGGGTGGGAACTACAACATGGAGCTGACCATGGCTCCTGTATAAACTATAACAAACTAGCCTGGGGGCAGAGGAGGGTCAAATAAGAAGATCAACTGAGAAAATGGATAATGTTTATCTGTGAAAAAGATACATAATCCAGGTATGGATTGTGTTAAAAAAACATAAAGAATAAAAGTAACCATATAGTATGAATATAAATAATCAGTTAAAAAATACAGCAATATTGGCCCTTTATGTATTTTCCTAACCAGGCAACAAAATAATAGAAAAGACAGTCTTCCCAGGACATATAATAGTTCTCTAGTAGCAGCATTTATTTTACGAAAATGGATGCAAGATTGGCAATTCTGGTGATTTAACATCATAGATGCGGCAATTATTTACCTTGAAGCAGATTTCCCTTAGATGTTGAAATGATACTGTTGGAAAAAAGATGAATGGTTTATGTTCCCATTTAAATTAGCCTTGTTCTAGCACAAGTACATTAAAGCAAGGGAAAGAATGAGCAAAATCTCTCCAAACATTAGTCTTCATCAAGATTCTTGAGGCATTAGCAATTATCTTTGTGTATACTTAAGTATCCTTAAGGTCTATAAATAAAGTCACTTTTGTTATAAAAAAAGAATACCCATATATCATAGCTTCTAGCAACAGGAAACTGCTTTTAAATGTAGGTTCAGTCTAGAGAAAGTAAACGATTCCACTATTAATGATATCCATAACTTGACTAATTGAGCGGAAAGAAAAATGAAAACAGCGGCCTTTATTAGCACAACAGTAGTACGCTCTATACCAGGCTGAGGCATGATTCAGGGAGATTTCATTCAATATCAGGATTTAAGGATTCTGTAATATGTCCAGCACTTTTCCAGACCCAGTTTTTGTATTTTTAATAAACCGTTCCTGATTTCAGTGATTCTAATCGCTAACCTGCTACAGTGATCCCCAACAATTAGCTTGTTTTTTTAATTCGAATCCTTCACTCAAGCTTTGTAAATGTGCCCCTTAATGTCTCTCATGGTGTATAAGTATTTGTACACAGATAAAAAAAATATACAAAAGACTTATTTCTATTAAAGAATCAGAACAAAATCTGGTTTGTGCACAAAAGGATGTCAATATATTGCAAACTTCATTCTGTACATTTTAACAATGAATCTGTCTCACAAATATAAGTATAAACTCCATGTAACAGACACACTTATGTGTAGTGTTTCTTACACAATTAATTATGTAAACTTGGACAGAATATATAATCGTGTAACTAACTAGCGCATGCCAAGCTAGATTTGAATGACAAACTAGATAATTGTGACAGAAAGCAAGATTTTTAGTACAGGATTCATTTTTCCACAAAATGAAAGCTCAGTTTCACAAAACAGATACAATATACATTCTGTGAAGCAACACTGTCAGTCACATTACTGAACCAATAAGAACAAAGCTTACTGCCATATAACAAACGATGAAAAGTTTCCAGCTCTGCTACACAAGGCTGTATCATCCCTTAAAATGGCTGCTGTTAAACACTACAGGTTCCTAATTGGAAGTTCTTACAAATGGCTGAGAAATATAATGCTGCACTGATAATGATTGTAGAGAAAGAAAATTATGCAAAACATAAATATGATACTTTTAGGTGATATGAATATTCTTATTGGAGTAATCTGCTTGTGTGGGCATTTTGGTTAAGGCCATTCCTGCTGTTTTGCCATTGTCTTATGATTCATTGCTCTTCCTGTTTCCCTCCTGTTCCTGTTTTCACCTGCCCCACCCCCTACATCTGATTGATCATGTGCACACATATTCTGTATAGCATGATGTCTTGTGAGCAGCCACTCATAAAACATATATAGTATTTTCCTTAGTGTGAGTTCAGATTTTTGTCACAAGACTGTGCTGCTGAATTCCATCCGCCAGTGGGTTACTGAGCCATATATACCAGATTAATCCATATGGGAAAAAATTCACCCATGGGTAGGCTCTGCTCACTCACAAACTGTTACACACATTTAGCTTTTTATTCAGCAGCTCTCTAGATTGCAATTTCATAAATCTATTGCTAGGGTCCAAATTGGATTCAAGGGACTTGAATATGAATGGGAGGGCCTGAATAGAAAGATGAGTAATAAAATAATAACAATAAATGTGTAGCGTTACAGAGCATTTGTTTTTATATGGGGTCAGTGACCCCCATTTGAAAGCTGGAAAAAGTCAGAAGAAAAAGGCAAATAATTAAAAAACTATAAAAAATTAAAAATTATGACAATTTTGAAAAGTTACTTTGAATTGGCCAGTCAATAACATACTAAAAGTTAACTGAAAGGTGAACTACCCCTTTAAGTGGAAGAAGTGTTTTTCTTTGGTGTCATGAATATTTCTGCCAAAAAGGAGAACTGTCTCAGTGCAGCCTTACAAACCTACAGCTGGATAGTCTGCTATGCAGACTTTATATAAGTGTACATAAAGATCTTTGCTATTGATTACAGGTTTGAATATTTTCGCATTTAAAATAGTGCAGTTATAAAAATCTGAATTTGTTTGTTTATTTTCATTTCTACGCAGATGATTGAACCACAGTCTGTTTCATCTGTTTGCCTGTGAAAATACAACATTTTTCTTGTTGGCAACTTGTGCTTTGATCATTTTTAAGTTAGGAAAGAAACATGTATTTTTGTCTGTGGCTCATAAAAATAATAAGAAATAAAATCACAATTACAGTGTATGTTGAGGCAATACAAAAAAGACAGTTCCACATTGCATAACAGTGTTTGTTCTTTTAAACACATTCCTTAAATTTGTGGCTGCTGTTCTGCATTTTAGACATTTTGTTAACCTTTTTCTACAAGCTAAATAAATGTTACTTATGCAAAAGAAATTTGCATCTCTTGATGACTTTGTTTATTCAGAGCTGATTGTCCCTAATAATCAAGGCTCCCTGGGGAATATATGAAATGATTATGCATGATATGCTGCACACTATTTTTTTTCTATATGTATAATTTTCTCTGGAGTATCATTATGCTAAAATTCAAAATTGCTTTAATATGATACAGTAATGGAGGATGGTAAGTTTAATTAACTGTCTGAGGCTGGGTGTGAGGTTTTGCAATAAAATGTGTAATGGGATTACCTTGCTTTCTGGAAGGCATAAACTCTGAAATGATGCTAAAGGAAAAATAAATTTTTATTTACTATATTTTACATATTTATTTTCTCTTGGCAGTATGGGAGGACAGAAGTGATTGACAACACCCTGAACCCAGATTTTGTTAAAAAGTTTATAATGGATTACTTTTTTGAGGAAAGACAGAACCTTCGATTTGATTTGTAAGTAATGAATATGTTGCTATATTTTTCAGTTTCTTTTTTATGTTTACTCTCTTTACATCTTATTATAATAAGCTTTTGTAAGAATTATTTGCAGTACAGGAAAGAAAGGCAGTTTCAGAACTGTCTTGGGATGACTTACACAGCAGCACATATCTTTCGATTTACTGTACAGACCAGTAAAAAAGTGACACATTTTTGTGAATTGGGAAATCCCCAGATTTTGTGACTGGGAATTTCTGGGAATGATGTTTTCAGGATTACCCCGACTTTTTGGATTTACATACAGTAGTTCCAAACTGTCTAATTCAGTTTTTTACAGGGCCATAACTAGGGGTGGGCAGAAGAGCACCTGCCTAGGGAGCAACTATAGGGGGGGCGCTACCCCTAGTCTGAGGTCACTGCCCTCTGTCGCTCTCGTCTCTCCTGTTCTCCCCTCAGTTACAATATATGCGTGCAAACATTGCAGGAGAGGGCCTGTACACTGTAGGGGGAGGGGGTGAGCCGGCCAGGTTGCCTAGGGTGCCCAGGTGGATTGGCCCTGCTTCCCTGCCATTAAATTGTTTTACTTTGAATATTTGCTAAGAATCTATTGAGGGATATTATTCATGCTCATATAGCGGTGGTACATCCGAGAGCTATAGAATTGGACTGAATAGCCAGATCTTTCCTTTGCATCTATAGAACAAACTCCATGCCCTAGTTCATTCATTTGCTCCCTTCTCGATTATTTGCAGGAAACTTTCTCTCATATTTTGAAATGAGCTTCCATGCTACTCAATTTTCCAACAATACCTTTAGATTAGCCAGTATTACATTCATAAAGGAAATTAAAATTTGAACACTCCTGAATTATTGAGTACTTTTAACCTAAAGGCTGCATACTGTATGTGATGCTGTACTCTGTACTACCTTTGGACTGAGAATTCTGCTCTACCACAGTTACATAGTTTCATAGTTAGATTGGGTTGAAAAAAAAGACCAAAGTCCATCAAGTTCAACCCTTAAAATGAAACCCAGCATCCATCCATACACACTCACACACTCACATACACTCACACTATATATACCCATATATACACTAACTGTAGATTTTAGTATCACGCACACAGTGGTATTTTTGAAACAATGGTTAATGGTTTAGTATGCTGGATTTTCTGGGGTTAACCCAGCATTAGACTGTTTTCTGTTTACAATTATGAAAGCTATTGCCTTTTCCACTTTCCAGTTTCCTGGTAGTTCCTATACTTACATTGGGTGTCTGTTTTCCCAATTCTTTAAAAGGGTAGTCAACATGTGGTTCTGTCTCTCTGGAGGAAGTGTGGATGAAGTCGGGGCCAGATTTACATAGCAGGCACCCCTATACCGTTGTTGTTCCTTGCCCCTGTCCCCTCCCTTCCTTTGTGCACATGCACAAATTTTCAGCATCGGGCAGGAGTACTGGGCATTGGTGCACAGGAATGTATTAAAACTATTATATCTCCTGCAAATCCCCAGTGCTTCCAAATCAATGGGGGTGTGGTTTGGCGGCATGCCGCCCCCCTAAAATTCTGCTGCCCTAGGCTCAGGTCTTTGTGGCCTTTCCACAATTTATCTCTGTGGTTGCCAAACATCTTTACTTAATTTTCCTGGAGCATGGTGCCTAGAGACTGGCCAATTGCTAATATGGTGCCGCTATTTAAAAAGGGGAGCCTGTTCTAAGCCTCAAAACTAGAGGCCAGTAAGCCTGACATCAGTAAAAGGTTTTTAAAGGGGAATTAAGGGATAAGATACAGGTTTAGGATCTGTTATCCGGAATCCCATTATCCAGAAAGCTTCAATTTACAGAATTGCTATTCCCATAGATTGCATTTTATCCTAATGATACAAATTTGTAAAAATCATTTCCTTTTTTTCTGTAACAATAAACAATACCATGTACTTGATCCTTACTAAGATATAATTAATGCTTATTGGAAGAAAAACCAGCCTATTGGGTTTATTTAATGTTTTCATAATTTTTAATAGACTACTAAAGCAAATAAAGTACTGTCTTGTATTAAAAGGGCATTAACTATATAATTAACATTATAACATTAACATCATTTTGCTCCTTATACGTCCCTGATAAGCTGTCATCACCAACAAAGGCTTTTCTACTAAGTATTAAATACATTTCAATACTTATTCCCTGTTTCATTTCACATTACTACACAACTTAATTTATGAATTTATTTGTTTTGAGTTATTTGTGTGTTTGGATTATTTGGGTTGTCACAGACATCTGGTGTAAATTTCATGTCAATAGCCCCATTAGAAAGATAAGAAAAACTAAGAAAAACGTTGACGTGTTCAGTACTTATTTTCCCTGCTGAACATGAGCTGGATAGAGTGCAGAGACGTGAAACTAAACTGGTTATAGGGATGGAAAATTTATGTTATGAGGGTAGACTGTCAAGGTTGGGGTTGTTTTCTCTGGGAAAAACACACTTGCGATGGGACATGATTACTTTTTATAAGTACATTAGAGGACATTATAGACACATAGTGGGGGATCGTTTGCTTACCCTTCTGTTTAAAAGAATAGAAGTTGCACCCAAAGTAGTCAGAAGCAGCCAGAGCATGAAGTGTAGTTGCGCAGATGTGCATGGCAGAGGTGGATTTCAGGGTGGGTTTTAGATGTACCAGGATTCTTTTATCTTTGTTAGCATCTCTATAGTGGAGAACTGTAGATTTAACGTCCATGTTTAAAAGCTTTATTTTTTAGGCAGAAAATGTACCACAGTATATAAGGCATTGTGCCCACTTATTATTTATACAAATGATCAGTAAAACATAGCTTTAGGGTTCTGTTTTCCACAGGGGGCTTTAGTTATCCACCTA
Organism: Xenopus laevis; assembly: GCF_017654675.1. Taxonomy (NCBI): domain Eukaryota; kingdom Metazoa; phylum Chordata; class Amphibia; order Anura; family Pipidae; genus Xenopus; species Xenopus laevis. Next base: position 74,358,544 of record NC_054376.1, read on the forward strand.
TTTCAGTTTATCCATGTTATGTGTTGTCACGCATGGTTTCTCTAAATAATAAATTCATTACATAGTAAGTTAGGTACAAAATGACACCACCCCTATTTCACAATGGGGCTACTCTCCGCCTCTAATACTACATTGACATATCATGATTATTAAACATAATTGGTCCTTTTGTAAGTTCATTTAGTTTCCTATGTAATGAAGACCTGTAAAGTCCATGTGAAAACAAATTTCTATCCATAATGTTTGTCCATATGGTTTGTTAAAGTAAAACTGACTCTAAAAAACATCTCTTCAAAATATTAATGTACAATAAAAGGGAACTATAGGTCATGTTAATTGTTTTTCACTGATAACTCAGCTTTTGTAAGTAGCTGTTAATTTCTGGTGTCAGTATTTCATTAAATCCATGGCCATACTGTGGATTGTTAGCTTGTGAAAACTATAACTATAAGGCCCAGTGAGCTGAATGTGGGGCTGAAAAGTTCATGATTGTGGGCATGTTAGCAGCTCTTTTTTCAGTGTTTCTTAAATATGCCCCTTACAATTCCATAACAGTGAATACAGAATGGTGACCTTTCCTTCTGGCAGACTGGGGTAAGCCCTGCTTTGATAAATATGACTCAAGGTCCAGGATGGCTCCTGCCATTAAGCAGTGTGTTGTAAGTTACCAGTGGTGGTAAAAAGCAGATAAGTCCTGGGGTGAGGGTGGGGTGAATCCAATTCCTTTTTTAAACTGTGCAAAGAGACCCCACCCTCGACTCCCACCCAACACAAAATATGTAAGCATGGGAAGGGGGTGATATCAAGGCTGCTGCCACTGGCAAGGTCTTTTGATATAAATCTGTGGAAATGTTGCTTTTATTTCCTTATTTTCATTTTCCCCTTATCTTTAAAAGTTGTCTGTTTAATCTCAAATCAATTTTAAATACCTGCTTTTGTCAAAGCAAAGGTTACCTTATTAAAGGTCGCTTTCTTCACTTCTGCTTAATAGCTGATGACATTTTAATACTTAGTAGATATTTCTTTAATTCAGATTAACATCCAGAGCATAAAATTAGATTTATATCAGTGGAGGGCACACAATTCATAGAAAAATACTTTAGCAGTATATGAGGTGCAAAAGACCTAAGGTTACCCCTACATCGAGTAACCAAATATACACTACACAGTATGTTAGGTATGCACACTTTTTTTATCAGACACGGGTGGTATCACAAAAATTCTTTCTCTTTATAGAGAGTTAATGTGGCAATTACAACAATGTTATATCAGAAAAACATCAATATACATAGAATTTGAGCAAATATACATACCACTCAATTGTATATACAGGGTAGAAAAAGGCAACAAGGAGCAGATACACCTGCCAAAAAATGAGAAGGGCCCCAAAGTTTCAGCACAACGGCCTTTGTCAAGGGAATTCTTATGTGCTAGGAGATCGGCAAATATATAAATATGTGCATACCTAATATACTGTGTAGTATAAAATTAGATTTGTATGTTTTATACTAGCTGTGCAAAGGTTGTTAAGTCTGAGCAATAGGTAAACAGAGGGCCCTTCCTAACAGTCTATGCCCCAATAGACTTCTGATTTATTCACATACTAACACTTATTCTGCTGCTCTGGAGACTCAGGGATATATTTAGCTACCGTGTCATATTAATATAGACAGTTCACCTTTGCTGTCTTTAAAGAAGCAGTGGTATATTTTGCTATATTGATAAATAAGGACATTTTTCTTAAAAGACCAATAGATATGTTATATATAGGCATCTTTATTGACCTTGGGCTTTTTGTTATATTATTTATGAAAGTGTTTTTATTTACCATAAAGGCTGTCCAGGCTAATTTTTAGAATTGTAATACTATTTATTCCATTATTATCTATGTATCCATTGTTTATTTGTGGTGACGGACTCATCTTTGTTTGGCCATTTTAAAGACTATTAAAGACATTTTTAAAGTGTATTTGTAATAATTAGAGGAATTCACTATTCACACCAGTTGCTAGCAAAGGTATATAATTAAGTACACAGCAATGTAATGTCCAACAAATGGCAATAGATTTCTGAAAACCTCCATGACTTTCAACATGGCATACCATAGGATGCCACATTTTCAACAAGTTCATAAAATAATGTCCTGCCAGAGCTACCATTGTAAGCAAATTAGTTGGCCACGGAATCGTTCAGGAAGGGACCACCAAGTGCTAAAATAAAAATCATGTCTTCAGTTTAAACACATCTGCTAATTGCCTAAATCTTCCTGTAAGCAATTACTAAACAAAATCTAGCCATTGTGAGCATAACAAGATGCATTTCTTTAGGCAAGCAACCATACACAAGTCTGGGTTCTGGTGGAGACCAGGAGAACACTGCCCGCCTTAATGATTAGTGCCAACTATAGCTTTGGTGAAGAAGAAATAATGGTCTGGAGTATAACACGTTGTTCTTGATACATATGTGCTTCCTGTTTTGTATCAAAAAGTCAGTAGTCCCTTTCCTGTTTCACAATGGAAAATGTGGAGTGTGTACTATATTGATTTGCTGGGACTTGAAGAATTTAACTGGAGACCACAGATCTCTGACCTCAATCGTGAGATGAACAAGAAACTGGAAGCCAGGCCTGATCACCCAACATTGGTGCCAAACCCCAATAAAGCTCTTTCAAGTGAATGGAAGCAAATCCTGCAATATCTATGGGAAACCTTGTCAGAACAATAGTCTGTTTTATCAACAAGGGGAAAAACAGCTTGTATTAATACTTTTGGTTTGGTGATAAAATGATGGATAGACAGTTTTTCAGATACTGGCTGTACATAATGTGCTGAAAATGTAACTAAGGATTTTACACTCTGCTTTGATTGTTGTCATAAGTATAAATAATGCAAAGAAACTGCATTACTGTTACCTCTTTTACTTGAACATTAAACATGCTTAAACATTTGTTATGTTGCATGGAAAAGCAGACAGTGACAAAATTATACGGTAACCTTATTAACATAGAGCAGGGGACCTCTTCAATCAGAATCATTTTCCATAGGATGCACCCTTCTACTGCAGCATAGTTCACCCCTGCACCCTGCACTTGTATCGTGTCCTTGATTTGATAAACACAATATTTTCAATAAGTTACATTGTGAAAAATGTACTTTTGGACTGAAAATTGCTGCATAAATCTTTTTTTTATTAAATCAGCCCAATCCCTATTACTGCTGTTTCATACCTCTCATGTGGCATTCTTCCAACACACATTCTTTTATGTGCTTTTTATTGTAACCTTGTCCTGTCCTATATTGTAATATATACATTATTAATAAGTTTGTTTTCTTATTCACTTGTGCTTGAGAATCAGGCACTTTTTTTAATGTAGAATACCTTGGGGAAGTGGCAAAAATTCGCCAGCGTGAAGTCATTGCTGCACTTTGCCGATTTACTAATGGTAGCTGGCGTAATTTCGCCAAGGAGACTCTGGCACAACTTCGCCCTTTAACGCCAGGGAATAGTGTTACTACGCAAATTCACTAAGTTTTTGATTTTTACTGACCGTTACCTCTATTAACTTAACTTTGCCACCTCAGACCAGATGAAGTGCAATAGAGTAGATAGGACTTCCTCAAAAAATAGTTGAACATTTTTCTAAGTCCCAAAAAACGCTGGTGTTTTTTCCTATTTAAAGGGTGATAGACTGAAAAAGATCATAATTTTTTTTTGGGGTACCCTCCTTCCCCCCTACATTTGCTAACATATGGCACCTAAACTATACTGTGGGCAATATAACAACTTTATATAATTTTATTAAGGTTCCCTGGCCTTGTGTAGTGTAATGTATTTGCTGCAGCATATACAGCATTTGTACTTTAACTGCATGCCGTATGCTAATTAGCCAATGCTAGCATAACTTCAAACTGCTGAGCGTAATTTCGCTGGCGTAATTTCACCAGCGTTCGTTACCCTATGCGCAACTTCGGATCTTTGTGAATTAGCGTTGTCCAGGCGAATTTACGCCTGGCGATGTGCGCAAAGCCAGCGCTGGCAAATTTTCACTGGTTAGTGAATTTGCCCCCTTGTATTTTCTTAAAGGGGTCCACCACCCAAAAACTATGTTAAGCAAACCTATTGGCCTTTCATGCAAGACAAATTAAAAACAACAAATGATGTAATTTTATGCAGTATACATTAATTCATTTTTTAAATAATTTTAAAGTTATTTCAAATGTTATTGGGATTGAAAGCAGTATTTATTTATCTATAGTGTTTATTATATTTGTTATCTGGGTCTTTCTCTTTAAACAATGTTACAAGAGTCAGATCTCTTCTAAGTCTTTAATCAGCAAGCTTGTAACATTTCAGGAGTCCGTGCTAGGAGTGCAGTGGATGTAAACCGACACATGATTTATATTTATATATTATTCATATGCAGGGTTATCTGAGATAGTGATAGTTGCTTTGGTTTTCCAAAAACAACATAGTTCTCTTTCACCAAAATAGGAAGCAGCATCTGGAAATTAAGAGCATTTTGGCAGCATTGGTTCTGATTGAGAGAGACAATGTCTAGTGTCGTAAGAGAAATGGCAGCCACCATTCTCTTCCTCAGCAAACATAAAATTGAAAGGACATATATTACAAAAAAAAAATCTAAATTTGACCTGATGTACTATTCACATAAAATCATTTTCTTAAATAAAGAACCCCTTTTTTTACTATCTGGGTTCAACCCTCTTTTTTTGTTGTTGCCTCTGCAAAGCCCTACCGGGACCATTATATTCAGCGCAGCCTAAATTAATACATTTTCATGAATGTCCCCCACCTAGCAGAAAAACAACAGCTAACTTCAAATAAAATTATGTTTTCCAGAAATGGTGCTGACTAAAGGGAAGATTTACCAACAATAGGAAAAATCTGATATTACAATGTGTCATTGTGAAATCGGGACATTTTTTATTTGCTCCAACCCCTTCAAATAAAGGCATATTGGTACATTGATTCCACTGAATGTTACCTTCAAACTTTTATTGAATTATAAAACACAGAAAGGAGCAACACAGAGTGCCCACTGTTTCTTTTTAATACTCTGTTCTGTGTTTGAAATTGAACTAAAATTGATTGTTGATATCTTTGGTAGAATACATTAAGTGTGTCTTTTAAAGCTGGAAGTTGTCAATATTATCTGTCTGTGTGCCAATTAAAAGCAACATTGACTAAATAAAAGCGTATCAAATGGCTCAGTAAAAATAATCATGTTTTTAAACTCCTTCAACAAATATTGATGTGCGCACAATTTTCTGCAAGGTGCGTTTTTTTTTTCATTGATAGATGCAGGCACCTGCTACATAATACTTCTGGTCCAATCTTAACATACATATGAGGGACAAATACTTTTGCATGGCCCAGCTGAAGTCAGGACTTCCCTAAAGACTTCTCCTGGAGTCTGCCCATGGAACAGGAAAATATTTTTTTAAAGGAAATAATTTTTTAAAAAAACGACTAACATAAAATTGTCCAATGTCAAAAATGTTAAAAGTGTTCTCGCAGAAAGTGCCAAAGTATCATTTGACTATGCTAGAATAATGCATTGCTATCTCTTAGTTCGAGGCACCAGAAGTAAAATAAAAGAGGTGTTAGCATTTAGGCTTAAAATAGAACATCTCTGTCATCTCACACAGCAGGGAAATGAGCTGTGACTGTAACTTCAAAGGAAATTCTCAACAACTTTTGCTTCAGAATGAAAGTGATCCTTAAGCAATATAACTTCTATTGCAGCTTTCTTTCTAGGTAACAGGTTAGTTCCATGAATATCAAGGAACCAGTATTGTTCCTCAGCAGGATAGGACAGAAGTCATCACAGTATCTACTTATCTACTAGTTTATAAATTAAATTATTACTTTTGTGAAATGGTAATGTAAAAGCCTATTCTTCTTTAATATGATGTAAAACATGTCAAGTACAGATCATCATCATCATCATTATTTATTTATATAGTGCCAGCAGAAGACTTTAACAAGCAAAAGTTGCAGAATACAAATAGGATCGGAGCTTTGCTTACAATGTTGAGGATAAGATAAATGGTCAATTTTATTAATTCAGATTGTATGGCAAAGTGACCTGTTTGCTCCAGTCCTCTGGGAATTCTCTTCTTTAATATTACATTCAGTTTAGCCTTTGGGATTGTACCATCTATGCCAAAAGTAAAAGCTTTCTAGAATAAAAGTATAAATATTTTTCCTAAACCTGATCTGTGCAGTCATAAAATTAATAATCAGCATATCATTTTTTATACAGAGAAAGGGCTTTTAAAAAAGCCTTACTCTTTCCTGAAATGTATTTAAAGTCTTTTATTGTGTATACTGTTCAAGAAAAGCCTCCATGGGGGAGGTGTAACTTTGAAAGCTGTTTGGATTCACGACATTTCACAAGAATTTTCATTAATGATGCAAGTGCCATTTATTCACTGATTAAAATAGCAATACTTTACCTTAAAGGAGAACTAAACCCCCAAATAAGAAAAGCCCATAACTACTACCCTAGACAGTCCCCCCACGCGTGCTTCCCCCTGCATAGTTGGTTACCCCTAAAATTGCCCCTAAGAGTTTGCTCGTATGAGTAAGCGAAGTGCATGCGCCAATACGGCGTTCACTTATAGAAGAAGATGACGATTCGATAGGTTGCCCCCATGAGCACTGCTGCGGGTACTCTGCACCGATATGTGAGCAAACTCTTTAATGGCAATTTCAGGGGAAACTAACTATGCAGTAGAGGGGAACAGGGATAGGGGACTACCTAGGGTAGTAGGTAGGGGCTTTTCTTATTGGGGGTTTAGTTCTCCATTATATTGGACTTCACACACATTTATTTCTTTTTGAATTTCCTGTGATCAACCATTAATCTGGGAAAATATCCATAAATCCTTTTATCACCTTTATGAATAACACTGAAACAGTCTTGCCTTGAAAATATTAAAGCAGTTTCCCTGGTTCATGGCGTTCCTGCTGTTATTATTATTGTGAAAGAGAATTGGGGAATATTCGCAGCTATGCACCCACGGTTACCATGGCATTTTAAGGAGTTTTTATAGTAATGAGTTCCATGGGAACATTAATGCATATGGAACTGTATCTTTGTATTGGTATCAGTTGGTTATGGGATCCCTTATCCGGAGACCCATTATCAAAATTGAAATTTTTAAATATAATTTCCTTTTTCTCTGTGATAATTAAAAACAGTACCTGTGTTATTATAACATACTTTAAGGGGCAAATTCATCAAGGGTCGAATATCGAGAGTAAATTCACCCTCGATATTCGACTGGGAATGAAAATCCTTTGACTTTGAATATCGAAGTCGAAGGATTTTGCGCAAATACTGCGATCGTATGATCGAAGGAATAATAGTTCTACCAAAAAAAATTAGCCAAGCCTATGGGGACCTTCCCCATAGGCTAACATTGGGTTCGGTAGCTTTTAGGTGGCGAACTAGGGGGTCGAAGTTTTTTCTTAAAGAGACAGTACTTCGACTATCGAATGGTCGAATAGTCGAAAGATTTTTGGTTCGAATCCTTCGATTCGAAGTCGAAGGTCGAAGTAGCCCATTCGATGGTCGAAGTAGCCAAAAAAACACTTCGAAATTCAAAGTTTTTTTACTTCGAATCCTTCACTCGAAGTTAATGAATTGACCCCTAAAAGTTTTTTAGCAGATGTGTTAAAGTATGGAGATTCAAATTACAACAAAGATCCCTTATCCAGAAAACACCAGGTCCCATGCGTTCCATAAAATAGGTGGATTGGTAACAAGAGACACATTTTTTAACACTGGAAATTCTTTTATGGGTAGGTCAATTTTATTGTGCTCCACAACACCATACAAACAGAAACCTGGAAAATTATATATATATTTTTTTTTTTTTTTTTTTTTTAATGAATCCTAGTTTCCTATTACAATCACTGGTATTTGTTCTTATAAACCATGTTTTTTTTTTGTTATTTAGGTATGATGTCGATTCAAAAAGTCCTAACCTATCAAAGCATGTAAGTTTCCAAGAAACTGTGATTTCATAACTTTCTGATGTAGGCCAATACCCTGTCTTAGATACGCATTTAGGTATAGACTGATTCTATTGGGTTATGCCAAGTAAAATCTATTCAGTAAAATCCATTCACATTCTTACATAATATTAATGCATGCTGAAGTTGCTGCTTAGGAGCAGTCACAGCAAATGTTGTTTTAACATCAATTATAAAGTTTTTTTGTAGAATGTGTTTTATCTTTTAACAAAAGAATGAGACACATTAATTATTTTAGGATGTTGATTTTCAGTGCTATTTTCCGTGCACCATTTTTATTTAGGTACAAATCTAGAAGGCTAGAGCTACTCTCAGCCCTATAAAGAATACAGTGGTACCAACTCTAGATGCGCCCTAATGGCTGTTTCTGGGTTATTATCCAAGGTGCTGTAGGGATAACATTTTGACCTTCCCCTAGAAACAAATGCAGTCATCTTCATTGTTGCAGCTAAATCTTGAATAAAACTGGTTTAGTGTCAAATAGCTTTTATTTACATGGCAAATTAACAAAGTATACATTTTTATTTTTAAGTACTAAAGGAAAACGCTAAAGCATGCTTTTCTTTTACAAAGAAATTAATGATTTAATGGCATTTGTTTGGATCTGGAAGTTGACAATTAAATTAGGAATATCTCTCTGCCTTATATTGAACCTAAACCTTTCAAACTGCAAACACAGACAAAAAATATTGCTAAATAAATAACATGCAGGTCTAAGTAACCCATGGTAACCCTGAGAAAATATATTGAAAATATATTGAAATATTCCATTTGTTTTTTTTTCAGTATTTTATACACTTATTTCTTACTCATTTTTCCCACAGGATTTTTTGGGTCAGATGTTTTGCACATTGGGCGAAATTGTTGGAAGCCAAGAAAGTCGGCTGGAAAAGATTGTAACGTAAGCATCCTTAAAACAAAGATTTAATTTTTGAAACCCTATAAAAATACAATAATTTTGGTTTCTATCTGCGTAGTCAAATAGTGTTTAGTTGATAACGGTGTCTTTTCATCCCTAAATTTTTCTCCAGCACACAATGTACTTTTATTGATGGCCTTGTGTTGGCTAAACAAGTTGCATTAATTACATTTGGAAAACACATTCTTCAAATAGCCAAAGACATATCAGTGTTTAAAAATTCACAGTGTAGCTATGTCCCTTCCCTTGCCTCTCGTGAGGTGGTAATTAAAATCAATAACACCAAAAACAGCAAGTGCACGTGTTTTTCAGTTGTTACCAGACACAATATTGCGCATGGAAAATTGAATGCTGTCAGGGACTTTATTGCCAAGTTCTATTGCTTGCTTAAGCATCTTAATTAACTTTTGGATTATGCTAGTTTTATATTATTCTTAGTTGTCGTAGTTGAGTAGGGGCGATTGTTAATATCTGTATTATTAGTAATAGTATTAACTATAACATATCAGAATAAAACTTACAAATTCTTAAAAAAAATGATTAGCAGGCAGTGTTGAGTTGCAGCTACTAGAAGCCCTCCTCTGTCTTAATCCATAAGAGGTTGCACATCTTTAGGAGACCCTAAAGAACGAGCTGGATCATACAGGGGGAGCATCATGGACCATGACCTGGGGATGAATTAGGCAAATATATATATATATATATATATATATATATATATATATATATATATATATATATATATATATATATATATATATATATATATATATATATATATATATATATATATATATATATAATAGTTTGTTCCAAATAATAGCAGTGTGGAGTTCAATTAGTGAGGTCATTCATTCTGTGAAAAAACAGGTGTCAGTTACGGCCCTTATTTAAGGAAGGAAGGCAGCAAATGTTGTGCATGCTGGTTATAGTGCATTTCTCTCTGAAAATCTGAGTAAAATGGGTTGTTCCAGACATTGTTCAGAAGAACAGCATACTTTGGTTAAAAAGTTGATTGGAGAGGGGAAGACCTAAAGAAGTGTAGAAAATAAGTTCTGTATTGTGGCCTCTTTTATTTAATTTGTTCATCAAATAAGGTATTGTAATCAATGTACTGTTTGCAGATGACACAAAACTATGCAGCACAATTAGTTCTATCCAGCAAGAGCTTGACAAACTGGCAATCAAAGCAGCTAAGTAGCAGATGTTGATTGGTTAGTGTTGATTAAAAACCAGCAATGACAGTCAGCAGCTGGAAGGGCAAACATGGTTTTCAGCTGTATTAAAATGCCCCAACTAGAATATGCCATGTGGTTTTGGTCTCCAGCGCTCAAATTAGATATTATTGAATTAGAGGGAGTTCAAAGAAGGGCAACTAAACTAGTAAATCAAATGGAAAGTCTCAGTTTTAAAGAAAGACTGGCAATTGGGTGTGATAAAAGTAGCTCACCCTGGTGGTCTAGTGGTGCAGCAGGGACGCCCGCCGCGCCGCTCTTCTTCCTGCATCATTGCTGCTCCTTAGGGCACGCGCGCCTGCGCCTCGTCTTCTTTATAGACGCGGAGGCGCACAATGGCATGAAATTCAAACGGAAATTCAAACGGTATAAAAGGGAATTTTAGGTTGCAGTTCATTGCTCGTTATAGGAGTTTGTTCCTGGTGCTATTTGAGCTTTTGCTAATCTGTTTTAAACTTGTTTGATTCCTGTTGTGACCCCTGCCTGGATCCTGACCCTTGCCTGAATACCGACTACCTCTTCTGCTTAACCACTCTGATTGACTTCCTGGTTTGACCCTTGCCTGCATGACTACGTTTATTCTCTGCCTGCCCCGGCCTGATCTGACTACTCTATTGCCTAACGTCTTGTACCACGACCTTCTGCCCAAAGAATTTACCTACAGTTGTGCCCCTTTCGCTTGTTTAGAACCTTTCGCCTTGCACCTCTTGTTTTAAGAGCTGGCGACATCTGAGTAGCTGAGGGCTCCTCCCGAGGCCAAAGGCGGCTGCTACTGGCAGAAGCACGAGCCGAGACCAGGGTGCTTGGCATTGGTTCTAGATGCAGGGTGCCAACCATTACATTGGGGTTCTTTATATTAGAAAAGAGGAACTTAATTGAATCATATAATAAACTGTGTAATGCTTTATTTACCATTAGGTCCTTCCAGGAGGCTTCTGATTAGAAGAAAAGAGGTTACATCCTAATATTTAGAAAGGGTTTGTTTTTTTTTTAAAGTGAGATCTGTAAAATTATTAGATAATTTATCTATTATTGTCTAATATAGCTATAATTTCTGTTTATTGAGGTATTGGCATATTGGTAGCTGATAATATATTCTAGTGTCCACCTCTGATTCTAGACCTACCAAGTACCTTAAACTATACAAGTTAAATGTAGAATGGCTTTTTTTAACAACATATTTGATGTGCCTTCCTGGCATTTAGAAAGTTATACCGTTTAGCTGTAAGGTTCTAATCCGATGTACCAGTGGAAACTGTCTAAAGGGTATGAGCTAATTAACAATAAAGCTTGGTGAATTGTAGCATGAAGTAAGGAGAGGATTTTCCTCATAATTACCAGCAGCAGCTTTCCATCTGACACTTCTGTATGAGTACCAAGGATATAAAATATATAACAATAAAATGTAATATATTTTTTTAAATATCAAATTAAAATTCCAGATATAGAATAAAATATTTGAACTGCTTATTATCATTGCCAAAGCAGGATTTGTGAACTTTGGTCCACTTGTAGCAGACTTCACATGGAAGATGTTTATACTTCATACTAACTCATCCCAGGTATACCTTCACATATTATGGGGTGCACACAACTCCCACTTTAGTTCCAGTCAATTGTAATTAAACATTTTGCATTGATTACAACATTTTACTGCTATGGTACATATATATATATATATATATATATATATATATATATATATATATATATATATATATATATAGATAGTGGATGTAGTATGTACAAATGCATAGAGTAAATAAGCTTCCATGATTTAGAACATTTACATATTTAGATGGATAACAGGCACTAACAGTAGACATACCTGTGTCAGTGTATTTAAAGGAGAACTGAACCCTAAAAATGAATTTAGCTAGAAATGCCATAATTTATATAAGGAAATTATTGATCTAGACTAAAGTTTCAGCATCTCTAAAGTGGTAATGATAGAGGCCTTCAAAGTTGACGCGCACATGCTCAGTGGGCTCTGGGCAACTGCTGAGAAGCTAAGCTTAGGGGTCGTTGCAAATCATCAAGCAAAAAAAAAATGACGGTTGACTGTCATATAAGCTGATGCTAATGCACTGATTACTAGATTCTGATGCTATTGTACTAGTTTCTGAGCTGGCATGTACAGTACCATTAATCTGAATTATTTAATAATCAGCCTTCAGCCTTCTATAGTGACATCTATCTATCTATCTATATATATATATATATATATATATATATATATATATATATATATATATATATATATATATATATATATATATACAGCAAAAAAACCGCACACACAGGCCTTTTCAAAGGTGCAAAATCCAAAAATGATGTTTATTCCAACGTTTCGGCTATTCACTTAAGCCGTCATCAGGAAGTCTTCCTTGTGTGCGGTTTTTTTGCTGTATACATGTTCTGTTATAACCAGCACCTAGGCATTAACGTTTGTTTTGAGTGCACCAGTATTTGGACTGTATATATATATATATATATATATAGATATACACACACATACATAGTCCATGAGCGTTCAGCACACCATTAAGGAGACAAAGACCCAGGTGCTACTCTCGATAGCAGTATGCAAAAAACAAAAAAGTGAGGTGCACACCAGGAACGTTTTTCAAATAGTTAAAAAAGTTAAATTTTATTTAATGCATTTAAAAAAACAGGTCAACCTGGTGACCTGTTTTTTTAAATGCGTTCCTGGTGTGCACCTCACTTTTTTGTTTTATATATATATATATATATATATATATATATATATATATATATATATATATATATATATATATATATATATATATATATATATATATATTGTACAATATTTCTGCCCTATTTCTTTGTTAAACTTTAGTTCTCCTTTAAGGTTGTATGCAAACACATTACATCAATTTGATTTAGGTAGTCAGTAACGGCACATCTTAAAAGGATTTTTGTTTTACTGTATAAGTGCTATGTGCCATTTTTTTCCAGCAGGGAAAGATTCATGTAATAGCATTACAAAATAGGTTTAGCGGGGGTTATGTGAAATCTGTTTTACTGCTATAACCTAATTCCCCTCATAACATTAGCCATTTGATAAAGCTCTCCCTTGAAAACAGGAACTCATTTGCTCACACATACACAATATTTTTCCTTCCATCATCATTTTGCCAGATGCAACACCTCCCTTGTCACACACTTTGCAAGGACATAATGTCTTTCCTCCTACTCCTCCTGTAAAATTTAGCATAATAGATAAACAAGCTCGTACACAGTTTGTTAAAGAGCAATTTTCCAAATTTTTTGTTCTTTTAGCTCTCGGCTGTATGTTTTCTGAAAGATAACTAATGTAGAAATAGCTTCATCATACTTTTTTGAAGTGTTCACATTGTTTGGGATAGTGCTCATTGGATTGATATATATTCTTTTGTACCATTAGGCTGCCATGAATGCATACACATGGTACCATTCTTGCTTTTTCTTTTGTATTTACTGAATGCTTTGTAGAGACATCTGTCTGTATACCTTAGCTGCTCAATAAAGGGAGTTATTGACAGAATAAGGATAGCACTAAGCTTTTTCTTAAGCAGTTTTCTGCTTTGAATGTATATATATATATATTTATATTTATATTTATATTTATTAGCATTCAGCTCCATCTCACACTCTTCTTACTTAATCTTAATAGGGTGTTTATCTCTTTAAAATGCCGTAGCTAATGCTTTGCCTCAAGCAGTGTGCTAGCTGTAGAGCTTAGCACTTAAAAATATAATCAGTCTATGACAGCTTCACATTATTAAGTCTTCAATATGCAATGAAATCAATGGAACTGGTTTTGCATTCCTGTTTCTCTCTGATAATTCTTTTTTAGGTGTACTGTCTACCTTGGTTCTCTAATCAGTGTTCTTTAGATTGTAAATTCTTTCATTAACAGTAAAAATCCAAATTGAATAAATAGCTTAAATTTTTTGGCAAATTATATTTAATATACAAGTAATATGCCTGTTTTTTACATTGGTTAGCCAGCTTGAAATTCTTAAAAATACTTATTGCATGAACCAAGTGTAGCAACTGAAATGGCCAAGCCTCAGGCTATACACTGTTACACATACACATTACTACCTCTGGATGTTCAGAATAGCCGACTGCTTGTACATTGCTCTGGACGTCAATATTAATTTGAGATTAAATATTTTCTTTGTTTTGTAGGGGAATACCAGGAAAGAACTGTGGAACAATCATAGTTACAGCAGAAGAGCTGAGCAATTGCAGAGTAAGTCACCTATTATGTGGGTAGAGTGGTGGCATTTCCAAATGAACTAGGGTCAGGGCCACAGTCAGTCACCCCTGACTAGGGTAATCCGATATAGATTTAAGATATACACTGCCTTGCAAAAGTATTCACACCCCTTGGCTTTTTACCTACATGCCAACTTGTTATTTAAATGTTTCTTATAAAAAATAATGGAAAAAAATAAAAAACTGAAAATTGTCATGTGCATATGTATTTACCCCCCTTGCCATGAAGCCCCTAAAAAATCCTGTTGCAAGTTAAAAATAAGAATGAATGTTTTGAGTTTGCCACAATGCAAGTGGCGACTCCCCAAATGCATGGAAGAAGGTGCCCTGGTCAGATAAGACTTGGGGGCAGATTTACTAAGCTCGAGTGAATAATTCGAATGAAAAAATATTCAAATTTCGAAGTAATTTTTTGGGTACTTCGACCATCGAATTGGTCAAATTCGATCGAATCGAATGATTTGAAGTAAAAAACGTTACATTCAGCTTTGACCAATGTTTACATGACAGTGACCTCATGTTGGGCTACTTTGATTTAAAGATGAGAATAAATGTAAATTGTCTGGGTCCTGTTACTACAAAAAACTACAATTCATCCACCCTCCACCACGGTGCTTGGTGCATGGTCTGAGATATTTGCGATGGTACAAACATAGCAAAGTATTTAAAGGACCTGGCTTGAGTAAAAGAATAATTGCACAGCAAGAATGGTGAAGTGCTATGACTTTCCTTCAAACACTTTTTTATGTGATGACGTGGCCGTACGTCTAGGATCAGCACAATGTCATTGTACATTAAAATAAGTAGTAAAATAAGAAGTAAAAAACGTTCAACCATTGGATAATCGAAGTACTGTCTCTTTAAAAAAAACTTCGACCACTATGTTAACCTATGGGGACCTTCCCCAGCACTTTTCTAAGTTTTTGTTGATCAAATAAAAATCCTTAGATCGATCGCTTAAAATCGTTCGAAACTTTCAATTCGAACGATTTCATCATTAGATTCGAACGATTTCATCATTCGATTGAATGGTTTTTATTCGATCGTCCGATCGAAGCTTTTGCGTTAAAATCCTTCGAATTCTAAATCCTTTTTAAGCCTCGAAATTTGACCCTTGATAAATCTGCCCCTTAAATTTAACTTTTCGGCCACCAAGGAAAATGCTATGTCTGGCGCAAACCCAACACATCCCATCATTCCAAGAACACCATCGGCACAGTGAAACATGGTGGTGGCAGCAACATGCTGTGGGGATGTTTTTCAGCAGCAGGGACTGGGAAACTGATCGAGGGAAAGATGGATGGTGCTAAGGGGAGACATTTAAATGTGTTATAATGGCCTGGTCAAAGTCCAGACCATTTGAGACTCTGTGGTCAGACATGAAGATTGCTGGTCACAAGTGAAAACCATCCAACATGAAGGAACTGGAGCAGTTTTGCTTTGAGGAATGGGCACAAATCCCAATGGCAAGATGTGGCAACCTCATAGAGATTTATCCAAAGTGACTTGCAGCTGTAATTGTTGCAAAAGGTGGCTCTACAAAGTACTGACTTTAGGGGGGTGAACAGTTTTGCACGCTGAAGATTTGTTAGTTTGTCATATTTGTTGTTTGCTTCACAATAAAAAAAATCTTTAAAGTTGTAGGCATGTTCTGTAAATGAAATGGTCTAAACTCTCAAACAATCCATTTTAATTCCAGGTTGTAAGACAAAAAAACATGAAAAATACCAGGGGGGGGTGAATACTTTTGCAAGGCATTGTATATATAAGAGATATGCTGTTCAGTACAGCCTAACCTTGAATCTTTGATTGTATATTCCCAAGTTTTTTTGTTATGTAAAAAATATCAGAACTTTATCAGTCCATGCACAAATACTATTTTTGGGAAAGCAGATTCGACAAAGAGCAATGCTAAATAAAATTTATTGCATGTTACTGAAAAGAAAAACAATTCAAAGCACTTCAGCACAGAAATGTGAATAGAAAGCAGTGTACGGTAGTATACAAATTGAAGTAATTGCATTATACTGTAAAATCAAGATGAACCTAGAAAGAAGGGTTTCCATTGCAAGCTTTGTATAGAAATTCAAATGAGTACACTAGGGAGGAACCTGGTGTGGAAAGTTGGGATATCGATCTAAAAAAGGGTTTGCAAAGACAGTTATTCAGTTTTCAAAATTGTAATGATGTAGGATCTATTGGGGTTTTTAATCTCTTCTTTAAAGGTTTTTTTTAATGCATTCAGGTTTATGCACAAGTTTTTCATTTTCCAAAACAGTGGATTAAAGTCTGGAATTTTACTTGATAATTTTCTTTTGTTGTCATTGAGTTATATATTTGCTGGTGATCTCGGATCATTTTACATTCAGCTTTGACCAATGTTTACATGACAGCGGCCTCATGTTGGGCTACTTTGATTTAAAGATGAGAATAAATGTAAATTGTCTGGGTCCTGTTCCTACAAAAAACTACAATTCATCCACCCTCCACCACGGTGCTTGGTGCTTGGTCTGAGATATTTGCGATGGTACAAACATAGCAAAGTATTTAAAGGACCTGGCTTGAGTAAAAGAATAATTGCACAGCAAGAATGGTGAAGTGCTATGACTTTCCTTCAAACACTTTTTTATGTGATGACGTGGCCGTACGTCTAGGATCAGCACAATGTCATTGTACATTAAAACTGAAAAACCTCATCTTAGATTACATTGTCCCAAATGTCACATGTTGTATTTAGATGCAGCCCTCGCAGTGTCTATAGCTGCATTCGTAGCGTACACCATTGTTAAAAAGCATACTTTTCATTTCCAAGCAGAATTTTGCCCTATGTGGGGTAGAATGCAGCAGATTGTGCTTTCTCCAATGGCAAAGAAAATGCAGAGTGGACCCCTGGCATAAATTGCATGTGCTTTTCAAACTGACAAATGAACATGACAATTTGTTTATCGCCAAATTATTCATTCATTACATTTAACACACTGAGAGGAGTATACATATCGTTTGAGTAATTCAGATGACCGTACTCTTTCCTGAATGAGTCTGCAATCAGACTAAATACAGTTATGTTCAGAATAATAGCAGAGATTACTAATCTGATCAATCACTGTTTTTGGTAGAAATTATATTTCTACATGGCAAATAGTTTACTAGTTGGTAATTAGAGTAATAGAAAACCAAAAGATCCAACAGTCATGACATGCATGTTGCCGTGTATTTGAATCATTCATTCAGGCTTGTTCAAAATAATAGCAGTGTGGAGTTCAATTAGTGACGTCATTCATTATGTGGAAAAACAGGTGTTAATTATGGCCCTTATTTAAGGAAGAAAGGCAGCAAAGGTTGTGCATTCTGGTTATAGTGCAATTCTCTCTGGAAATCTGAGTAAAATGGGTCGTTCCAGATTTTGATTACAAAGTTGATTGTAGAAGGGAAAACATATAAAGAAGTGCAGAAAATGATAGGCTGTTCAGCTAAAATTATCTCAGATGCTTTAAAATGGCAACCAAAACCTGAAAGATGTGTAAGAAAATGGAAACTATCGAGTGGATAGAAGAATAGCCAAAATGGCAAAGAATCAGCCAATGATCAGCTTCAGGAAGATCAAAAAAGGTCTAAAGTTACCTGTGAGTAATGTTACAACTAAAAAAACGTCTATTGAAGCCGAGCTACCAGCAAGAAGCCCCCGCAAAGTCCCATTGTTTTGGCATGCTAACATGCCAAAACAGAAAAATGCTGCCCATTTAATATTTACTACATTTGAGGTAGGGTGGTCACATGTCTCATTCTGCCCTTATGGCAAAAACCAGCCAAGTATGCCATAAACCCAATTTCTACCATCTAAGATTCTGTGAATCAATATTTTTTCTTGTACTCTCTGAACCTAATCTCATGTGTTACATATAAAATGAAGGCTATCTTTAATAACTCTATAGTAATGGGTAGCATCCATATAATAGCTGGTGTATAAAATAGATACTCTCGTCAACATAGTGTTTGCATCATTGATTTTTTTACATTGGTCGATGCACTTCTTTAGTATGAGAGTGATTACTTCACCTAAGACCAACATTGGAGTGGTGCAAGTAAAAAGGCAACAACAGTATACCAGAAATGTGTCACTTGACAATAATTATCTACAAAATTGCACTCAGTAATGTATGGCTCCTTAATTTATATATATGCTATTATGTTGCTCTCCAAGACTATCTAAGAAAAACAATTCAATAAGACCTATATCTTACCTACTGTATATGCCATATAAAAAGAATGAATTAATTAATAGAAAAGTACTGTTGAAAATAGTAACCCTTTAGCCCAATTGTAGGGTCATAAATGTGACAAACTGGAAGAATTGGTCTTACTTGGCCTTTACATGTTTATTTAGGTGGTAAGTGAAGCCCAAACCAGCAATATACCTAATTTTACTTTTACTTTGCCCTAAAATGTTACAAATTATGACATAGGCATTAGTTTTAGAAGAGTAATTTTCCACATCCACATGATGGATCAATTTATATTGGCATATAGCCCACACAGGATTAGAGGAGCTTTGCAATATCCTTCACTCAGAAAATGTGCAATCTTGCGATTATTTGTATTACGTTATAGCTTTACAAAGGAGCAGACAATGTTATCCTTCATGCAATATTAACATCAACTATACAGGAGAGGGCTATTAAGGCTTTGGTGTCAGTGTACAGAAAAACAGAAACAGAAAGAAGACATGTTATTTTAAGTTTGATATTGATAAAATTATTTAAAAATTGCTGTTTGGTATTTGTAATTTATATATTTTTTCTTATATATAGGATTTTTTTCTTAGTCTTGGAGATGCCAAGTAATTAAAGTTTTATTAATGAAGGAGCCAAACCTTATTAAATACAATTTTGTAGGTACTTTTTGTCCAATTACCCGCTTCTCAGTACCCTTATCCATAAACCCATTATCCAAGAAGCTCCAAATTACTAGGACATCTCTCATAGACTCCATTTCTAAAAAAAGTAATTATTTTTTTATTCAAACGTATTTCCTTTTTCTCTGTGTTGATAAAACAGTACCTTGTATTTGATGAAAACTAAGCTGCATAAATCCTTATTGGTTCTATTGCATGTATTTAATGTGTAAATGTTTTAATAGACTTATGGGATAGAGGTTGAAATTACTGAAAACCCCAGGTCCAGAGCATTCTGGATAACAGATGCTATACCTATACAGGGTTTGTATAATATTGTGTAAAGCATTATGACTTTGTGGATAAATATTTATTTTTGCTTTTTTGTTTGGCAGGATGCCGTATTAATGCAGTTTTGTGCAAACAAACTCGATAAGAAAGACTTTTTTGGAAAATCTGACCCCTTTCTAGTTTTTCATAGAAGTAATGAGGATGGCAGGTATGAATTAAGTCTAGTCCATCTTTTCTGAAACTGTCTTTTGTATTACAAACTCTAAACTCTGATGATTATGTGTACAACTAACAATATTTGTATATAAGCTGCATCCATTTGAATCTTTTTTGACTATTGAGACTTAAGGCAGAGCTTCACAACAGACATTCAGTCAGTGCAATTATCATTGATATGACCAATCGCCAAAGGATGTTCCTAGTATATTAAGGGGAATATTTATTGTGCCGCAAAGTAGAATAAAACACCACACATCACCAGGCATAACATTTTTACACGTTTTATCTGGAAGCAATGTGAAATAAAGGCGGCAAATTCATAAACTTGCCATTTATTTTACACATCTTTTTACACCGTTTTTTGTCGCATTTTGTTTTACGCAGTATAATAAATATGCCCCCAAGATTGACACCTAATTGATATTACTTCTACCAATCAACTATTGTGCAGTATAGTATATTATAGTATACCTAAAACAACACATACATTTTTGTATCATAATATATTTTTTCAAGGTTAGTTCTTGCAGAACGACAAAAAAATAAACCAACAAGCATTAATAACATCCAAATTTTAAGGGGTGAACAGGAATGACACATTATAAGCAAAAAAAAAAGAAAAAGTTTTAAAATATTGTTATGTAAATAACATCAATTTAATACTGAAATATATATTTGTTGCTGCAATTTATTATATATTTTAGGAGAATGACCGTTACTATCAGGACCAAGCCTAACAAAATATCTATATCTTTCAGCTTCATAATCTGCCACAAGACAGAAGTTATTAAAAACACATTAAATCCTGTTTGGCAGGCATTCAAGGTCCCAGTCAGAGCATTGTGCAATGGAGACTTTGACAGGTAAATAAAAAGGTCTTTCTATTTGTCATAGTTTAGAAAGGTTTAGCTTGCAGTAACAGCTGTTTAATGTTTGCAGTAACAGATAATAAAAAAATCCTTCTTTTTAAAAAGCAACTATAAGAAAAAGTAATGTAAAAACACAAGAAGTGCTGCCATGGCTTGGCAACTAACAAAAAATATTCAGTGCAAAAGAAAAGGAAAAGCCCTAGAGCTATAAGTGCAGGGGCTGAATGACAAGGGATCTGAATGACCAGGAACCTTATTGCACTGGTTTATGTTTAGAGATTGTCAGAATCAGATTAAGCTGTGATTTGGTGAGAAACAATGTTAAGGCAGGTTAAATCTGGGCTGGGGGTGGAGATAGCAAGGGATGTGATGTCAGGGGAAGAAGCAGTTCACTTCCTTATCTTCTGAGCAAGTAGAAACATCCCACCTTCCCCTTTTTGCACATTTTTAAAAAATGTCAGGAGTTTTCTTCTTTATGTTCTCATATTACCTTTTAATAGCTGAATCTGGATGTTTTCCTAAATTCACGTTTATATTGTGTTTTTTTTAATCTTTATGCTGGAAAAAGTGAGTCTACATTGTATTAATTTGTGTTAATTCCAAATGCTTGATCCAGGGAATGTTTCCAATCGCCATTGCGGTCAGGAAGAAATTTTTTTTTCCTCCTGAGGCAGAATTGGCACTGGCTTCATTTTGGTTTTTTGTAGAAGAGGGAGAAAGGAGGTTCTCTCCTGTGACTGCATGGTGGGTTGATTGATAGCAGCTACTCCTGCTTGTGATAGTTGACAGCCTGCTTGGATTTTCCTATTATTGACACACTGCAGATTCAGGACTGGCAGCAGGGCTGCTGAACTTCTCTTCTGCTGGTAGCAGAGTTTGGGGACCCTCCGTTCTGTAGGTAGAGGCAGCCTAATACTCAGTGGTGGATATAATATCATAGTGCAGTCTTAAGTCTTCAGGGAGGAATGGTAGAGAACAGTAGCTATCTCTTATGGAATTCTGGCTTTAGAATATTGCCTTGGGTTTGGCTGGCAAGGTCCTATTTATTCGATAAAATGTGAGTAAATGCTGTGTCCATTTTATACCATCTGTGTCTCCTGGTGTTTTATTAAGGTATGTGATTCAGTGGGATGGAACATGACAAAGGTTTGATTAGTCTGTTGTCATGATCTTCAACTAGCATGCAGTGTAAAATATTGCAATGTTTTAAAATGATTCTAGAAATTGTTTTAATTAAGTGAACTATTTTTCATTTACACCACCGCAACTTTTTTATTTACACCTCAGCAACTTGGAAAAGCTTAAAAAAAGCAGCAAGCTTAATAAGCTTAACATTTTTAAAAGTTAAACTTTTGTAAAAGTGCAAAGTTGCATTTGCATTTTCATGCAAATTGGACACAACTGTGAAGAAAATATGATTGGCACAATGTAGTCATTTCCAGCATCAAAGTGACACCTGCTTGCAATTATTTAGGCATACATTTTCACAATGACTACAGAAAAGTTATCATGAATACAATTGCACTTAGAGGTCATAAATGTAGGATCTAATCTCAACACTAGCTTTCCAAAGAAGTAGTTAAAGGGGTGGTTCACCTTCAAACAACTAGTTGTTTTCTGCTAGATCACCGGAAATAACGATTTTTTCCAATTACTTTCTATTTTCTATGTGTCACCATTTTTCTAATATTGAAGTGTAAAGTGTCATTCACCTTCTAATGCAGCTCTGGGGAGGGGGGTCGCCGACCCCCTAAACTTTTCTAAATTGATACATTTAATTGATACATTTCTTATCTTTGTCCCTGCTGAGCATAATCTCTGGGTTTCATTACAGGCAGCTGTTAGAATTAATACAATAGTTGCTAATACTCCAGAGATACTCCAGAGAAATGTATTAACCTAATGTTGCAAAATTGTAACAGTTTAAAGTCTGCACCTAAATTACTGAGCTGTCAGACTCAAACACCAGAGACAGAAACATTCAACTTTAAACTTAGATTTTGGAAAAACAGTAAAAAAAATAAATAATGGAAAATAATTGAAAAAAGTCTTTATTTCTGGGGAACAATCTGAAAACAACTGAACTGAAAAAAGTGTTTGGAAGGTGAACAACCTCTTTAAAATTACCAGATTTTCATAGAAAAATCGCAGCTCTATAGAAATTAAGAAGTGTGCTAGATGTAATGGAGTTTGTGTCATTTAGTGACTTTTTGTGTATCCAGATACTGTAAGAGAGGGGATCACACATAATTGTGCACGTAATGCTATGTGGGCAGCCTAATAATAGTATTACAGATTGGGCAAGTCCAGAACCTTATGGTAACATTAAATGCTTGAGGAAAACTATAGTTTCAGGCAAGTTTAATCCCCTACATGCCTTTCAGGTCTCTGCTACAGATGTAAACCAGCAATGAATGGAAACGATACATCAATCATTACATTAACATGTGCCAACACAAGTTGAAGATCTTCTAGAGTATAATGTGCTGATGTTTATATAAAGACACATATGGGGATATATGGGGAGTATTCAAGGTGGGACTTCTGCAAAAGAAAGTCAAAGTTAAATAAGTTTAATTGTGTTTTAAGTTAAGGTAAAATGTAATCTTTCTGATTTAGCAATACTCACCATAGAAATCAGCAGTTACTGCTTTTCATGTTATACTTAGCAATGCATGCAACTCTGCCTGACTCTCTCTACAGCCCTTCCCCAACCTCTATATCATTGTGCCTCAGTTCTCCGGCATTTTCTGTATGACCTCCTGTTGTATGACCTCATCTTTCATTTATGTTCCCACATATGCCCCACGTTTGGGTGTGGGTATATAAGTTATTAATAAATACACAAATATAGATCATTGGAAGGCCCAAAAAGCCCCCATTCAGGACTATAAAACACATATAATTTTCCTAACCAGGGCTTGCACACAAAATTTACAAACAAGGTGGTATTTAAAAATAAATTATATTTGCACAGTAGTACAGCAATGGTACTATATTACATCACATAAAGAAACCAATTAAGCAATTGATATCATACATAACAGTTCAGTAAACATAGCATAAAGATATAAATACATACCACCTTACTGCAATCAAAGATCTTGCTAAAGGAAGCAGATATACTGCGGACAGAATGAGAATAACCCCAACGTTAAAACCCCAATCTGTAAATCAAAAATATTTTTAACTAATGTGTTCTTTTGTGAAAATTATAAATTACTGAGAGAGGGGGTAGGTTAGAAAACCCTCTCAAGTCTGAACTGCATCTATAAAGTTCTCCATGGGCCTATAACATGTTCCAAATATTGGCCTGGGTCAGTGGCAGGTTCAGACTGATTTGGCCCTGGGCGGAGGTTGTCAGATCGGGCAAAGATAACCTCATTCAGAGACTTTGTCAAATGAATTGATTTATATGTCTTATCGCCAGCAGAAATTACAAGCTAAAGTAATTTCAGTATGAAGATAAGTCAGTGTTTTAGATCTGACAAAGACCTTATTTTCTTTTGGCAGGACAATTAAAGTGGAAGTCTATGACTGGGATAGAGATGGAAGGTACAGTAAAAAAAATTACTTCCTGTCTATATTTCAGTGACGATAGTAAATTATATATAAATTGGAGTCTTGTTGCAATAGCTTTTCTGAAAGTGAAAAAAGAAAAGAAACCCAAACACAAAAACCTACTCATTTTATTTAAATGTCTGAAAACACCAGACTGTGTTATCTGCAATGCTACAACAGAAGGCTTTGTTCCAGATAATATTTAGTTATTGGAATTTTAACAACTACAGAAAAATGAAGAAATATCAATTGGCATTTCCTTAATTAAAAACATGCTTCATATTAATTTATTATGTAAGACGGATGTAAATTAGAAGCGTGTAAAAATAAACAAGTATTTAAAGGACCAGTAACATCAAATCGTTAGTACACAACGAAAAAAAACACCAACACAAATTATACTTTAAAAAAGCAAAGTCTTTATTAAGAAATAACTTACAGAAACTCTGCTTCCTGTCTTGTACAGAAAGGGCGACCATCCATTGAGCGGCACTTGATTTCTCCTCCCTGGCTCTCTGCTGCTGGATCTTTTAGCTGCCACATTCTGTGCTTTCTGTAGTACAGCAGCGCTTCCAGCATGAACTTTCTGCAGATCTGCGGTGCCTTGCTCATCGGTTCCAGCCGCGGTGCAATTACCAACATCCCCGAGGCGCCTTCTGCATTCGCTAATTATCCCAGAATTTTTTTTAAATTTTTTTTGATGTTACTGGTCCTTTAACTACTAGTTTGGTGTATGATAAACTGATAAAATGAGAACACAAACTCCTAAGATGAAGCACTAGTTTGGGACTGCCCCAGAAGAGAACGTGATGTCACCCACTGTCCATCAGGTTAAAGGACCGCTGGCTGTTAGACATGTTAAATAGTATTGGTATTATATGGCATTGTGGTCAAAATGAAAACAAAAACAGTTAGGGGCAGATTTATCAAGAGTCTAAGTGGAAAAAAATCAAATTTTGAATTTAAAAATTCAAACTGTGGAGTTTATTTTAGTGTAATTCGAATAGGGAATAGTTAAAATTTTAAGAATTCAAACCTGCCGAATTGCTGTTTTAGCCTATGGGGGACGTCCTGGAATCAATTTGGAGTTGTTTGGTGGCATCCTGAACATCAAGGGGCAGATTTATCAAGGGTCGAATTCCGAAGTTTAAAATACTTCGAAATTTGACCTTCGAATTGAAATACTTTGACTTCGAATATCGAAGTCAAAGTTTTATTTCAGGGAATTTGGGTACCATGCGGTCGAAGTAAAATCGTTCGATCGAACAGTTAAATCCTTCGAACAATTTGAAGGATTTCAGCGATCGATCGAATGATTTTACTTCGACTTCCAAAAAAAAGAGAGCGCTTTCTAGTCTCAGCTTCTGTAACTGCCAATGAAGCCATCTCTGTGTAGCAGCGCTCCCTCAAACCCTACAAAACACTCTGCATTGACCTTGTATTTTGGTTCCTGAACCGTATATGTGCTATACCTTCTCCATGACTGGTTTTGAATATCATACATTTTTTAATTTAAATTACTCTTTTGCTAGAAAACAGAAAAAACAGAGGTCCATGTTGCATTTCTCATACAACTCCATATATTTTTTCACAGTCATGATTTTATTGGGGAATTCACAACATGCTACAGGGAGCTGTCAAGGGGACAGTCACAATTTAATGTGTATGAGGTAAGTACTGCTTCCCTGAATTTCAGTATTGTAGCTTCAATTAATAAACTTTAGTTTACGTGCTCAGCCAAGTGAGCATAGTGGGAGAGGAAACTATACTACACAAAAACTTCTATAAAAGCGATTTAGTATTTTGAGTAATTGTAGGGTTTTTTTCCAAACAGATATCTCTTCATGAAAACACTCCCAAGATGAACATAATTTGATAGTTTATATAAATTTGAAAAAATAAAATTAATTTAACAATTGTACTGACCTTGTTCCTGGGCATTTGATGGCCTTGACCATCATCTCAATATAGTACCAAGAATTTTCACAACCTAACAGTTACAGTAAACCTCATATCTCACACAGGCCATCAAGTGGGTTCCTCCCACTTCATAGGGCTGCTCTACTAAAGTATCATACAATTGCATTTATGACTATGGATTTATGACTATGAATAATGTATTTCAGTAAATTAAAGTGATTAGCAAGAGAATAAATGTTTAGATTTTAGTTTGATAACCAATTAAATATTTTCACAAACGGAGAACTTCATCCACAGAATCTACAATAAAGGCTTATTTCTAAGGTCAATTCTTAAAATGGTCTACATGTATAAACACAAAAACAATTTAATTTTTTGCAAAAAAATGAATTAAATTGTAAATGTTATTAAGACATAATATACTTGTCTTGATTTAATACAAGACATAGGGGCAGATTTATCAAGGGTCGAATTTCGAATTGAAAAAACTTCGAAATTCGAATTCAAAAAGACCATCTGAAATTAAGTTGTTTTTTTTTGGGTCGAATAGGTCAGTTTTCAATTGAATAGGTCCATATTCAGCCAAATTCAAATCATTCGAATCTAAGGAATATCGCATTCGATTGAATCTGATTCCAAGTTTTTCCAAAAAAAACCTTTTGATTTTTCAAAGTCCACCAATTGACTCCATATAGGTTCTAGGAGGTCCCCCATAGACCAAAAAAAGTAATTTGGCAGGTTTTAGATGGCAAATGATCGAAGTAGAATTTTTAAAGAGACATGATACATTTCGATATTTGAATTTTTGCATTTTTTTTTTGCTATTCAAAAATTCACCTTGACCTTTGATAAATCTGGCCCATAGTCTTTAGTGATGGGCGAATAAATTTGCCAGACGAAAATTTGTGGCAAATGTTTGCGTTTCGCCACAGGCTAATAAATTCACGACGCGGCAAGGAATCCACCGCGTCAAAAATAGAGTAGTCAGAATAGTTTTAGGTGTAAAAATTGTCGCGCATCAAAAATATTTGGACACCCATTGACTTGTTTGAACAAAATAGGCGTGCATATAAGAATTGTTGCGAGTGTTGAAATTGACGGATGTCAAAAATAATTTTGACTCCCATTGACTTCAATGTGTTTCGCAAATTTCTCGCTTTTTTGCAAATTTTTTGGCAAATGAAACGGGACAAATTCACCTATCACTAATAGTCTTGCTTTTTATTACAGGGTCAGTTACAACAGTTACACATCACTTGTAAAAACCTGTGTTTGCTTAAGAAGCATAGTGTAGCCATGGGGCAACGATGGCTGTAGGGCCCACATTTCCATAGCATATACCAGATAAAGTATACAGTGGTTTCACCATATGCCATTTGCTTAAACTCCCCTGTCAACTTCTCACTGCTTGTAATTTTAATCAACCAAAAGCACAAAACTGTTCTAGATTTTTCGTAGGTTTGTCAACTCTTTTTATTGGTTGGCAGTGACAATGATATTTTGATATTTTGAGCACTACTGTTCTCCACTGTAAATTGTGATTACATTCATAGCACTCTACACGATGTAAGATAAAAAAAACTTTCAGCTATAATCTGAATTTATTTTCATTCTTTGGTGCTACTGTCCCCTTCAAATTCAGATTTCTATTTTCTTTTCACAAATTGTATTTTTTCTCTAAAAAAAATATTTTTATTTCTCTAAAACTCTAACAATGTATTAAATACGGAAGAGCTCTGGGGCCAGCAAAAAAAAAAAAAGATGAATTATGACTCATAATTATGACTTTGAAAAATCGAAAATTTTTACTTGTAATCTCATAATTATGACTTTATAAAGTCGGAATTATGACTTTTAATCTCATAATTATGACTTTAAATCTCATAATTATGACTTTAAATCTCATAATTATGATTTTTAATCTCATAATTATGACTTTAAAAAAACAAAATTATGATTTTTAATCTCATAATTATGATTTTTAATCTCATAATTATTACTTTTAAACTCATAATGTTAAAAATCATAATTTTGACTTTTTAAAGTCATAAATATGAGTTTAAAAGTCATAATTATGAGTTTTAAAGTCATAATTTTGACTTTTTAAAGTCATAATTATCAGATTAAAAGTCATAATTTTAACTTTTTAAAGTCATAACTATGACATTCAGGGGCAGATTTATCAAGGGTCGAATTTCGAAGTAAAAAATACATCGAAATTCGACCATCGAATTGAAATACTTCGAAGTCAAAGTATTTTTTACTGAATTTCGCCATCGATTCAAAAGATTTTAGCGTGCGATCGACCGATTTTACTTCGATGTGTGAAGACGTAGAAAAATGCATTAGAAGGTCCCCATAGGCTAACATAGCGCTTCGGCAGGTTTAATTTGGCTAACTAATTAAGTCGAAATTTTTTTAAAGAGACAGTACTTCGATTGTCGAATATTCAAACTATTTTACTTCTAATCGAAATTCGAAGTAAATTCGAAGTCGTAGTATCCTATTCGATGGTCGAAGTATCCAAAAATTACTTTGAATTTCGAATTTTTTTACTTCGAAAATTCCCTCTAATTCACTTCGACCCTTGATAAATCTGCCCCTCAAAGTCATAATTATGACTTTTTTAAGTCATAATTATGAGATTAAAAGTCATAATTTCGATTTTTTTAAAGTCATGATTATGAGATTAAAAGTCATAATTTCAACTTTTTAAAGTCATAATTATGAGATTAAAAGTCATAATTATGATTTTAAAAGTCATAATGAGTTTTAAAAGTCATAATTCATCAGAATTTGTTTTTTTTTTTGCTAGCCCCAATGCTCTTCCGTAATTAAATGTAAACACAAAAAACTTTTAATGCTAAACTGTACCAAGTAAAAGCTGTTTTGGTCCCATAGAAGTCAAGAGGAGCTGTGGGGTTCTTAAACTATACCTGCCTTTTATTAAGCATTCCTTGCAACAATGACTTTCTATAGTAAAGTAATGATGCATCCTCTAACACTTACCTGCATGGAATTTACAGATAGGATAAAAATCACAAATAGCTTAATTTTTTTATTTTTGGTGAACTATATGTGTGTATAAAGAAATTAGTAACGAAGTTAAATTTATCATGATGTAATTACCTTGAGTAATGGGTGCTTTTACTGTATGTGTTGGTGTGTTTTACCGAAAGCATTTAAGTCCTTAAATGTGTTGAAGGCAGTTTACAGTTGGAATTTGCATTTTAAACAGCTGCAGCAAATCACCATTAGACACATTAAGCTAAATACATAAACCCATTGTGGTGAAATACAGTATAAGTGACTAGCAGATGTTAATAAGCGCATTTAATAAAGTTCTGAAGTTAAATGGGCTTCCAATCCATATATTCCTGTAATACTTAAAAGTAGCCGCAAGCAAAGCAAAAATATATCTGGATTAGGGAAGGCTGGCGAGAAATTTCTATTTAAGTGTTGCCAACAGTAAATGGAAGTGTTCAACTAATATATTTAATGCATGTTTCTCAAAGGTAATAAATCCAAAGAAGAAAGGAAAAAAGAAAAAATATTTAAATTCTGGAACTGTAAGTAAAATATTGTGCATAATTTATTTCTTTTTTTATTATGATTTTACAATTTGTAGGATGTTTCAGCATTCATTCTTCATTCATAATGATATCCCAGTGCTGGACGTGGAGTGTGATGTGGCAGGGTGCTATCCAACATGCTCTTTATTTTTCTTAAAACCCATCCCTGCAGGCGGCAAACCACTTATTGGCATCCTGAAACTTACTTTATTTATCTCATCATCTTCTTGCTCCCACATCTCCTCACCTCAAAAGCTCACCAACTAAAACCTAGAAAGCATTTAATTTTATCCAAATCCCATTTGTTTCGTATAAAATCCGGTCTGCAGCCAGTTGAAGCAATCAATTATTGAAAACACAATTTCAGAAACTCACAGTTTCTCTAGCAGATTGTTTGAGCCCAGAAGTTCCAGCAATGGTAAATCTCTTCTCTTACTGTGTGTTGAATAGTACTGCACATGTTCCCTGAGCAAGGAATGCCCAAGAGCTGACAAAATGTTGATGTTCCACGTCCTGGTCAAGTACAGGTCTATAGTAAATCTATAGTAAAGTTATAATTTGTAAATTAATTTTATATTGGGTTACAAGACAATACATACATTTATTTTTCATTAACCTTTTTAAAATAGAAATATGACAGGTGACTGGAATAATCTCTGGTCTCACATGTATTTTTTTTCTTATTATCTATTTCATAGAAAATAGTGCCATTTTTGTAGTTTGGTTGAGTAGCCAGGATCGGACTAGGCCATCCACTGCGCTGGGGCCCTGTCCCAAGTGGGCCCCAGCGCAGTGTCTGCAGGGCAGGTAGAGTGTTTCCTTTATGTTAGTGTGGAGGAGTAAAGTACATGTGTAGAGGTTGGGCGCAGTTTGGCAGTTTGTTCGCAATGAGGGAGGGTTGAGGGCCTTGGAAGCAGTTTATCATGCTTTGGGGAGCCTCTGAGGTGGGAGTGGGGCACCTGTGGTGAGGTTACCAGTGGGCCCAGAGACCCCAGTATGACACTGTGAGTAGTGACTGGTTTGAAAAAATGGTTTGCAGTTTGTCCAGTAAGGACCGAACATCATGCCATTTAGAGCCCCATTTACAAAGCAATTGTGCTTTGCCCATCCAGCCCTGCATGTCTGTGCATTGTGCCAGATTAAAGATTTGCTGCAAGACACAGACTTCAGCACTAACAGGAGCAAGAAAGTCCTGTACACTTGTCAATAGCAGGCATTTTAGTACACAGTTTCCTAATGCTTTCTTGGCATGTGTATTCTTAATGACATGCAAACTAAGTGAATAAGAGGGGATGCTTGTGCGTAAGTATCCTTCCTACCCTCACAAAACTACCCAATGTAGACAGCAGCTCATACAGAAAGAGAGAGAGGTTGAACCCTTTAGCTCCAGTCTAGGGTAATCGAGTGGTTTGTAATCAACTAAAAAGCTATGAAATATATTCAGTAGTGAAAATAATTTAAAGGTTAAAAAACAATTATTAGGACACACGGAAAATAGCCTAATGTCCTCTTGTCCTAAAAAATGGTTTTTAATCTTTAAATTATTTTGATGGTTCTCACCTCCTTCTCAGCTTTTTAGTTGGTTATTACTGCTAAACCATAGACTGGGGTTATCGAGTGAGACCATTTATTATTCACTATCTAGCCATTGAGGCTTGCACACTACTCTTGTTCATATTATCTGTAAGATCTTAACTTTTTAGAGCAGCATTTATACGTACTGCCTATGTTTATTATCGCAATGTAGTGGTTTAAACCATTATTTTGCACTTCGACATTTGCTTCATGTGAGGCTGCCAGTCTTCAAATCTTTGACTTGCTCTAACCATAAAGTCTGGAAACAGAAAATATGTATTGTTCTATTTATAGAATAAACACCTTTCATAATGTTTTCAAACCACACTAGCTTTGGTACTGCAAGTCTGACATGTTAGGCCACTAGGCACCAATTGCTGAATATGGTAAGAAAGCATGGCAAACCATACAGCAAGCTAATTACTTTCAATGAGCTAAACATACTGAGCCAGCACAGTAAGAACTATTACATGGCAATATTCCTGAAGTGGAACTCTTTGATTTACAACTCAAGCAATATGTCCCTACTAATGCTTGTTCAGGCTATAGCCTTCAACTTTCTAATTGGATACTTTTTTGTATTTTAGTGGAAAGAAGGCCACAAGCTAAAATAAAATGTATTTCCTTCTGACTACAGCTGTGGGGTATTCTTTTTACGCAAGAAAGTAATTTTGAGAGAAGAAAGAAAAACTGTATGTGCACTTATAAATGTAAATCCATCTTACTCGACAGCAGGCAATTGCGGAGTGTGTTTGCCCCAATGTTTGAAAGGTCTTGCAGTCTGCAGTGCTTCTGCTTTGATTTCCTTTAATGTAGATTCTCCTCCTTTTAACTGTAAAACTGGATACAGAACACATCAGTTTTAGTTCTTCAAGCAAGGCTGATAAGATACTGGTGTCTATTGTACATTACAAGGGTCTGTTCTTACTAAATAGTACAGATATATTTAGGGACTAGTGATGGGCGAATTTGTCCCGTAAACGCAATTTTGATGCCGGTGTCAATTTGCAGGCGTAAAAATTTATGCCAGTGACAATTCGGACGCCGGCAACATTTTGATGCACATTAGTCAAATGGCGTCCATTAATTGACGTCTGCGTCAAAATTGACGCTGGCGGCAATTTCGCAAATTTCTAAATAAATAAAACCAAATAGCCTTGTAATTAACCCAATTAGGTGAAGTGTATTTATGTACCACAGATACCCCTGCACTGCTTACCTCTTCACTATTAGTATATGAGGTGAATCTGTTGTTGATCTATTTTTTCCTTGTTTGACATTTTATCTACTAAGAGTGACCCAAGCATCTCTGGAATAGAACAACTATGCAGTCAGAGTGCAGTAATTTAAAGAATAATGCGTTTTAGCTTCAGAAGTCTTAACAGTGTTTTTCTTTGCTTTTAGGTTACCTTACTTTCTTTTTTAGTTGAGACAGAAGTTTCCTTCCTAGACTATATCAAAGGAGGGTAAGTAATGGTGGTGTTCACAATTTACCAGAATGTTTTCTGTACAATGCAAAAGCAAGTGATTCGATGGATAAATAATTAGGGGTGTTTAGGGCTCAAAAGAGCAATCCACCACTGGCAAAAAGAGTTGAAAAGAAAATTACATTAAAACACTACAGGTGATAGATTGTCCATAATCTTCAGAGATTTTAAATAATAATAAATCATAGCACAAATGTAAAAAAAAAAGTTGTCCAAGACCATCTAGAAAACAAACAAAAAAGAGGGGCACTCTCCTATAGTGTGAAATAGTATCTATTACCTGGAATGCACTGAACTTTGGATTTTCCAGATAAGGGATCTATCTGTTATTTAAAAAATCATTTAAGTCTTCTAAAAATCATTTAAACATGAAGTAATTTCAATAGGATTGTTTTGCCACCAATATGGATTAATGCAGCTTAGTTACCATCAAAAACCTACAGTTTTATTATTACTTTGTCATTCAATTATTTGATTAAAAAGGGATCCTGTCATCGGAAAACATGTTTTTTTCAAAACGCACCAGTTAATAGTGATGCTCCAGCAGAATTCTGCACTGAAATCCATTTCTCAAAAGAGCAAACTGATTTTTTTATATTCAATTTTGAAATCTGACATGGGGCTAGACATTTTGTCAATTTCCCAGCTGCCCCATGTCATGTGACTTGTGCCTGCACTTTAGGAGAGAAATGCTTTCTGGCAGGCTGCTGTTTTTCCTTCTCAATGTAACTGAATGTGTCTCAGTGAGACATGGGTTTTTATTATTGAGTGTTGTTCTTAGATCTACCAGGCAGCTGTTATCTTGTGTTAGGGAGCTGTTATCTGGTTACCTTCCCATTGTTCTTTTGCTTGGCTGCTGGGGGGGAAAAGGGAGTGGGTGATATCACTCCAACTTGCAGTACAGCAGTAAAGAGTGATTGAAGTTTATCAGAGCACAAGTCACATGACTTGGGGCAGCTAGTCACAAAAATTGGAGCGCTCACCTCTCAGACAAACACAGTTGAAGTGCCAGGTGCTGAACTAGAAGACCTAATCCTGTCCTTGGGTCACATCAATCCATAGACAAAAATAGCAGCACACTGTTAAGTTGCAAAAGTGCTCAAGTGCAACAAAAATAGCAGCACACTGTTAAGTTGCAAAAGTGCTCAAGTGCACTTTTGCAACTTAACAGTGGGCTGCTATTTTTGTCTATGACTTGGGGCAGCTGGGAAATTGACAATATGTCTAGCCCCATGTCAGATTTTAAAATTGATTATAAAAAAATCTGTTTGCTCTTTTGAGAAATGGATTTCAGTGCAGATTTCTGCTGGAGCAGCACTATTAACTGATTCATTTTGAAATGAATTTTTTCCCATGACAGTATCCCTTTAAAATTGACTCCTGTAATGTAATCCTGTAGTTGTTTTTTTGGACAAGGGATCATATAGCTGTACAATAGTTTATTCCATAAAGACAAAACTATTTAACCACTTATGAGACACAATAGAGAGTATAGCTGAATTTCATCATCCAATGTGGCTTCGTCAGGGAAAAATGTAGGTACCTCTAGTAACTGCCATTTTGGTTTAAATAACAGCATAAAGTGAACACATTTTCTTTTTTGCTTGTAAGCTATTTATTGGATTGGACCAGTGTGCCATGGCTTAAATTATTAATAAGGCACTTGAATCAAAATGATGGGATTCTAAGGATTTGTAGGCCCACCATTAACGACCATTTAAAATATTTTCTTCTTGCTGAGTAACCCAGGATCAAATAACTGATGTCTAATGCTTAAATGAGAGCTAAATCCTTAAAATGAATATGGCTAAAAATGTCATATTTTATATACTGAATTTATTGCACCAGCCTAAAGTTTGTAAATAGCAGCAATGATCCAGGACCATCTTGGAAAGTGTCTGTGACACTCACATGCTTAGTGGGTTCTGAGCAGCTGTTGAGAAGATAAACTTAGGGGTTGTTGCAAATTCTCTAGCTGAAAATGTTTTTTTTCTGTAATATAATCTGATGCTACAGGGCTGATTATTAGATTTTGATGCTAATTGCACTGGTTTCTGTGCAGCCATGTAGTAATAATCTGTATTAATTACTAATTGGCTTTATATTGTGACATTTCTATTCTATGTGTACTGTATATTGTGTCTGGGTCCCTAAGCTCAGTTAGTGACAGCAACATAGAGCATGTGCAGTGAATCAGCATCAGCAAAAGAGATGATGGGGAGCTCCTTGGGCATCTTTGGAGGCAGAGATCTTTACTGCTAAAGGACTGTGGTTATGTTGGGCTGGTATAGATGCTCAAAACGTTATGTACAACATTTATACGCCTTTAATTAAGCTTTAGTTCTTCCCATTGGCAGTCAGCTCATTGCTCATGTGACATGAAGGAAGAAAGACTAGATTGTGTTGGGAATAAAAATCTGAACTGTAATAGATGTAATGTAATGCTGTTGCAGTTTGTCTTTCATAGCTTGCCTCTAAAAAGAAATGCAAATGTTCCCATCAGAAAACTTCAAACTACAACTACTAACTGCTAACAAGTCAGAGCTATTAGTGTGTATGTAATCATCAGTTTTGTCTCTCGCCTGTCTTGTGCTTTAATTCCCATCCCAAAAAGTAGGTATTACATTAAATATTAATTACAGATGCCTTTATGATTCAGCTTTAATGAACACCATCTCCATTATGACCAAGCTAACTTTACCCATCAGAGATCTAACAGTGAGAGAAGGAAAATAGTGTTAGAGTAGATTGTAATTAAGGTGCCAGCTGCTAAATCCCTCGGCTGCCTTTCTGTATAAAGTGCAACTGACCCAACTGACCCAAGGTAGTTTTTTTACTGCAGCTCTTAAATAGAAGAGCAAGTTTTCTGTTTCTCAGCAAAAACATAATTATTAGTAACAAGGAATATTCATGAAAGTTTGTTTCCTATTAAAGGGGAACAATCGTGAAAATGAAAATTTAATATAAGCTTCATTATACCGAAATAAGAAATGTTCTAAATACAATCAAATAAATATTCTACATTGTTTCTAAAATAATAAAGTTTATCTTCCTTATGCCTCTCTCAGAATTTGTTTCTCTTCATTCTGTATTCTTGCAGCAGTTGGGTGTCAGATAGTCATCAACAGTTACTGTAGATCCAATATATCTTATAGGGGGGCTTCCTTTCCTAACAGATGAATTAGAGGTCACTCAAATAACTGATTCCAGTACAAAAAAAATCAAACAAAATAACTGCCTTTTGCACAAATTCTGCATGTAAAGAGATAATGTCTGGTGATTTAATAGAAGTGAGCTCTAATACATCTTCTAGGCAAAATGAGCCCCCCTATATAACTAGTGGTTTTAACTATCAATGAATATCTGACCCCAACTCCTGAATGAAGACAGAATGAAGAGAAACAGAGGCTGGGAGAAAAATAGTAAAGATAAAATTGAAACGGTACAGAATTTTTCATTGATTGTATTTAGAAAGTTTCTTATTTCAGTATGATGAAGCTTATTTTAAATTTTGTTTTTCACTTCCCCTTTAAGTGCTAGCATAGTATGTATCACGTTAAGGAAGGAAATGTGTTATAACACCTAATGTATACTATCCTAGTATTCATGCTAGTGTTTAAGATTAAAATATTTTCAAATAATTAATTACATTTATTAAAAATGGTCGATCTTAAGCACTAGAATTTAGATATTAACGGTTCTGCTGATGTCCTCCATCTTGCTTGGGTAAGAACCCATGTTCTAGGATCAGAGGATTGCCATGAAACCCCCCTTTTTTTTTTTATAAAAACATCCTATAGTGTAGCTTTGTCTCATTACCATAAATAAAGAATTCTTCCAATATTATTATTGTAAATGGCTGATAGTAATAGAACATCTAATTTATGTTACTTTGTGCTGAGCTCTTGATATTGGATTGCAGGTGTAATTTAAAAAGGATATATTTTTTAAAGAATATATCCTTTTAATGTCACCATTTAGAATCTCTGGCGAATGATGACTTCATTGTTTAGGGTTTGCAGACAAACTGGATTTCTTAAAACTGTAACATAAAAGCATAATTTACAGTTGTTACTTTAGCACAAAAAATAATTGGAACATTCATTCATTTCTCTCCAGAACCCAAATTAACTTCACAGTTGCTATAGATTTCACAGCATCAAATGGTAAGTAAACATTTTAACTGCTTAAAAGGAGTGTTGACTTGCTGCTGTGGATTACTGGGCAATTTTAAATTTGCATCTTTTGTAGCATTACAGAGTAATACTAAGGGGCACATTTACTAAGCTCAAGTGAATAGTTTGAATCCAAAAATATTCGAATTTCAAAGTAATTTTTTTGGTACTTCGGCCATCGAACAGGTCAAATTCGATTGAATTCGATCAAATTGAATGTTCGATCCGAATCTCTTTAAAAAATCCTTTGACTCAATACTTCGCCAAATAAAATCTACCGAATTGAATGTTAGCCTATGGGGACATTGTAGAAAGGTTTTGGGCACTTTTTATGATCAAATAAAACTCATTTAAACGATCGCTTAAAATTGTTTGAATCGATCGATCGAACCTTTTGCCCTAAAATCCTTTGAATTCGATATTCGAATTAGAAGGATTTTACTTTGAGGGTCGAATTCGAGGGTTTTTTAACCCTCGAAATTTGACCCTTGATAAATCTGCCCCTAAGAGTAATAGTAACAGCTCTTCTTTAGTGTTGTATTGATCCCTTACAACACGATATCAAGGGACATGGTCTGATGCCCAAAGGAGGTGGGGGCTGGTAAAATTTAGCATGTTGCCATTTCATAATTAACAAGAAGATCATACTGATGTGTTAGAATCTATAATAACCTGTATGAAGGTGTAATGTTGGTAAAGAGTGCTTTAATACTCAATTTGTAGATTTTTTTAAATCAATTTTTTGGTTTTAACATTTTTTTAATAGAAATTTTTAAGAAATATTAATTTCAAGCCAAACTTCCGTTTTACAAAATACAAGGTTTATTGCAGTAACAAAAGGAACTTCATGATGTAAGGGAGGCATCTCCAAAAGCAAATGGCTCTGCCAACTGAATGCCTACATCAATACACAATCACATCAATAAGCAATCACTTGCAACTAAACCAACAATGGCAATGGCAATTATACTCCTAAACTGGAGCTGGAAATTGAAAGTTTTATTCTATAATAGTGGTGGCCAACCAGTTGGCAGAACCATTTTGTTCTGGGCAGATGATCAGAATAAATAAGTTGGTTAAAATTCAACATTGTGTCCATGCAGCACTGGCTTGAGACACATCAATCAAAGCATGCAAGCTCATAAAGAGGCATGATATGGTTACCTCACACACTTCATAGTTATATGTTATACAATTATTTTTAAGAGTTGATTATCTGCCAACTGTATGAGCATTAAAACAACAATGATAAATATTCACAAAAAATATTTTGCTATATACTAGAAAACTTGGGACCAATGGTGTCATAAAATGTATTTGTGAAGTACAATGCACTTTGCTTCAGTATTATTGTTTTAAAATATTTTATTTAATGTTCATAGCTTCAGTGTTAATAATGGGGCACCTCTTGAGAAGGGAGTTGTGTTGCTTTTTAACAAATTTATATGGTGCCAGAGGATCATCAACAGTGCCCAAAAATACTATATAGTAGCAGGTCACCTTGTGTAGCCAAGGCCAGAACAAGGGCACTACACAGCAAAGTGCACAGATAAGAAGATGTTACTCTATTAATGTATGTTCTTATTCTTTTCTACCTGGACTTAATTGTGTTTTCAGTTAGAAATCTCTGTTGGGGATAGCTGCAGTAGTATGAGGAATCCTGTGTTAAGAACTTTTTTTTCAACATTGCCTAAGTGCTACTTTTTACTGCTGTAAAAGTGAGAGCATTTTATCTCCGCTTTTCCTGTTATGCCAATTTCTAACATTCATTTATTTTCTTTCTTAAGTATACTTTCTTATATCTTCATAAGTTCTAACTCTTTTAGAACTCTTGTCTTAATTTATTGATAAAATATACCATTTATTTGTGCTTTATCTATGACATATAGTACAGTTTTGACTTTTCCAAACACTGCCTCACCGTAGGCACTCACATATTTTATTGCAGAGGTATGGGACCCGTTATCCAGAATGCTCAGGACCTGGGGCTTTTCTGCATAATGAATATTTTCACAATTTGGATCTACATTCCTTAAGTCAACTAAAAAATCATGTAAATATAGGCATAAATAATAGGCTGGTTCTTCCTATAAGGATTTGTGTATTGGTTTGGATCAAGTACAAGGTACTGTTTGGTTATTACGGAGAAAAAGAAAATCATTTTTAAATATTTGGATTTTTTTTGGATAAAATGGGAGATGATATTTCCCTAATTCTGAGCTTAATTTCTGGATAACGTATTCCATTCATGTACTGCTTCTAAATATATATATTACATATAGGGGCACATTTACTAAGGGTCGAAGTGAATTCAAAGTGAATTTTTGAATTCAAAAACTTCGAATTTCAAAGTAATTTTTGGGTACTTCGACCATCGAATAGGCCAAAATTAGTTTCAAATTGAAAAAACTTTGAATATTCGACCATTCGAAAATCGAAGTACTGCCTCTTTAAGAAAACGTTGACTTCAACACTTCGCCACCTTAAACCTGCCGAATTGCTATTGTACCCTATGGGGACCTCCTAGAACCCATAGCCAGTATTTTTAGTTTTTAGAAGTTATATTTTTTTTTTTGAAAATCGATCGATCAATTTGAACGATTTCTACGATCGATCGAATGATTTGAATTTGATCGAAAACAGCTAAATTCTGTCAAAAAAACCGTTGACTAACGAATTTCTACAATTTGATGGTCGAATTTCGAAGTTTTACCACTTCAAAATTCAAAGTGGTAAATGTGCCCCGTAGTGTTGATTTTATTCCATATCTATATAAATATCTATAGATATTTATCTATACATATCTACTAGGTGACTGCCTATTTTTATTCACAGCCTTTATTCTGTTACCTTAAATAATACAGGTTTATGTGCAGATCACTACATGTTCTTTTTTTGAATTTAGCATAACAAACATACTGCACACAATGCATCCAGAATTATTTTTAAACATTCTTGGTATGGCTATGGGACTGGTTATCCAGAATGCTCAGGACCTGGGGTTTTTCAGATAATGGATCTGTAATTTGGATCTTCATAAAAGATGTATATAAGAGAAAAGGAGCACTAACTGGTTTAATGCAGTTGTGTGTAGAAATGAATAATGCACACAAATAAAGTGTGTATAAAGGGAGGGTAAGGGGGCGTGGCCTGACGCTGTACCTGTGCAGTCGCATGTGTTGAGAGCTCCAGAGACAAAGGGCCTCCAAAGCCGAGATAATTGCGATATAGGATGACTAAACGTGGGAAACAGAAGGCGAAATCCCCTCGACAAGAAGTACCCTCTAAGAGCGGAATACAATCCTTCTTTAACGCCAAGGAGGGCAATGGCAGTCAGAAAGACCGTCAGTGGCGGCCATCTTGGGAAGCAGGCCTAGATGAGGAGGCGGCCCGGGAAAGCGGTAATTCTACCTCCACGACACCTCGGCGCAACCCACAGCCAGGTGACGGTGCAGTCTCCCCAGCACACAACACGGCAAGTACTGTTGTTCCTCATACGCCTATTGCCGAGGGTTCTCTGGAGTGGAGCAGTGGCGACGGGGGGGAGTGGGGCAAGGCCCATGAGTCGCGGGCCTTACAGTCTGAGTGCTGCGCGGCCCGGCCCCCTGACTGCTCTGCAGCAGTGTATATTCAACAGTCGCAACCCCCACTCCCTGGCTCCTGCACTCTGGCTGAGTCGCTAACATGTGCCATTGACCAAGACACGAGGGGGCGACCCTTAATGGCGGACGTTGTAATGGCGCATTCACACCTGCCACCTACACATGGTGTTTATTCCGCGGATATGCAGGCCATTAGGAGCCTCATTGGCAATCTCCCCACGAAAACTGATTTTACCATGCAGATGGCACAGTTGGAACAATCTTTGCGGGGTGAGATCACGACTATTAACAAGCACATCCAACATTTGGGCGCTAAAGTAACGAGGCTTGAGGATCAACATGGGGAACACTCCAAGAAGGCGGAGTCCATGCAAGCAGTGATTGACGCCCAGTCACGGCAACTGCTCCAGCTACAGCAACACCTGGATGACCAGGAAAATAGGAGCCGCCGGAACAATATCCGCATTAAGGGCCTACCAGAAGCTACAGGGCCGGAGGATTTGCGTGTCTCCATCCAGGACATTTTCAATAGCTTACTGGGTCGGCCAGACGGTACCCACCTGGAAATGGACCGTGTACACCGGGAACTACGGCCTTTCAACCCGGAGGCTAAATATCCAAGGGATGTCATTTGCAGGGTCCATTTCTATGCGGAGAAGGAGATGATTATGCGGAAGGCGAATGATAAAGGTGAAATTGACTTTGATGGTGCTAAACTCAAGTTGTTTTCTGACCTCTCCAAATACACGCTAAGGCAAAGGAGAGGGCTTCGCCCATTGTTGCAGGCCTTGCAAGACAAGGGTATCAAATATCGGTGGGGCTTTCCATTCGCCTTAATTGCATCTGATAGAGGTCGCACGGCGGTGCTGCGATCCCCAGCGGACTTGGAGGATTTCACGAAACGGCTCGGCTTACCCCAGATCTCGGTTCCGGATTGGAATCAACTCGCTTGGGACCCGCAGAGGAGACCACCCTGAAAGTTTGGAGCTTCCGACCCTGTCTGAGTCATCGACACCTCTATACAGCTTTACCCAGGACTGTAATATTGGCCGGGACTCCTGTTTGCCTATCCAGTGCTTTGGCCGACTCCCTTGATGAGATACCTGTGTGACTGTACTAGTAATCGATGGCAGCTCTTCTGGGAGACGTGAGATATTAATGCCTATGCCTTTATCTCTATCTTGTTTATTTCTGTCTTTCCTCCCTCCACTTCTTTCCTCTTGTTTTACTATCTGCAACTTCGTCTGCATATTCCAATGCTCTGTATTACTGATATGTGAGAGGGTCCTGCTACTACTGCTGTTACTAGGTTTGTGCCTACTATATGTGCCTTTTCTGGTTGATACGAGTGGCCTGAATGTGGGTCTGCACGAGAGGCCTTAGATTGCCACTACTTCTCTGTATCCTTAATCATCCTGAGTGGCAGTGCGTGTGCAGGCGCACATCAGGCTCACGAGTATTTGTGACTTTCAGATGCATACGTACCTGTTAGCCTTCTCTGTAGCGATCTCCCACGGTGCTATGCCTGTTTCCTACTTTTCTAGTTCAAAACTTACAATTTAGGGGAAAAAAAAAAAAAAAAAAAATATCATTATTCCAGTTTGTTCTTGGCGGCTTTGGAGGCCCCTTTTCCTCTTTTACACCCCTCTCTAGTGTGCTCTCCAGTAAGACATGGTACTGGCGCCCGACTTTGCTCCCCACACTAGGGAAAACATGGGCATGAGACCCGTGATCACAGTTGTGTACTTAGTTTTTTGTTTATTGTTTGTATGTGAAATCCCGATTCCCTTGACACAGTTCCAATTGCCTCATCCCCCGAGCCCGAGGAGTTCATGCCCTGCAGTTTGGTTTTTGGTAATTTTGGATAATGGCTAATATTAGAATCTCCACTCTAAATTGCAGAGGCATGAACACTCCAGAGAAAAGGTCACAATTGCTATACGAAATGCATAAGTCTAGAACAGATATCCTACTTTTGCAGGAAACGCATTTTAAGGAAGGACATAGGCCTGTGTTCACCAACAAATACTATACTACCTGGTTTTTTAATGACAATCCAGAGGCTAGGACAAAGGGAACAGCGATAGCCATACACCGCAACTGTACCCATCAC
Source organism: Xenopus laevis (assembly GCF_017654675.1). Lineage (NCBI taxonomy): Eukaryota > Metazoa > Chordata > Amphibia > Anura > Pipidae > Xenopus > Xenopus laevis. Next base: position 74,401,324 of record NC_054376.1, read on the forward strand.
TTGATTGACACCAAGAAAGATGACTCGGGGCGTATACTTGCAGTAAAAATTGAGATACAGAAATCTATTATGACCATAGTCAATTGCTACGCTCCGAATGTTCAACAGCCCCAATTCTTAGAGAAGTCGTTTCAATTTTTGTCCAATTTGATGGAGGGAGTTGTGGTTGTGGGGGGAGATCTGAACATAGCGCTGGAGCCCCTATTAGATGTATCCACTGGGAAATCGAGTATCCCCTATCGCCAACTGAAAAAAGCTAAAACAATGTTTCATTCCCATCAATTAGTGGATAGTTGGAGGTTTCAACACCCGACCGTTAAGGATTATACCCATTATTCTATTCCACATAACCAATATAGTCGGATTGACTACCTTTTCATCTCCCATCATGTCCTGGATTGGGTCAGAAACACAGAAATCGGGGCTCAGACTTGTTCAGATCACCACCCGGTCCATTTAGATCTGAATGTCCCTGACCTTCCCATACGTGCTTGGTCTTGGCGACTTAATGAATCCTTACTGGATGATGCCCCTTGTCTTGCTGAATTAAGAGAGGTAATTTCTAATTTCGAATCCGATCATAAAGAAGACCTTACCCCGTGTCTAACTAAATGGGAAACTCTGAAGTGTATGTTGCGGGGTTCGTTGATTAAACACGGAGCGAGACTTAAGAAACAAAGGGCTAAAGTTATGCAGGAGTTAATTCTTAAAATTCAATCCTTGGAACGATCCCACAAACAATCTCTGTCCCTACAGGTATTTGGTGAGTTGACTAAGGCTCGTCAGGAATTGTTAGCTCTCACTCATCAACGCTATAAGAAATTTATTGAACGGTGTAAGGGTCGGTTCTATGAGATTGGCAGTAAATGTGGGAGTTTACTGGCTAGACAGTTAAAGAGGAAACATTTGGCCACCTACATTCCCCATATTAGCACTCCAGATGGCTCGACCACTCACCTCTCCTCGGAGGTGGCTGAGACCTTTAAGCAGTACTATCAGGCACTATACAATATCAACAATCCCGCCGCATCAAACATTTCCCCACAAATGTTGGATTATATCAAAAACTCATCTCGCATAACAAATCACGACCCGTCCCTGCAGGAAACATTAGCTCAGCCTTTTACAGCAGAGGAACTTAAGGCAGCCATTACCACAACTCCGAGCGGAAAGAGCCCGGGTCCTGATGGTTTCTCAGTGGGAATATACAAATCCCTGGGAGGGAATTTGGCTCCGGCAATGCTAGCGGCTTATAACTCCATCTCAGATCTCTCGCCTCCCTCCCTGGCATTCTTGGAGGCTACCATCACCTTAATTTTAAAACCGGGCAAAGACCCGAAGAATTGTACCAGCTATAGACCCATTTCGTTGTTGAACGTAGATACCAAATTGTACGCAAAACTGCTGGGTAACAGAATTAAGCCGTTGTTGAATGATTTGATACACCCAGATCAGGTGGGTTTTGTGCCCGGGAGAGAAGCGAGAGATAATACCTTGAAGGTCTTCTCTCTTATACAGACTGTTCAAACGGGGAAAACCCCGGTGCTTTTATTGTCACTGGATGCGGAGAAGGCCTTCGATAGGGTGAGTTGGGCCTTCCTTAAAGCGGCAATGCTGCAGGTGGGATGGGGTGAGCGGTTTATATCTAAGGTAATGGCCCTTTATACTGTTCCCACTGCTAGGATTAGAATTAACGGGATCCTGTCTGAACCGTTTAGTTTAGCGAATGGAACTCGTCAGGGGTGTCCCTTATCTCCATTGTTATACATTTTGGCGATGGAACACCTTTTGCAAGCGATTAGATCGAATCAGCTGATATTGGGGCCCACAATTGCGGGTCAGGAGATCAAGACTGCCGCATTCGCAGATGACCTCTTAATATTTCTTAAATCTCCATTCCTATCCACTCCGCCCTTACTTGCGGAATTGGTTAATTTTGGGAAGTTTAGTAACTTTAAAGTAAATGTCACAAAATCTGAAGCTTTAGATATTTCGTTGACCCCGGGAGAAGCCAGGCGAATACAGGAGAATTTTCCGTTTTCCTGGCAGTCTCATTCGCTTAAATACGTAGGCATTCAAATCCCCAGAGATTTGAGCCAGACGGCAACATTGAATTACAATACATTGTTAGCTCAATTGAAACAAGATATCAGTTCTTGGGAGTTGTTGCACCTGTCATGGTTTGGCAGGATCAACGCAATAAAAATGGTTATTTTGCCAAAATACTTATATAACTTCCAGACCATACCTCATCCACCGCCTCCAGGGATGATCCAGAAGGTCAATACTATTTTGATACGATTTGTTTGGGACAACAAATCGCCGAGATCGAAACGGTCTATTCTATTTACCCACAAACGGAAAGGAGGCTTAGGGCTCCCAGATTTGCATACTTATTGCCAGGCGGCCAATTGCCAGCGTATAGTGGACTGCTTCCATCACACCACTTGCAAACTATGGGTAAAGCTTGAGCAAAACCAGATGAAGCAGCCCATAACAGCGCTTCCTTGGCTGAAAGTATCTGACAGACTTAATAGACAACTTCTCCCCCTAGTTACGCAACTTACACTCTCTATGTGGGATAAATTATCCAGATCAATCGCCATCTCAAGTAACCCGGGACCCATGACCCCGCTGATTGGTAATCCTAGTTTCCCTCCAGGTACTTTGAGTAAGGGGTTTTTACATAAACGTGGGCGTGACACTTTGACATTTACCTCAGTCAGAAGTTCTAATGGCATAGCCCCCCTTCACGCTATTGTTGCTGAGCCAGGGAACTCTTTCTCCTTTCAATTTATGCATCACCAGTTAGTACATTGGTTCCACACACACTCTGAAAAGGTTAAGTTATTGACGGATACAACGCCATTTGATGAGCTATGTCTAGCTAAGGCCCCACCACAACATACCATTTCGCAGATTTACAATATCATTCGCAATCTGAAACAGTTGCAGTTACCTGGTTACACTACAAAATGGGCAGCTGATATCAAACGCAACATTACCGAGAAAGAGTGGGACGTAAGCTTTAAGCTAACACATACGATGGCAACAGCCTGTAAAGCGCAAGAGACGAATTATAAAATTTTGTCCCGATGGTATCGGTGCCCGGTGGTCCTTCATAAGATGTTCCCAAACTCCTCTAACAAATGCTGGAGGTGTAATTTACACATGGGGGATATGCTGCATATGTGGTGGGAGTGTCCTATGATTCGAACCTATTGGGTCTCTATAATACAATGTATATCTAAAGTGACGGCTATAGACCTCCCCATTGACCCTGGGATGGCCCTTTTATCAATACCTCCTCCACAAACCATTATTGTGCGGAAGGCATTGGTTGCTTTCGCCCTAACGGCGGCAAGATCAGTTATTCCCAGATATTGGAAACAAAGTGTTACCCCGCCCGTAGGGGACTGGATAAAGGAACTTAATTCTATCATGCGCAATGAAGAATTGCTCTCTTATTCCAACAAAACACAGGACAATTTTGTCCGCACATGGTTGACGTGGGTCGTCTTTAGAGAATCACCTGATTATACTAATATGCTGGTCAGTTAATTGCGTACTCTGTTTCTCTGTCCCTCTACCTGTATGTCCAAGACAGCTCAGGGTGACCTTGAAACAACTCATAGGATGTTACATACTCGGGTTTAGTATTCCCCCTCGTTTGCTGAGAGGGGAATTAATGGTTTTGCATTGGAACTGTGTCCCCCCCCTCCCCTTGTTATTGATGTATAACGTGCATACATGACTCTACTTTGAGGTATATGGTTAAAACTCTCTGTACTCATTGCTATGGAAATTGTATATGTGACTAAGACTACACTTCGATTACTACCTTGCAACGTGCGATAGTCCATGAATGCTACTCTCAGGATATGTATGCATGTAACTCTTCTATATCAGTCTTGCTGTTTATTGTGTGTATTTTGTCTTTTAAAAACGAAAAATAAAGAATATATAAAAAAAATAAAAAAATAAAGGGAGGGTAAAAAAAAAGTACTCCGAAGGTCAAATACAAATGTTCGATACTCCAAGGGTTATCAACAACTCCAACAAATGTTCCATATGGGGTGATGCCTCCTTAATCTGCTGGTCCCAAGCAGGCAAAGTCTACTTATAAACATAAAAGAAGGGACACACTCCCCTGATGTAAATTTGTATCAGAACCTTTATTCAAATAAGGATATATTGGACCTACAATTTAGCAGAGAATGATTGTTCATCAAAAACTTAGTTTAAATCTGTTCCCATTGCATTTTCTCGTGTCCCGACTGCTCTTTATATCAGTTGAAATGGGAAGGGGGGGGAGGAGGAAATCCTTCCCCCGCCCATTTCAACTGATATACAGAGCACATCCGAGAGCCTACTCTATACAGTACTTCACCCTTGAGAAAGTCACGACATAACTAAACGTTTCCGGATAAAAGATCCCATACCTGTACTATAATTGTAGAAAATTTTTTTTTTATGATATTCAATTATATAGTAAAGCATTGCGTGAACCATAATGAAAACTAAAGTAGTTGGTTTGCATACCTATCAGTAAAATATCACAGATGGAGAAGGTATAGAAATTTAAGGACATATCATTCTTAGATTGTCTTAAACCTTGGTGGTTTTAATCCCCAATCTGCTAAATACAGCATATTTTATTTTTTCAATAGGATGCCAATGTGTGTTTTTTCCTACCTTAAGTCTTTGTTTTTGCTTTCAATCTTCTATTTATTTTTCCTGTGAAACTTAAAGGGGTTGTTCCCCTTTGTAACAAAATGACAAATCTAACAGTTCACATGAATAGAAGAAACTTTTCCATAGAAATAGTTAACAGAAAAAGTACAGTTCAAGAGATATTCACCTCAGAAGTGTCCCTGTACTAATCCTTCAGTTCCACACAGACCCTGTGCTGGGAGGGGGTCACTGACCCCCAAAAACACTACAGTGTTCACTTCCTCTTCCTTATATGACATCACACATTGTACTGGCAGCTAACTTAACTCCTATTGGCTATGTCTGCTGTCAATCTGCCACTGCTTCCTGTGCTGGGGAATTTGAGCAGCTTTCAGTTACTGAAGAGAAACTGTTACAAGTTTGTGAGAGGGAGGGGGAGTGTGGGCTGTGTACTGCAGAGACTTCAACTGTGCAGATTGGGGGGGATTGAGGTGCTTGGGACCTGCAGTTTTACGGATAATGGATCTTTCCATAATTTGGATCTTCATACCTTAAGTCTACTAGAAAATCATGTAAACATTAAATAAACCCAATAGGCTGGTTTTGCTTCCAATAAGGATTAATTATATCTTAGTTGGGCTCAAGTACAAGCGACTATTTTATTATTACAGAGAAAAAAGAAATCATTTTTAAAATGGATACTATGGGAGATGACACTTGTACTTTCCAGAAATATATTATTTGGGGGGGGGGCATGTATTATTTTGTGTATTTACCTCTTAAAAAATCATTATTCAGCAGCTGACTATTTGTATGAGCTTGAGGCTTTTCAAATGAGTTGAATTTTTGTGCATAAAGTAAAATATTTTTCTGGTATAGATCCCTATATCATGAAAAATATAACTTTTAAATTTTTTGGTATTTCCAGAAGTATTTCCAGAAGTGGAACACTTAAACACTTAAAAAAGGTATCGTTTTCCTAGGTAAATTACTGCCCCCCCCCCCCCCGGGAGAGCGCACAAAATCACTTAGGGTTTCCACCTCACCCTTTTAAAACCAAACACATATGAAATCCACAGCCTGCATGGCTAATTAGCAATTCATTTAGGTGCATGATACATGGCTGCACAGAAATCAGTTCAGTCTGCAGCATCTAAACGAGTTGATAATTAGCCATGCAGGCTGTGGATTTCATATGTGTTTGGTTTTAAAAGTGTGAGGTGGCAGCCCTACTGTCCCTGCTAGATGTGTAAGTTACATACGTTTCTCAGCAAGTCAGTGCTGGTTTTTGTTGCAATTTTGTAAATAACTGACATTATGCTTAATGCCAAAGGTATTAAAAGATAAAAATATAGAAAAGCCAGTATTTATTCCCAGAAAAGGTTGCACCCCTTTGGAACTCCATTCAGTTTTAGTCTAGGCAGAAGGAGAGTGCCAGAATTGGGAGAACAATGTTGCTCCTTCCTTTTCTGCAGCATTTGTCTGCTTGGCTGTGTGATTGTTTGTTGCAAGGCAGGTTTGTTTATATGCTGCGTCTGTTAACCTCTGCCAATCAACCAATGACCATTCAAATTATGTGACCGGTTACAGTTCACAAGCACCCAATAAATTACTAGGAGGAGGGCAGTATCAACATCCAATAGGAAACAAGTAAGGGCAAAGCCTGGGCATGATGATGTCATCATATAGGAAGTTCTTGGTGTGTCAGGTTCAAAATAGGCCACTCCCATTACTTCAGAAAACTGGTCTGAGAGACAGGAGAAGGAGTGAGTTAATAGGTATAAAAATTAGCTTTTACAATGGCATTTTTACTTTTTGTTATGGAAAATGGGTTTTCTAACACATTGAGAGCATTGTTAGTGGTTTCATAAGATTTGTACATTGAAGGTGAACAACCCCTTTAACTGAATTTTCACTGAAAACTTTTCACTGAATGCAAATACATTTGAATGTGCTGGTTGGGTTTTCAAAATATTTCCCTACTTTCTGTGTTTGTTTTTTTTCACCAAGAAAATGTTTCCCAGCTTTGGGGAGGTGAAAATGTTCAATGTTATTAATCAAAACCATGAAAGTCTGCTTTAGATTCCAATATGTTGTGGAAAAACATTAACACAATGCAGGTTTTTTTTGCTGAAAATTTTTTTCAGCTTTTCACTTAGAGTGGTGTGATAAATGTGTGAATTTTATTCAGTGGAGAAAAACATTAAAATTGTTTCCCCTGACCACTGATAAATCTACTCCTTGATGTTGGTTACCTAAAAAGATTGATCAGCCAATCAGTGATGTAGTCAAATGATTGTATATTTTTTTCCAGGTAACCCAGCACAGCCAACCTCATTACATTATATGAATCCTTATCAGCTAAATGCATATGGCATGGCATTAAAAGCAGTAGGAGAAATCATTCAGGATTATGACAGTGATAAAATGTTTCCAGCACTGGGATTTGGAGCAAAGTTGCCACCAGATGGAAGAGTATGTCATGAATTTGCTTTGGTAAGACATTGTTTCTGTACCGCATTCTATTTGATTGAATATGATCTGCCTGCTTTAATTAATTTCTAGGGGTATGTGCCTACCTATTGGGGCATGGTGCTGCTTCAGTACCTGTAATTATCTAATAATCAATTAGAAGGCTGCTACTCCTTTGCCATTAAGCTTTTATTTTTAAATTCAGTGCACCTGTTGCCCTCTCCCAATACTTTAAACATGAAACTGATAAATTAAGTGCTCTCCATCTCCGACTATAAAGGAGTGCTCTAAAACTATAAGCTTATTCTTCTTTGACAAGTCTGCCCCCCCCTCCAAAAAACCTCTGTGGGTGCCAAGAATGAACTTAGATGATACACTTAGGGGGTTATTTACTAAATTTCGAATGCAACACGAAAAATTTGTGATTTTTTTTTATTATAAAATCTGACTTTTAAAAAAAAATCATGAATTTTTCCAAATTTATTAAACCCCGATGATGGAAAAGTCAGAATCTGAAAATCTCAGACCTGTCGAGGTTGCATATAAGTCAATAGGAGAAGTCCCAATGATTGTTTGATGTGCGCTGGGTTTTTGGCAATCCCCCAAAGTTTTCTGAGTTTCGGGCAAAATTCTGAGTTTTCGGGTGAAAAATCAAAAAAAATTGTGAAAATCAGATGAAAAATCCGAAAAAATCATGAAAATCTGATTTTTCTGGGGGTTTTTTCCAATTTTTTCCCGCAAACAACATTTTGGGGAAAGTGTATTAATAAATAAACCCAAAAAAACCTGTGCGGATTTGGTCTGACTTTTTTCCAGAAAATATTGAGATCAATTCGAACGTTGATAAATAACCCCCTTAGATTGAAAAAGATTCAAGTCTTTCTGTTTGGCAACACAACTTTAACTAGCCATCCCTTTTTTCCTGTCACTCTTTTTCTAAGCTGTCTATTTACCACTTAACTTTCTGTTGGTAAAGCTTGACCACAGTTTGTGCAACTACAAGAATGGATATCCTAAAGCTCCCCATAGTCGTGACGATTCTTCTTGCCGAACGACCGATTTTAGCGAAGTCCGACCAATCCTTCGAAATTATCGTGCGGTTAGTGGGATTCGAACGATCGACCGTCTTACGATTTTTCGGCCGACATCTGTCAGGAAATTGATCGGCCAGGTTAAAAAATCTTTGCCGGTCCCAGTGCAATCTATCTATGTTTGCAGGGCCAAGCAGGCAGCTCCCCTTTGTTTTCCTGGCAAATTGGTCTTTTTAGTTGATGGTCAATTTGTACGATCGTACGATCATTCAGAGAAAATCGTGGTCTCACGATGAGGATCTGATCTTTTAAAAATCTGAACATCTATGGTCAGCTTTAAAGAGGAACTACATTAAATAAAATGCAAATAAAGATCATACTGAAATTAGAAACTTTCTAAATATAATCCGTTAAAAATGGTATACCATGTCCTCTCAGCATTTCTCTTCATTTGTTTCTATTTACGCAGAAATCAGATTTTCAGTAAGCTCTTTTATTTGTTTTAGGGGGCTCCTTTTACCAGCACATGTGCTAGAGCATAGAGATCATCATAGTTAAGATTTTTCTCTCCTTAATGACCAATTTTAGTATGATCCGACAAATCCTTTATCCTGTATCTTACGATTTTTCACCTGACTCTGATCAGAAAATCGATCGGGCAGGTTAGAAATTTTTCATTGATCACAGTGAAATATATCCATTGTCCAATTGTTTGCAGGGCCAAGAAGGCAGCTACCCACAGTTTTTCTGGTTTCAACTAGAAGATATCTCTTGAAATGGTCTTTTTAGTTGATGGACGAATCGTACATTTAAACAATAGTTTCAAGATAAGGTTGGTCTAACATCTATGGCCACCTTAAACAGACTCCAGCACAAACAAACTTTGGCACAAATCCTCAAGTGAGAAAGGGCTAAGCCCGAAACATGTTGTGTGATTTGAAGTCAATAAAATATTTTTCTAGCAGTAACTGCTATTTGAGTGCTCTCCTCTATACTGCAGAATTTTGAGCCTGATAAGAAGAATTTCTTAGTGAACAAAATGATTTGTCATTGTGTGGCTGTTAAATTCCAGAGTATAGCTATTAAATTAATCATGTTTATAATTACATACTGAAGGTATGTGAGGTTTTTTTTTCTATTGAAAATAAGATTTTATAATGTTTAGCATATCTAAGAGGGTAAAAGAAAATGGCATTAATATACATACACACACACATTACATTGTGTACTGCTTATGGTATAGCCAGATGGAAAAAAAAGTGTAAAACAGGCTTTTTACAGCCTTTTACCACATTTTTCAAGCCAGAAATTCTTCCCATTATGATACTGAGTAATGAAATACATTAGGTCTGAGGTCATTTTCAGTGTGGCACACTATTATACCACTAATATGCTGTTTAGCATTTTGTGACAGATAACTTCTGCAATTGCACTGCACAGGGTTCGTTCACACACTAATTATAACATTGGACAGAGGGGAGATTTATCATGGTTCACACACGGTTTTGCACAATTTATCTTAAAATAAAAAGAACAAAAACTTGCAATTTAAAACTTCTTGAGATGCCTTGGAATTTAATTGGATGTGTATCTTCAAAAGCAAGTAAAAATAGAAATTTCTTTCTTTCAATCCAGATAAGAGATAAAACCATTTAACTCTTTAGGGAAATGTTGGAGAAATAACGATCTTAATTAGGAGTTAAAAGAGTTGTTGGAAATAAATTTGATGCGAAAGGCATTTTTGTTTCATGTTAAAATGATAGAATTTTGTTAGATCAGGTGTGCAGTTAAAAGAAGGGTGTTTTTTTTTAAAGTGCTTATTAGGTAAGGGATGAGAATGTATGTAACCAGGGTAAGCACTTGGCAGAGGTGCAGAAGAGGTTTGCGAGGTAGATGAGCCTTTCAGAAACATTTTGGATTAATTGTACAGGATATGAGCATGAGTGTAAGGCCAGTATGAAGGATGCTAAGACAGCAAACCTGTGGAAATGGAATAGACTTGTTTATATTTACTCACAGGATGGAGATTCAGTCTGCTGTATTGCCAAAGTTGAGTTTTAGTAACCAATAGGGTCAGAGAGGTAGTTGGATAATTGCAATATGACTGAAGAGGAAATACCAGGACAAGAGAGAGATTTTTGTCATCAGCATAAAAAAGTACTGGTGATATATCTGGTACTAGCTAGATAAGTTTGCCAAGAACACAGAGTTCAAGTGGTGAGGAGTTACATTAAGAATAGAATGTTGATTTTATCCTTGATTAAACATCCTTCATATTATATACTAAGTCTCAAACTTACCTGCTAGTAAAAGTGTTCAGATCAAAAAGCTGTAAATTACAGCTGAAAAAGTTGCAGTTTCTTGTCTTTGTTTGTCTTCGTGTTAAATGTAACTTTGTATTTCAACAAATACTTCTAATGTTTCTTTCTAATAAAAAGCTGGCATAGTAGTGAAAAAAATCTTTCTTGTTATGTCCCCATTTTGTTAGTATGGTTTATTCACTCCCCTCGTTGTCAACACAGGGTAGTGCACATGGTTCTCAGGTTTAGTTAAGTAAGCACAGATCTTTATTTTCTGCCTTATTGTATTAAAGTTGTCATTTAATTAATACAAACGTAGATCTGTAGAAAGAATTTTTTATTCACATCTTGCCTTACCTTATCCTGCCTTGTATTTTACTTTTATGCAGAATGGAAATCCTCAAAACCCATACTGTACTGGGATAGATGGAGTGATGGAAGCTTATTATAGAAGCTTAAAAGGTGTACAGCTCTATGGACCAACAAATTTTGCACCTGTGATAAATCACGTCGCACGGTATTTAAATTGTTCAAACTGCAGTATTTGCTTAATATCCATATCTATTTTACTGTTTTTTTTGTTGGATGCATGACAATTATGGCACTAAACATCTTTACTAACTAGTAGCAAATGTATGGCATCAGATTGCTTCAAGTAAAGAAATTTCAGGGTGTGTGTTGTTAGACAAGATTCCAGAAGATGACTCTTAATTCATTAGGATTCATGAGAATCAGACTAAGCTGTCGGATGCATACTTAACCAGTTCAGTATAGTAAGAAATTATATATATTCAGGGCTTAAAGTTCATACATATAGAGTCAGCGTAACTAGATATTACTGGGCCCCACGGCAAATTATTTTTCAGGCCCCCAAAATGTTTAGAGGTTGACTTGTTTCTCCAATATTTATTGAAATTGTAAATGAATTAGGGCCTCATGGGGCCCCTATACCTCCTGGGCCCCCCTGCAGCCGCAGGGTCTGCTTCCTCTATAGTTACGCCCCTGTATAGAGTATTTTTATATCTTCTAATTATTTCTGACACGTATTTAACTGATGGCAGTTGCACAAAAAAAGAAAAGATATTATTTGCATGTTCTTGAAAAGAAAGAGATTATGAATTCTCTCTATTCAACAGTTTCATTGTGTTTCTAAATAACTATTTTTAGCTCTTAAAAATAACCCTTGAAATAATAATGACTAAAGTGTGATTTTCACAGGTTAATGAAGAGGTTGATACATTTGGATTTTAGCAGCATACATTTAATATTTAAAGCCAAATTAATAGATTACAGAAAGATTTCCTTATCTGGAAAACCCCAGGTCCCAGGCATTCTGGATAATAGGTTGTATGCCTATACGTAGGCTTAATTCTGGCATAACAGTGGCTCAAGCGTCTTTAAAATATGCAGAAAGTCTTGCGCCCCTCTACCTTTTCACCCTAGGCATGTGCCTCTTCTGCCTACCTAGTTCCATGGTTATCTGGAACCACCCACCCCAATAAATTGAATACTTGTGTGATAAATTCCATTAACATCATCTTGCTGTTTCCCAAGTACTTGCATTCCATTCACCTATTAACTGATGGTAGGGAAGGAAGAGGATCAGGAATGAAATACATTTGGGATCAATTACTGAAATTGGGTAAATTTGCAGTCATTTTGCTGTCATTTTTCCCTGTGGCTGGATGAGTAAAATAATTAGTAATTGTTGCTATGAGTAGCTGCCGAGTTGCAACTGTGCCCAGAGTTGGTAAATGCACCTGAGTTGTACTGTTCCCAGGTCCTGCCACAGGCTGCTGTCATGCAAAACAATTGAAATGGTATGATTTTCTGCCCCTCCCAGTGTGAGCCTTGAAAGGCAGTTCAAAAAGCAATAAATCATCCTTTTACATAAGGAAATCATAGAAAATAAAAATCTTGCCTCCTCAAACCCACAAAGATGCAGGTTTTAGAAACTGAAATTGAAAAAATGTGACTTACACATATCATATCACAGCAAAACCTGATCTTGAAAATTAAATAAGCCCCTAAATATGTGATATTTCACAAGACTGTTTGATGTCATTGTGACATAATTAACAGCAGCAGAAATATTAATTCTGACATCTTAAAAAAAATTCTGCGGCATTCATTTATCTTAATAATGCTTTTTCTTTTTTTACTAAGAATAATTGGTCTCCTTCTTTCCTATAGTTATGCTGCTTCCGTAAAGGATAGTTCCCAGTACTTTGTTCTGCTGATTATTACAGATGGTGTTATCTCTGACATGGCTCAGACAAAGGAAGCTATAGTCAATGTAAGTAAGCTGCTTTGTGCTGGTGTCTTTGCACTTGTCTAAATTATAACTGTTGTCTTATTCTCTAGAAGAATGAACTTACAGTCATTTTATATACATTATACAATACCTTGTACATATGGTGACTCTTTCAAATGGTGCTGCATGGTTACAGGTTCACAGAGTTAAAGGTCACACATTTTAAGACTATGACACATGATTCTATTTGTTGCCTGCATTTTGCCATAGCTACAAAATGCCAGAAATACCCTGCCATAAAAAATACTGAAAATTGTCGCTAAGACACTCTAATTGCATAATTGCACAAAAATACCGTTAGATGTTTCTTTGAAAAACACACAAAAAAGGCAATTGGCTGAAAGTGATGGTATACTTTCATATAATGAAGATTTAGGGAGGACTAGCCTTCCCAAGAAGGTTGAACTGCTATATGTAATGTATTCTCCATTCGGAAAAAAAAATTTCAAGGAGGTGCTGCACGCCAAATATTTTCCTCTAAAAGCCCCCTTCAAAGCCGCCCCAGCCCCACAAACCTTTGTGAAGTCGACCCTCTGACACTGCTAACGGATCTTCTGTGGTGGTTTGAGTGACGCTGGGTTGGGGGCTGAGTGATCCTTCCATAGGCCGAAGTCCTGTTTTCATTAGTAGTTAGCCAATGGATTGTGCCGCCCCAAGCCCAGCGTCACTGAAACAATGCAGAAGATCGATTAGCAGTGTCGGAGGGTCGGCTTCACAAAGGTTTGTGGGGATGGGGGTGGCTTTGGAGGGGCTTTTAGAGGAAAATATTCTGCATGCAGCACCTCTTTCATACGGACAACGTGTCGGTATTGCTTTACGTGGTTTGCATTTTTCATGTATAAAACGTGAATGTTAAACTCTGCATACCGTATATACTCGAGTATAAGCCATCCCGAGTATAAGCCGAGGTACCTAATTTTACCTCCAAAAACTGGGAAAGCTTATTGACTCGAGTATAAGGCTAGGGTGAGAAATGCAGCAGCTTCTGGTAAGTTTCAATCTCGTTTTTGGATGACTATTCTTAGGCGCCGGCTACTATTCTAAGCGCCGGCAAATATTCTTAGGCGCCGACTACTATTCTAAGGCGCCGGCGAATATTCTTAGGCGCCGTTTTTGCGCTTGACCCGAGTATAAGCCGAGGTAGAATTTTTCAGCATATTTTGGGGGCTGAAAAACTCGGCTTATACTCGAGTATATACGGTACTTGTAGTTCTAAATAGGAATACTTTCTTCAACAACCAGTATCAGAACTAAAATGATGGTGATACACATCAGACAAAAATAGAATGTATAAACTCTTGGTATTATACTCCCTCCAAATTACATAAACTACTTCCCAATTATTTATCGACATGCTGGAAAAACTGTGGGGACCAAGGCACACTACATCATATGTTTTGATATTGCCTATTTGTTCAACCTAGAGTGATGCTTGAAAGTTTGTGAAATGTTTTATGTGAATGTGATCTAAAACATTATCTGATTTTCAAACAAGTCATAAAAGAAAACAGTTAACCAATGAAACTAAAATGATTAATATTTGGTCATATATTTGTTGAAAAAAATAATCCAATAATATGTCTGCGTGTGGCAGAAGTAAATTAATCCTTAGATTAGGGTATAATTTGAAGGTGAAATCAGAGTCTGGTGTTTTTCAATGTGATGACAATCAGGTGTGAGTGAGAGGTCCTGTTTTATTTAAAAAACGGTAACCCAGCCAAGCCTGATGATGCAACACATTTATGGATATGTATTATGGTTTGAACAAAGGAGGTGTCTGAGGACTTAGAAAATAGCTGTTGATGCCCATAAAGCTGGTAAAGGCTAAAAGACTATCTCCAAAGAGTTTAGACTCCTCCACAGGGGCGTAACTACCAGGGGTGCACAGGGTGTGATCGCGCCCGGGCCTGCACCCCCTTGGGGCCCTCCAGACACTGGCGCCAATGCAGAGGCGCACAGGAAACCGTGTCCGGAAGGGGGTGGGGGCCCACCTGCACAGCCTGCACCCAACCCCCCTTCTTAGTTCCATTACTGGTCTTTCAATCAACAGTCAGACCCGATGTGGTCGGAAGTGGAGATAACTCCAACTGCAAGGTATCTAATTGTCCACAAGGTTACGAGAGAACCCATTGTAACTTCTAAGCAACTGAAGGCCTGTCTCACATTGACAAATGTTGATGTTCTTGAGTCCACCATTAGGTGAACACTGAATAGGAATGGTGTGTATGGCAAGGTAACAAGGAGAAAGCCACTGCTCTCCCCAAAAAATATTGCTGACTGTCTACAGTTTTCTAAAGATCATGCAGACAAACCAGTATTACTGGAAGAACGTTTTTTGGACAGATGAAGTAAAAATAGAACTTTTTGGCTTAAATGAGGAGTGTTACATTTGGAAAAAGAAAAGCTCTGCATTCCAGCAAGAACCCTATCTCATCTATGAAACATGGTGGTGGGATTGTCCTGGTTTGGGCCTGTTTTGTTGCATCTGGGCCTGGACGGTTTGCCATCATTGATGGAACAATGAATCCTCAACTATACTAGAAAATTCTAAAGGAAAATGTCAAGATATCCGTCCAGGAACTGAATCTCAACACACAGTGGGTCATAAAACAAGACAATGATCTTAAGCACACAATAAAGAATAAAGTGAATGTTCAATGTCTAAGTCAAAGTACTTTCCACATTTTTCCAATTAAAATGTGGAAAGACATAAAGCGAGCAGTTCATGTGAGGAAACCCATCAACATCCAAGAGCTGAAGCTGTTCTCTATGAAGGAATGGGCTAGAATTCCCCCAAGTCAATGTGCAGGAGTAATCAACATTTACTGTAATGTTTAGTTGTAGTTATTGCTGCGCAAGGGGTCACACCAAATGCTGAGTGAAAGTAATTGAATACCGATTCACTTTTGCCACACACATATGTTATTGGATACGTTTTTTTCAATAAATACATGAACAAATTTAATGATTTGTGTTTCATTTATTTAACTAGGTTTTCTTCATCTTCTTTAAGGACTTGTTTGAAAATCAGATGTTGTTTTAGGTCACGGTCATATAAAAATATAGAACATTTTAAATGGTTCACAAACTTATAAGCACCACTGTATATGTACTGAAGTAGCTAATTTAATCAGTAGACTGCTAGTATATTTTGTGCCTATAGACATAACCACATTCTTTTAGGCAAACCACTGCAACAGATGAATAAACAAGCTCTAGTTAACCAAATACTTATAGCTACTCAACTTATGACTGCGGCCAAATGGAAAACATCATCCATACGAACATTATAGGAGAACATTAAGGAAAACTATACCCCCCAAAATTAGTACTTAAGCAACAGTCTATATCAAATTAAATGGCTTATTAAAGACTCTTACCAAAATGGAATATATATATATATATATATATATATATATATATATATATATATATATATATATATATATATGAGTAAATATATGTTTTCCCTTGAGCCCCCATTTTATAATTTTCTCTGTGCTGTCTCAGAGATCAGCTGACCAGAAATACTGCAGCATCAACTGTAACAGGAAGAAGTGTGGAAGCAAAAGACAGACCTTTGTCTTTAAATTCTCTCATGTTACCTAACATGTATGGTTTGTTTGTATGCCTTTATTTCTTAAAATGGCAATTTTCTATTTAGGATTACCCAATAGCACATACTAAACAAGTATATTATTATCAAAATGGTTCACTTACATGATGCAGGGTTTTACATATGAGCTGTTTTATGCAAAATATTTTTGTAGAGACCTACATAGTTTGGGGTATAGTTTTCCTTTAACTGAAACAACTGAATATTGCAGAGTTCGGCTACTAAAGACAATAGCTAAACATAAACTATGTACAGTATATATAGTAGTTATATATATACTTATGCAGTAATTTACTCACTACAACTTATTGTACATTTATTACTCCTTATTTTTCTTTCTTGCATTCCATCCTCAATAAGGCAATAAAAAACACTGGACATTAGATAGTAGGTTATTCTACTTGAAAACCAAGATGTTTTTATTGGTTTATTGGTTTGTATTTTTTTTTCTGTTCTGCTAGCCTTTATTTATTCACTTGCTCTAAAATTATATCTACTACTATTCTATAACATTTTCCTTTGTACCCAACTGCACACAATGTATATTCTGTAACACTGCAAAATGTAAATAAGCGTACGTTGTTTGCAATTTTTCCCCATAGTCCCCGCTGGTTATGAAGAGGCATAAGGGCATATATTTATCTTCAACTGTAACAACTGTCTGTCTTGACATTTTCTTGATATGTGTACTTTTCGGTCATTGCTTTCCTTCAGGCGGCCATCTAAATTATTTTCTGAACTAGCAGATGTTATGCATTTGCTGCTAGCAAGATCATACTTCAATATTTTGGGCTTTGTGTGGTTATAAATATTCTCATAGCGCTGTATCTTTTATGTAAAATGCTTGCTGTACTTGTGATGGCCAGAGGCCTTACAGCTAGCTCTGGGAAATACTTGCACACAGGGATACAGTACTTTACTCATTGTAACATTACACTGCTCTCATAGATATTTGCCTTAACAATTACTCTGGTCATTATATATACAGCCTATGAATGCAATCTAATTATGAAGCTGAAAGGCACATGCTTTTAAATAAAATCAGTTGTAACAAGGAGATTGCACAGAGCCTATAATTTGTGTTACTAGATGAGTTTCTCAAACAGGGGCTCTAACCTGCCATTGTGTTATTTCTAGGCAACACAAAACTATTATTCTTTTGTCACTATGTTCCCTTAAAGATATGATTAGTATTATTTAGCCATTTGTTGCTGTTCTAAAGGGCAAAGTCACAAGATGCAGTGCCATTTTTACCCCTCAGTTTAACATTGTTTCCCAGATCATCAGCGTGTTTTAACCAGTTGTGCATGTGAAACATCATATAAGTACTTTTCACTATCCCTCCTTTAAGCAATGAGTTTCTCTTTATTTAGGAGTCAGACAGTATTGACAGCAGCACTACTCCCAACCCAATCGAATAAAAATTGAACCAGTTACTTGTTCCAGTGTGGAAACATTTGCAAACATTTCCGTCACATTTTTTTATACATAAAGGGGCAGATTTATTAAGGGTCAAATTGAAAATTAGAATTCAAAATTTTGACTTGTGTTATGGCCAAAACTATCAAATTCAACTAGAGAATTATCCAAACTCGATTTGAGTTTTTGAAAAAAATGTAATTAGATTTTCGAGATTTATAATGCTCTGGCGCTTAAAGAATTTGAATTTCACTATCACCTAAAACCTGCCGAATTACTGTATAAGTCAATGGTAGAGGTCCAGGGATCAATTTGGTGATGTTTGTAGTCTTCCTGACAGTCAAGTTTTTTTCAACTCAAAAAAAAACCCTCAAATTGGTAAAATTCGACCGAGTTGTAACAATTAGATGTTATTAATAAATTCTCCCAATTGAATTTCGAATTCAATCGAATTTAAGGGAGTTTAAAAAAACTTACATGTATTTGAAATTCGACCCTTGATAAATGTGCCTCTAAATGTGTAAACATAACAACTATAATGAAATGTTGTAGAAAAAACCTAGTAACTGTCAAATAAAATTCAAGTAAAAGTCTAGTAAACTTTGAGTCAGGAGCCATTTTAGTACAGAATAATGGGAGACAACACTGTAGTCAGACATGAAGAAGTAGGACGTTAGTGGAGGTGGCACATTAAAATGATGAGAATTAAAAGTGAAATATAGTGCTAAATGCTGTGACACACCCAGCAGTGTAAAAAACTACCTTGATTATTTATATTACTGTGTAAAGGACAAAATATATCCTGCAGTGCGGTATGACTGACACAAGCAAATCTATTGCAAACAATGTGGAAAGTATAAATTGAGACATTAGGGCCCTACCCATGAAAGCTTACAATCTAGGAGTTAGGACATCATGTTACAAGGTAAAGGCTTGTTATTCTGCTATACTGTGTGCATAACATTGGTGCCTGATTAGAGTTTGTATTTATTTGAATTTAATTTCTTTTGAAATTGAAATCACCTTTGCTTCTTTAGTACAAAAAAAGCATAAGAGAGCAGATGTTTTTATATTACTATACTTTATACTTGCTGTGCTTAACAGTTTTTATTCCAAAAATTTTTTAGGCTTCAAAATTGCCAATGTCAATTATTATCGTAGGTGTGGGACCAGCAGAATTTGATGGTGAGTTTTACTTTTTCATAAAAACTATGGAAGAAAATTGCTGCATTCTAATAAACTTTATACATTGTATTTCATCTTTTTACTCAATAAAACTATGGGGCACATTTACCTAGGGTCGAATATCGAGGGTTAATTAACCCTCGATATTCGACTGATGAATTAAAATCCTTCGAATATTGAAGTCGAAGGATTTTGCACAATTTGTTCATTCAAACGATCAAAGGAATAATCGTTCGATCGAACGATTAAATCCTTCGAATCGAACGATTCTAAGGATTTTAATCCATCGATCGAAGGATTATCCTTCGATCAGAAAAGTGTTAGCAAGCCTATGAGGACCTTCCCCATAGGCTAACATTGGCCTCGGTAGGTTTTAGGTGGCGAACTAGGGCGTCGAAGAAATTTTTAAAGAGACAGTACTTCGATTATCGAATAGTCTAATATTCGAACGATTTTTACCACGAATCGTTCGATTCGAAGGTCGTAGTTGAAGGTCGAAGTAGCCAAAAAAAACATTCGAAAATCGAACTATTTTTCCTCTATTTGCCTCTATTCCTTCACTCGAGCTTGGTGAATGGGCCCCTATGTGTTGCCTAATGTGTAAAATCAAGGAAATAGTTAAATTACATATGGTTTTAAAATATGCAGTTTAGTAGAACAGAATGCTAAAATGAATGCTAAATTTAAGAACTATTTAGTAAAAATCAGAAAAGGAAGATAGATAGGACACTGTAGGGCACATTTACTAAGGGTCAAATATCGAGGGTTAATTAGTAGTAGAAGTAAAATCCTTCAACTTTGAATATCAAAGTCGAAGGATTTTCCGCAAATACTTTGATCGAACGATTCGAAGGATTTTAATCCATCAATCGAAGGATTTTCCTTCGATCAAAAAAGGAAGGTCCCCATAGGCTAACATTGAAGCTCGGTATGTTTAAAGTGGCGAAGTAGGTAGTCAAAGTTTTTTTTAAAGAGACAGTACTTCGACTATTGAATGGTCGAATAGTCGAACGATTTTTAGTTCGAATCGTTCAAGTCATAGTTGCCTATTCGATGGTCGAAGTACCCGAAATTCAAAGTTTTTTTACGAATCCTTCACTCGAGCTTAGTAAATGTGCCCCTGTCTGTGTCACACTTCTTGCCAGTAAAACTAATGGAATTAAAGAAAAGGTATAAGCTTTGCCAGGTGTGAGTAGCAGCAGATTACACATTTATTAGCAGTGCACAAACTGCAAATATCATGAAATGAAAAAACAAAAGTACATTGCACAAGTGTTCAGAGTAGCACAAAATATTACATTGTTTGTCATGGAATCTTTGTAAAATAGTATTTCATTTGCTTTGTGTCATTACACATAAACGGATAATAAAATATTATTTAAAAGTATGGCTATTAGCTAGGCAATTCTTATAAGTGCCTAGGCTTTTACAAAATAAGGTCATGTTTACTATTTGCCACATTTGATATACAGCTTCTCAAATGTACAAAAGATGTAACGTGTATAATTGGGGGTTAGTCTGCTTGGTAATATATCTGAGAACTTGGCTACTAGGTCGGAACCTGTGAAATAAACAAGAGTCCCTGCATCTACAGTATCTCTTTGGTGGTCATATTTTCCTCTGTTACACCATTGTCTTCCTAAACTTCCAAATCCTCTGTTATATCACTGCCTTTTTAAAGTTCCAGTTTTGTACCGTTGCACCTATTGATGCAGGGGAACCCTGGAGCTCCCACAACCTTGAATCTGCATCATGACCACTGTAGTGTTAGCACAAGGTGAAAATGAGTGCCAAACACCAACTAGAAAATTTCAACATGTAGCCACAATTGCATCAGTTTTAATGTTTTGGCTGCAGTTGCATCAAACAGGGTCAGACTGGGCCAGCGGGACACCAAGAAAAAAACCTGGTGGCTTTGTGGGCCCCACCGGAAAATGTGGTGGCTGGCTGGTGCCTTATGAAAGAGCTACAGCTGGCGACTGGGGTGGGGGGCCCCAGGCAGCAGCCCTAGTGAGCTTCAGACACCCTGGTCCAACACTGCCATAAAGGCGCATCGTCCCTTACCAACCATAGCTATGTTGGTATCATGAGAAAAAACTCTGTATTGTGGATAACAAATAATTGGTGTTTGGGTTTGAATTGTACTTAGGCCACTGCACTTGCTGTTGTAAATGAGCCCAATTGTGAGTAATTCACATTTCAGTAAAGTGTGAGGACTCTACAGAGAAATAATGTATTTTGCACTATAAACATTAATTTGCAGCAAGACGTTAAAAGGTCACTGCTATTCATTACACATTGTTGAACATGTAATTTGACTAGAAAGGATCATAAATCAGCTTGTATGCAGTCAAGACTGTCTTGTTCAACTATTGTCACATACAAAAATGGGGGGTTGTGGGTGCACTCCTAAGGCTAAGTTAAAATATGTTGAAATACTGACTTGGCCAATTAATCAATGCACATTCCCTCAACTATTGTTACATGCTGTCCTACAACCTGTCTAATCAATGTTAATGTACTTTTTAGATTCTAGGCATTATGTACGGGACTAGAGGTATTTTAGTCACACAGTTATACTTCTAAATAAAGCATGTGTTCAATAATTCTTTTCCGCTGTGTCATCTGTAGGCGCAAATGCATTCTTAATAATACATCTGTATTTTCTACAAGAAATTGATTATGGGAAATTCTCTCAACACCAACCAAACACAGCTTACATGACTGATAGATTGGTGTAAATGCTATAGCACATATATGGACAGAAACTTGTGAATTGGTGAAAAAAAAATTGTTATTAGAAATCTTAGAAGGGAAATCTTGTTGCAGTGACTTCATAGACACAATTACATGAATACGTACATTCTGTGCTATGTTTCTGTGGCTCATATTTCACAAATCTTCAGCAAACTTGCACTTTTGTAACATGGAAATCGGCAATGGGATTTTCTATCAATTGTTTTAGAAAGGATGTATTGTGTTATGCATGTGTGCAGAATTCATGACTAGTATCCCTGAGTTAGCTCTCCCTGCTGCATAAACTCTTGTTTGTTCATACATATACATGTTCTCACAAGGTCTTTTTTATATAATGATCATTCAGCCCTACTACATGCATAGGGAAGATTATGGACCCCCCCCACACATCTTTTAATAGGGGCTCTTGGGCATCCAAAGTCATTGGACCAAAAATATGGCCGTTTTCGATCGGAAATATATTTTGACTATCGAAGTATCAAATTTGATGGTCAAATTTCGAAGTTTTTTAA
Source organism: Xenopus laevis (assembly GCF_017654675.1). Lineage (NCBI taxonomy): Eukaryota > Metazoa > Chordata > Amphibia > Anura > Pipidae > Xenopus > Xenopus laevis. The sequence continues at coordinate 74,423,604 of NC_054376.1, forward strand.
CCTCGAAATTCGATCCTTAGTAAATGTGCCCCAAAGTGTATGATTTTCTGTGAGATAATTAGATATTTAGGTGTAACTGAGGCGTTTAATGGCTTTCTACATGAGTTAATGTTTAGCATCATTTACCCTTTATATCCTGGGAAAGGAATTTCTAATCTCAATGGCTGAGCCATGAATGTGAAGGGTTTCTTTTTTTCTTTCTTTAGCCATGATAGAACTAGATGGGGATGAAGTCAGACTTTCTTCAAGAGGACGCTATGCAGAAAGGGATATTGTACAGGTAATATATATTTGTCACACCTATATACAGTATATATATATATGTACAAATATACAAGCTATCTGGTGCAGAGGATGCTCATTGGATTATTAGAGGCTGGCACAACCCACATTTTGTTTCAGATAAATGTTAAGTTGTCTGTTTTGTCATTGCATCCTAACATAACTAAGTTGAATGTTATTGAATTCAGGGCTATTGAATTGACACAGGTCTCACACCCTGCATAATGGAACATAATAAAAAACAGAAATATACAGTTGTGTTCAGAATACCATAAGAACCCAATTAAATACAATGTATCAGATACTAAAGTCATATATTTTGCAGCTTTTGTCATATTCGTGCTTTATTTAGTACCTTGGTTTGCAGAGGGGTACTTTTCAGTAGTCAACTGTGAATAAAATAAATCAAAATTGTATTCCATCCAGCATTTGAGGGTTGCAACAAAATTATTTTTCTGTGCATTGATTTCCATTCAATAAGGGATTAAAGTCACTCAACAAGCAAAGGTCACCAGGAGGGAAAAAACATTTTAATAGCATATCAGCAATTCATATCCATCACGTATCCACATATTGGAACAAGCTTTTCAGTACTACTTCATTGATATCATGTACATCTGGATAATAACAGTGAAATCTTCTTGGTGCTTACAGAAAATCACTCGGAAGATAACAAGGAGAGTAAAAATAAAATGTGTTATCTTTAGAACCACTCAAACTTTTAACATGTATGCAATATCTTTCTTATTCCAGTTTGTTCCTTTCCGGGACTACATTGACAGAAGTGGAAACCACGTACTTAGCATGGCACGGCTTGCAAAAGACGTCTTAGCCGAGATCCCAGACCAGTTTCTTTTGTACATGAGATCCAGAGGATTCAAGCCATTTCCTGCCCCACCACCATATACACCAGCAGGCCACTTATTACAGACGCAGATCTGACATATATATAATATACAATACTTCCATCCCCACATGATATCAAGCTGCCGCTTCAGCTGTTAATTAAGATGCACTATGAATTGACTCAAAAAGACTGCTCCTCTGACCGGAACACTTATGGGTTTTTTTGGGATCAAAATGATTCTGTTTACAGACCAAAACTGTAAATAAGGATGTATATGCGAAAGATTTAAATACTCAGCAGGAAAATATCCTCTCTGAGTCTTATTTTTGTGAGTTACTTTTTATTGGAATTGTTGGGGAAAGCACAAATTACACTTTGAATCCAAACTGTATCGTTCTCCCAACTGAGTTCTATTTCTACAGGAATGCGATTCCTTAGTGTCAATGTTTACATGTTACTAATTTTTGAAGTTCAATACTTTTGTAATTATTCTTAAAAAGACTTAAAAACTCTATAAAATCCAGTGTCTTCTATCTAACAATAGTTGTAGCCACAATAAGAGCAATATCCCTTTATAAAATGTCCTAGACTGTGAGAAAATGTTGGATTATGACAGTCACAAACTTTTAAGAGAAAAGTTAAATAAAAAAAATAATGGTGTGTTCACTTTTTAATACGTCAAATGCAAAACAGTTTACATGCTTGCACAAGCGAACTGTAAAGTGAGAATAAAGGGACACTTTTTTTTTACCCTGAATGATTCATCCCTGCTTAAAGTGGACCTGTCACCCAGACATAAAAATATGTATAATAAAAGTCCTTTTCAAATGAAACATGAAATCCAAATAATTTTTTTATCAAATGTTGCCTGCCACTCCTCTATGCCTTATGCATAGAGGCGGGGCAGGCAATTACTTTCACTTTCCATTCAGCACTTACTAGATGTCACTGCTCTCCCCACAGTCCCCCTCTCTCTTTACCATTTAATTGTGTAGCAAGGGCATGGGGATAGACATCAGTTCCCCCATTCTGGTGCACAAACAAGATTTTGAGCTGATGCAAGGCTTGTCTTAATAACAGTGTCCACTCCTGCCTGCTTGCTGTAATTATGAATTTCAAGACCGTAGAAAACAATATTAAAATGTATATAGTGCAATTAAAGTTTATTTTGCTTGACTAAGGTGATAAAATAGGATTTGTAATAATTTTTTTGGGTGACAGGTCCCCTTTAACATGTTTTGGGCTGAGCACAGCATTACCAATGAATGTTAATTGGAAAAAAGGAAAACATTTTTTTTAATTAAGTGAGAAAACTTGTGGCTGCATGGTATACATGCTACTAGTTTTCTTTTTTTTTACTGTATTATAGCAATTGAAATTTTTGTACAGTTTAGAACGTGATGCATGTTGATAGTTCTGTCAAAGGGATTATCGCTCAACAATGGGGTTTATTGTTGGACTTTAGCACATTACTGCCATACAGACTGAGCAGGGGAAAACACAGTTATGTAGTGAGTGAATTATAATCTGTCCTGTATTGCTCAGTATGAGCAATGTAAAGAAATGTTATGATGATGCACGTTCATGTATCTCTGTACACAAAAACAATGTTTACTAAATTACCCAAATAAGTAAATATGCTTGTTCATATATAATAATGCAATGTTTTTGCATGCACAGGTTTTTACAGCATAGTACACAGTATTGTGCAACTTTTTTTTTGTCGCATACACTACATTTATCCAGAACTAATGGCCTTAAAACACACACCCAGTTCCTCAAAATGATTGTGAATTGCCTTGGAATGATGATATTTTGAGTCAACCTTGTAACGGCTTTGTAATGTAATTTTTATTTGCATAATATGCATAAATATTTAGTCTATTTCTATAAAGTACTGTTATCATGAAATTTAGCTGACAAATTCTTTTGGTTAGCATGTTAATACATATTTTACCGAGTAGCTATAAATTATATCTACGCTTGTAGATACATTTAACTTATGTAATGCAATATCCTACTTTTTTAATCATATCAGTTAAAAATTGTTAGAAATCGCTGCTCCTAGCTTTGAAAGTGTGTGATTAATTCTGATCCTCCTAAATTCTACTGTAATCATGTTACAACAGGCTTTAAAGTCTTTTAAGAGTAAAAGGAAGGCGACTGCAGAGCAACTTAGCTTAATAAGCTGTTACACTGCCATTACCCAATAAAAAATGCAGGAAAATCAATTAAGGTTTTTGGTTTTTTTACTGTTCTGCAACAATCATTTGATAGCACTAGAACATCTTCCGTTGAGTGGCACAAGTGCCTTGTAAAGTTTGTACACTGTTGATGTTTTTACAAACTGGAAAATATTTGGGCTAAAGTAGAACAGTCTAAATTATGATTTGAAGTATATATTCTATATGATCTTCCACATTTACTAGGCCTGAAACTTCCTATAATCATGTAGCAGCCATCAGGCAAGGTTAGAATTACTTAGCCAGGGACTGCAAAGAAAATTTAAGTCATTTATGGGCCCATTTACTTAGCTCGAGTGAAGGAATAGAGGAAAAAAAAACTTCGAATTTCGAATGTTTTTTTGGCTACTTCGACCATCGAATGGGCTTCGACTTCGAATCGAACGATTCGAACTAAAAATTGTTCGACTATTCGACCATTCGATAGTCGAAGTACTGTCTCTTTAAAAAAAAAACTTCGACCCCCTAGTTCGCCACCTAAAAGCTACTGAAGTCAATGTTAGTCTATGGAGAAGGTCCCCATAGGCTTTGCTATCTGTTTTAGATCAAATAAAAATCATTCGATTGATGGTTTAACCTTTCGATTGAACGACTTATCGTTCGAACGAATTGCAGTAAATCCTTCGACTTCGATATTCGAAGTTGAAGGATTTCAATCCGACAGTCGAATATCGAGGGTTAATTAACCCTTGATATTCGACCTTAAGTAAATTTGCCCCTTAAAGAATAGTGGTCTATTAGTGCATAGTTCATGTGTACTCTCTTTACTCTCAAGCCTGCCCTACTAGTAAAGAGAGAGAAGAGCACAGTACAGTGAAGGCAACAAAATACCTAAAATTGCCTCTGTAGCAGTTGACCCAGAAAACCATCTGCTACTTATATATTGGAATCCACTGTGACTTTCTGCAGTCTGACCACTGAAAATACAACCTGAACATACAATTGTAATTATTTCTATATTATTAACACATAATTGATTGCTTTAAAGAGTGCACTTTTTTTTTAAATAAATGCTTAATTATATGTATGGGAATGCAGAAGGTTATTCTGCTTAGAGGGTATTATTTCTATGTCTGCATTTATAAGTAGAGGGTGACTTCATGGTTTTTTTGAATGGCTTCTAATAAAACAGTGCTTGTTAAAGTGTCTGGGAAATAGAATGGTTATTTACTGAAAACCTCTTGGATACAGAACTGCCTTTGCTTTTTTTCAATCAAGAAAAAAAAACATATTAAAGTATAGGATCCCTTTGATATAGGGCAGTGATGGGCAACAAGAAGGAATTTGTATAAATTAAAGCATTATCTGTATGTCTTTTTATTTGAGACTGTACAAATGCTTTTAATTGTGTGAGTTTGCACTGGTTTATAAGTAAATCTGTGTGAGATACTAAGCCTGTGCCCCCTCGAAAGCTCAGACTGGCCAGTGCTCTTTCTGTTGGAGAACCACAGTCTCTCTATGCCTGTGTACACTGAAGAGGGTTTGGTGCCAAATTCCTTTTTTTCCAGTGCACTTTCAGTAGTGTATCTGCACAATGTACTTGAGTCCCTCTTTGTCTCCCTGTTTTTTTTTTTTATATTTCTTAATCACACATTTTAATACTAGCTCCCTGCTGTGACCCGTTAGCTGGGATAACAATTAACACACCTTGGGCATTATTTATCAAAATCCAAAAGTCCAAACTAGAAATCACGATTGGACCTTATTTATTATTAAAAAAGCACAATTTCATTGGATTGGGGACAATCAAACGAAAACCTGAATCATACGATTTTTTCAGAAAACCGTGAATTCTTTGTTTTTTGAAAAAAAAATTGTTGCTATAAAATTTCAAGATAAATCTTGTAAAAGTCTTGTTTTTTTTCCACCAAACATTCAGAATTTTTTAGTAAAACATTTTTTTTCAAGTTTTTGGTATTCAGACTTTGATAAATAACCTCCTTGTGTCTGTCTTGTTCTTGCATCTGTGTTGTCTCAGAAATCCTGGAGTATCACTGAACCCAGCACTTCTGGAGCTCTCTGATTTGTGTGAAGGTGTCAGACAACAGCAGAGTTACCCCTTGTCCAGGGCCAAACCATACCAGTATGCACAAATCTAATCTGCAGGGCAATGCAATTAATAAAAATTAAATCTCAAGAAAAATTATTGAAAGCATGCTGGAAATATGAGTCAACAGAAAGGCCTATTAGGAAGCATCTGTTATTTGTACCTTGCTTGGATTTTGGGAAATAATCGTCCTTACCTCATGGTTGATAGAAAAGGGAAAAAATGCCAGTGAGGAGAGAATCGACATGGTTATATTTATAGCCCTGGGGAAAATTAGGTGTCATCTGTACATGTGGCATTAGGTTGTGCATTTGGATTAGCCATAACAAAAAAAATGTAATCGATAGATGTATAAATTGTAATACTACTAATATCATTTCTTGTCAAATTCTAGAGAAGGTAACATTTGGAGAAGAAACATTTGGGATGACTAATAGGTTGCCATTGCTCTGACTGTAAGGGAGGTAATTTCTCTCTCTGTTATATGAATAAAACGCATGACTAAACATTTACAAAAAGGAAATCTAGTAAAGCAAAGTTAGAAATATCTGAGGAAAAATAGATGGCTCATCTAGATGTTTCACAGGTTGTGGGGATATTTGGCTCTACATATTTGTTGATCAGAAAAAACACTCTACTGTCCCAATGATCACCAATATGGGCAAAACAGGTTTGTAGTTGGGGAATCTGATCAGCAACTGCCCTGGCTGTGAGCTTCAGGGTATTCCATGTAATTGGAAGTCTTTTGGAGTGTTGTGGTATTTTTACTTGAACCCTCAGATTATTGAGAAATGTACTGTACAAGGACACTTGTAACCCAACCTTAGGAGAGTGGGGGTTTTATATGCTTTTACTAGAGCCTCAGATTCTGCTTGTGAAACCTTGAAAATAGGTTTTGTTATTGCGTGGGCAGGACTTATGGCTCACTTTTGTAATAACACCTGGATTTACTATCTCTTACAAGGCAAGTTCCAGAATTTATGACAAAATTTAAAAGCAATGTTTTTAGTTAATAAAGGCACCGTAAATTTGTACATCAAATGAGCAATCCTGTTTTTTCCTCTCAGAAATCCTTCTTTATCTGAATATTAGAATACCCAAATGTTTACACCTTTTACCAAGGCCTCTTTAATCCAGCCTTTATGTGGCTGATAGTAATGCTTGTTTATGAATGCAGTGCAATATGCAAAGTGCAACATTTGGATGCAAATCACTATGTTTTCTACCAACATGGCAGTATTCCATTCCATACATTTGCCGACATTCTGCTAAATCATACACATTATTTTACACTGCATTTGTTTTCAAATGGTGTTACTTCTGGTACTTGCCATTAATAATGGCTGTTCTGTCGTCACTACGTGTTACCATGGGTAGTGTGTAGCTTGACAGGCAGCTAAACCTCCATTAATCCACTGACCCACGTCATTGAGCTTCAGTTTTATTAGCAAAGGGAAAGGTGTAAAACTGGGGAAGATAGAAAATGACAGTGCTTAGTAAGGCTGTACAATATAGTGAAGCATAGAAAATACATAAACACTGTGTAGCATATGGAAAACTAAAGGGGATGAGAGGCATCTGTATAATATAGGGTCTAGACACCTGGGCAGGAACACATACAGTATAATAGTGCCATGAGGTAGCTGTATATAACATTCTTATAAACTTGTATAAAGGCACAAAACAAGTAAATAATGATCTGACTTTATAGATCAGGCTTGGGATAAAGTAATTCCTACCAACAACGCTACCACAAGGCTGAATGGGGCAGGGTTACTGTGGATGGTGATGTACTACCTGTGAACAGAATGAAGATGGCAGCTAGAGTGATCATTTCCTGGTATTACACAGGGTCACATGGGAACGGTATGGTGGCCTAAGAAGAACATTTCTATAACAGTGCACAAACCATACAACTAAATGACAAGGTAATGTAATACAAACTATAACACAAAACAATGACATTAGTGTTTAATTCAAGAAAAGACACAATTCCATTGGGGCCATGGAACTGCTACCTCCTGGCATACACTATGTCTGTGCTCTCAGACAGAGATGTTACTTCAGCTGAATATTTTTTCACTACACAGGGACAGTCGCTACCTCTTATCTTGCTAATATACTGTTTAAATGATCTTACTCTACTGTTAATATAGGCAATATAAAGTGCAAACTATGTAGTTTATAGGAATACTACAGATATTAAATACAGTATGTTTATAATACCCCACAATGTTCAAACTTGAAATTATTACATTAATCATTGAATCATTTCATTTCCATCCCTTAGCACAAGCACGGGGCTGATTCATCCAGTACATATTCCTGCACTCAGTAAGAGAACCCTGTTTATAGAGCATAATATTCTGGGAACGCTTGAATTGTCAGGAACTTCTCATAATTTCCACCCCTTTTTCACATAGTTGGCTCACATATTTCCACACCCTGTGGAGCTGTTAAAGCTCTTTTTGCTTGCCTTACAGTTAGCTTATTATTTTCCATTCTTATCACTTAATTCAATCTATTACACCTAGAAAATTCATTTGCACAACACACATACAGAAGGGAAACAGTTTTAAGGTAGACCAAAACAATCTCTCATCATAATGTCAAACAGCAGAATAGACATGTAACTACTTTTACCTTTTAAGCACTGATACATAAGTTTTATTTTACTGTGTGGTTTCATTTAAATCATACACACCCACAGCAAGCTGTTTATTTCATAGGGATATTACTGGGAAATGGTACTAATGATAATGGTACTAACACTCTTTAGATAATAACACACTGTGCTATTGTTAAGCCTGTAGTGGCACCTGGTACCTTTTCAGTTCCTGTAAATATTTAATGGCTCATCCATTTGGCACTTTATTTTTTTACTTTTTTATATAAATCTGGATATTTTCCCCAGTCACTAAATGAGTGAGATTAGTCTGACTATTATGCAGGACTGGACACTGATGAAATAGTTACATCTAGATATATATGCGAAAAGATTATTCTCAGATATTTATTTTTTTTTATATATATTTTCTGTCGCTAGTTTTTTTAAAAAATTTTTTTAAACAGTTTCCATTTTTATTGCGTTTCAAAACAAGGTGAGGTACAAAAGGGGAAAGGGGGTACAACAGCATCAAAATAACAGTTGCAAATGCATAAAAATTATGTTTTTTGTTATGTTGTTAGGTAACTGAAGACCTCCATGTTTGGGCTTTGTGAGGCAGACATTTAGATTATCTGAATACAATCCCCATCCATTCACCTTTGTTGGGACTATTTTGTTAGCTGGAGTTCATTATGCAGAATAACTCTTTGTTTCATATTTTGCTGCAGAATACCGTATATACTCGAGTATAAGCCGAGTTTTTCAGCACCAAAAATGTGCTGAAAAACTGTACCTCGGCTTATACTCGGGTGAGTACGCAAAACCGAAAGGCTGCGCTTCAGGAGAACAAATAGTGTGTGAATGGAGCAATATGGAGGCTTTAAATGAGACGGAAAGGCTGGAGACACTTGGGGGTGCCAAACGTTAGGCACCCCCAAGTGATTGTAGCAGCACGGAGAAAGTTACCGGTACTTCCGTCTTCACGCAGCTGCGCATGCGCATTAGAACGAAAAGCCGAACTTTAACTGTAAAGTCGGCTTTTTTGTTCAAATGCGCATGCGCCAGTACAGGGAAATGCGCAGCTGCGCGAAGACAGAAGTACCGTAGCTTTCTCCGTGGTGCTCACTCCTATAGGTCCTGGGGTTTTGGTAAGTCGCTACAATCACTTGGGGGTGCCTAACGTTTGGCACCCCCAAGTGTCTCCAGCCGTTCCTTCTCATTTAAAGCCTCCATTTTGTGTTAGGAGCTGTGTACCATGCCTACGGTAATGACTGCTGCCCCTGTATGTCACTACAATCACTTGGGGATGCCTAACGTTTGGCACCCCCAAGTGTTTCCAGTCTTTCTTTCTCCTTGAAAGCCTCCATTTTTTGTTAGGAGCCATGTACCATGCCTAATTACTGCTGCCCCTGTATGGCACACACTATCTCTTCACTGATGGATATACATAGCTAGACTGAGGCACAATAAATATGTGTTATGTGTGTGTACAAGAGACTTCAACCCATTCTCCATTGCTGACAAACTGCCTTGGCTTAATGTACCAGTTTTCTTTAACCCACTCACCCTCGGCTTATACTCGAGTCAATACATTTTCCCAGTTTTCGTAGGTAAAATTAGGTACCTCGGCTTATATTCGGGTCGGCTTATACTCGAGTATATACGGTAATCCTGCTAAAGTGAACAAATATACAAATGTCCACATGGTTGTAACACACTCATGCCCAGCTAAATAATGGTGGCTTGATTCCTCGGTTTTGATCGTAGAGATCTTTTCCCTTTACATTCTACAGTGGTTCGGAAGATCATCCAGTGGGACCAATGCCTTGGTCAAGAGACACTTTCTATAATAATTGCAATGATACAGGTAGATGCCAGTCTATGAAAAATATAGCCAGGTGTAAATAGTTAGTATAGTCATGATGTGGTAGGGTGGCTTGCCAACTTTATGATCATATCTTTGTAACCTGAACCCCATTTTTGAAAATGTACACGCAGATATATACGAAATTACTGTGCTCAACACCGCTGCCTCCTGTTTTTGTTCCAGTATTGATGCAGGCCCATGGCCATCCTGGAGCCAATGTCACCTCTGAACCAGGCAGTAGTTCCAGGGCTCCCACTGTTCTATGCATTAATCTTCAGTTAAATTAATCACCTGATAACAGATCATTGATCCCAAACATGTTGCACATTTCATTATAAAAAAAAGATGACTTGCTGAAGTATGTGCTTCACCATGCATAATTTCCATTTCAAGTCTTTCAATCTCTGCAGCTATTTTTGATGAATGCCAAAGGCCCAGGTTTCATGTGTATTAGGGCTACTTTTGGGGGACTGATTATTCTCTCTTTTTAAACCCAAAAAGGACTTCTTCAAATACAACAATAAAGTTACTGTTATTCTTTTAAGGACTGGTTGCAGCAGAATATGCCCCTGTTAAATGTATACATACAGGTTTAAGCCACTTGACTTAGCCTTGAAATGAATCCATTTAGCTTTCTGTCCTTCACTTCAAGTACTGTATAAATAAAAGGTTTTAGTCTTTTCCAATCCCATAGTAGACCTTAACAAAACATGTAACATACCACTTTAAGTTGGGCAACTTTTTTTTTTTCACAATACATTGGTGTCTATGGACATATTTTTTGTGACAAAACCTGGTGAAAAAAATCGCCCACCACTAGTGCTGAGTGCAAGTATAGGGAAGAGCCAAGATTAACTTAATTAATGTTGTCAATGCGCACAGTGACGATTTTTTATTGTTTCTAGTTTTAGTATTTTTTTTCAGTTTTCTGATTCATAAGAAAGCAGTCCATACAGACAATCACATACAGAATGCACTCAGCTTGTGCTCTGACTAAACAGGGTTTATAAATCTATTAATAAGGGTTTTGCGTTCACAAGAAGTAGTCTTGTATCCCCGTTAAAGCTCTTTTTTTTATCATGTCATCCTGTAACATGATAGTATGAGTAATGTGCATGCTCTTCCGTGAGATATTGATTATATGAGAATTCCCCCTTTATCCTTCTGTACTAAACATATAAATATACCTCCTTTTTGTGAATATTTCCTGAAAAAAATGTAAGAACATATCACTGACATTTCTCCTATAGTATATACTGTATATTATATACTTTCCTCCATGGATCTTCAGTTGGATTTTCTGTGCTATGGCCACCACCCTCTTGTACAGAAGGAACTGTCACAGCTAGGTGAACTTGTATCATTTATAATGAAGTCTTCAAATCAGATTACGGCTATATTAGGGAATTAATTTAAACTTTTTTTTGATCACTACTAAGCTGATGTTTTCTTAAATGTGTTTGGCTAACTTGCTTGGTAGACATGAGGTATTGGTTTTTGACACAACTGAGTATCATTGGCCTTTGTGTACAAGAAAATATCCCAACCACCAACATGCTGGAGTGTAGTGGTACACCAGTAGATTGAGCAGACCCCTACCCAGGTTACAGGGAGTTATGGGGAAGACTAGGCCTGGTAAATAGACCTAGAACATTTACAGGCTGATTTATCAATTTTCAAACAATTCAAGTTTCAGAGTTTCAAAAACTCAAATTTTTGAGATTAGGCACAACAAATTTAATTTTTTTATTTAAAAATTCAGCATCTTAAAGCTGCCACATTCACATAGAAGTCAACATGAGTCCTAAGTGTCAGGGGGCCTAATGGCTCCCAGCGGGAGTAGTCCGGACCAAGGAGGAAGCTTAGGGGTTAAGTCCAAGTTCACGGTACAGACAAGGGTTCAGGAAGTCAAAGTCCAGGCAGAGGTTCAATAGGCAGGCAGATAAGAAGCAGAATCAATATCCAGGCAGGGTCAAGGCCAGAAAACAGCTTAGAATCAATTAAGGCACCCAGGAATGTTCACAAAAACCTATAATCGGGCATTGAACCTGTGGCCATATGGTCTTGCGCCGTGCCCCAATTACCCACGTGTGAGCCATGGGCATCCCCATCTTGGATGCGCCAGCCGGCGCACTTTACAGGCCTGACACTAGGGGGCACATTTACTAAGCTCGAGTGAAGGATTCGAAGTAAAAAAACTTTGAATTTCAAAGTATTTTTTTGGGTACTTCGACCATCAAATAGGCTACTACTCCCTTCGACTTCGATTTGAACGATTCGAACTAAAAATCGTTCAACTATTCGACCATTCGATAGTCGAAGTACTGTCTCTTTAAAAAAAACTTTGACTACATACTTCGGCAGTTTAAACCTACCGAGCTACAATGTTAGCCTATTGGGACCTTTCCCATTACTTTTCTAAGGTTTTTTTGATCGAAGGAAAATCCTTCGATCGATGGATTATAATCCTTCAAATCCTTCGATCAAACGATTTTTCCTTTGATAGTTTGATTGTAGGATTTGCAGTAAATCCTACAAATTCAATATTTGAATTCGTAGGATTTTTACCTTGAGGGTTGAATTTGAGGGTTTGTTAACCCTCGATATTCGACCCTTAGTAAATGTGCCCCTAAGTAAATTTCAAACCATCATTTTTTTAAAGAGTTTCTTGAAAATGATGGAATAGAATACTAATTTGATATATTCAAAAAAAATAAAAAAAGGTTTTATGCTATCAAGTTTTCTAGGTTCAAATTTTTTTTAATAAATAAACATTTATTCATTCAAATTACAAAAAATCTCTAATATTCACAAAATTACAATTTTGATAAATAAGCCTCTTAGTTTTTTTCTCCAAATGCCCAGGTCCAAAACATAATATGTATGGGGCTTGTGTATGTTAGAGGTGGAACCAGAAATAATAGTTCTGTTGAGGGCTAATGCGCAAGTTATTAGAAAGCACTGTAAAGAATATCTTCATGTGAGCCAGTTGAACTGTTCTGTACTGAAAATGATATTTACATTATTCTCTGTCAATGTATCTAATTTTGAAAAATAAAAGAGATTATATAAAAAAAAAAAAGAATATATTCATGATCTAATAATGTGTAAGCAAAAACAAACTCACATAAACACAATTGGTAATACATCTATAAATTCTTCATTCAGAAAAAAAAAAAAAACATATTTGGCCAGGTTTGTACTGGCTAAATGTACAAAAGTAATGTTTTACAAAGACGTTAATCTTAAAGGGGATCCATCACCCCAAAAAATTATTCCAAATCCTATTTTATCATGTTAGTCAAGCAAAATAAACTTTAATTACACTGTATAAATTATTTGAATCTTGTTTCCATCAGTCTGGAAATTCATAATTATAGCAAGCAGGCAGAAGCCATTTTGTGGACACTGTTATTAAGACAAGCCTTGTGTCATCTCAGAATCTTGTTTGTGCTCCAGAATGGAAGACCTAATGTTCATCCCCATGCCCTGGTTACACAATTAAATGGTGAAGAGAACTGGGGGACTGTGTGGAGAGCAGGGACATCTTGTAAGTGCTGAATGGAAAGTGAAAGTAATTGTTTGTTTGCCTAAGGCATAGAGGAGGGGCAGGCAATATTTGATTGACAACTGCGATTTTGAAATGAGTTTACAACAGCTATGAATGCTTCAATAAAAAAAAGAATTTGGATTTCATGTTTAATTTGAAAAGGACTTTTATTATAAAGCTTTTTATGTCTGGGTGACATGTCCCATTTAAGTGAGCTGCTAAACATTATGGGCAGATTTACTAAGGTTAAATGTTAAATATAAATTCTCAAATATTTTATATATTGAGTTTAAAACCGCCAACTCGAATTTGAATATGAGAATTATCACCTCTCGACCCTGGAAACAGTTCTAATTCAATACTTCACCACCTAAAACCTGCTGAGTTCATGCAGAAGTCAATGGCAGAGGTCCTTTGAACCATTTGAAGTTGTTAATCGATTTGAATTCAAATTTTTGGATCGTTCCTATTTGATCAAATGTTACGCATACGAGTTTTTTCATAAATAACCTCCCATTTGAGTTATTATTAACAAGTATTTATAGAGCACAATGCTGGTTATGAGTACATTCAAATTTATTAGAGTTATAACAAATTCACAGAACTTCAAAATTCAACCTTTGATAAATAACCCCTTATGGGTTCTGCTGCACTGCTCAGATCCATTTAATAAAAACAAAGTATTTAGTGAGCAAAACGGTCAAGTATTTTTTGCCAATAAGGGTTTTTTAAAAAATATGATTAAAACATTATGGAGCTCACTTACACAAGAGCAGCACAAGCTGTAGTTTGTTTTAATTGCAATGCAATGTTCTAGTGTAACTGCTTTCATCAGTGACCAGACCACTGCAGATCTTTGTGACCAATGTAGGAGGTCCAAAGATTAGAGGAAATTGTACCTGTCATGTTAAGTGAATGGGCTCCTACCTTGCACCACAGCACCTTGAGTCTGATAAAAATAAACTCATAATATAGTATATAAGTAAAAGAAACCTTATTTTTAAGCATCTTGGCATGAAATTTGGGGCTGTCAACCTATACCTGTCAGCTTTGTCAATCATGGCTAGAAGAAATGCTGCAGCTCTCCAACATCAAGCTTGGATAAATGTTTGGTAACTAGCTCTGTAGGCAGAATGTTTCCATTCAATAAATATGTTTGTGTGCCTTTCTTTATCTCTCTATTTCTTCTTTCACATGCACTATAAATTGGTGATGTTTGACTAGGACCCTTCTTGTTCTGGGAAAACAAAATTCTAAAAAGATTTCTAAGGGATCAATATATCATGTTTGTAGTTGAAATCAGTGTAATGGGAAATGCTTTCTATTAGTATTTCATGAAAGCAACAACCCCTACATAAAAATCTCCGCATAAAAGAAAGGAAGGTTGTTGTCATCTTTGGTCAATTCTGACTGGCAGGCCTATTATTGTTTAGCTTAGCTTTCTTACATGTCCTTTGCTTTGACTGGAGCTATCACTGTCACAATGCTGCTGGGGTAATTTCTCTAAAAGCTCTTATTTCAGTAAGTCCCTTTTGTGAATATAAATACGTGTCACAAACTGACAGTGTGAGAAGAAAAATAGAACTGAGAGCAGTTTCCAAGGCAATGCTAAAATTCTAATAAACTTGTGGCATTCTTGCATTAACAAACACTCCCAGCCATAAATACTTAAATATTTTACAAAACTACTACTTTTCAGATTTAATGTCCCCATGCTTTATAGTCATAACAGCTCATGGTTAAGAAAAAGCTGTTACACAGAGTAAGTTAAGCATTTGTGAGTTACAGACTGTCTACATTACTGACATTTCTGGAAGAACTGAAGAAAAAAATTCACACTTTTGTTAATAAATTATACAGGAGGGGCTGGAAGGGCAGTTTTGACATTAAATTATTCTACAATTATTCTCTTGCATGTATTTATATACATATATATATATATATAAACAAAGCCATGTGGACACGGCACTCTCGATAAGATGCAGTAAGTTGCCTGGGTGCACGATCAACAAACATCTCCATACAATCGCAAAAAGGGGATCAGCGCTACTCAGGTCTTAAAAATTAAACAGAATTTATTTAATAAAATAGCAGCAGACTGACGTTTCAGCTGACTCCTCAGCCTTTCTCAAAGTGCCAAAGTCAATACGGAACATGTCTTTTAACCACACACAGGCGGGAAACCACCAGCTACAGCTTAATCACATGATTAAAAGCTAATTAAAAAATCGACTAGGTATATTTCAGTTTGTATTCATCTCTCCTAGCAGAAAAGACTAAATTAAAAACAACACCATAATAACAATAATTTAACCAAATGTTACACACAAATCAGGAAATGTTCCTATATGTTACTACTTTTATCTGTTACATTAATACATTGTTTCAGTACTAGATTACGCTCAAGGACACCATTTCCGTAAATTATATTGTTCATGTGAAAATCATTGAGTCTAACACAACGATCTCTCCTTCCTTTGGGCTGTTAAACTTTCACTTGAAATGTCGCACTGACATATTGCCTCTATATTTTTAACTCTTTTACTCTATAGCACTTTAGGGAGCGACCCACATGAGGGGTAATTATATGTATGGCCTCAACTAGTATCCCCAACCGTTGGTACACCTCAATTAATTTCTTAAATATATGTGTATTAGAGGACTAGCAGAGCATCTCTGTTGCGTGTTATATTCTATGTCAATACTAATATCAAACAGGTAGCAGGTGATCACTATTTCAATAAATAAACACTCCCCACCATGTGTATTGCACACTACCACCAGTAGGTGTATTCCCAAAAATTAGGATTCAACTACAACTCCCATGTATCCTGGTACACGTAGTCACATAAAATTACCCATAATTACTCTACATTATCGTGTAATCACATTAATATTCATACCTGGATACTAATAATCCAAATTACAATAAAATTAAAATAAAAATGTTCAGAAAATGTCCCAGGATAAAATAAATTGCGATGATAAAGGAATGAAAAATTAAAAAAGTGCAAAACCCACCCCATAAACCAACAGGCATTCCTCTTATTGGAGAAATATTAACCCAATGTTGATGTAAAGAGCCACCATTGTCACAAACAGTCCCAGTGTTTATCATAGTAATTGTCACGATCCCTCCTTGCCGGCGTCGCTCCCAAAATGGCGGCGCCCATGGCCGCCACGTGGGTAGCGTCGCCGGCGCGATGACGTCAGCACGTCGACGTCGGCGCAAGAGCGTCAATGACGTCAGAATGGCGCCAAATTTGAAAATAAAAGCGCCAACTAGACGCCAGAATGGCGCCCAAGAATAGGAATACTTTCCCTAAAGTGTATCCTGGGTTTCCTGTGTGCCTTATTGCCAAATCTTATTCCTGATCTGTTTCTTGACCCTTTGCCTGGACTTTGGACTTTGTTTGTATTCTGCCTGCCTGTGAACTCTTGCCTGATCCTGACTATTCTTCGTTTAACCCTTTGGACACCGCGACCTTGTTCCCTCAAGAGGGCTTCCTCCTTGATCCTGACAACCTCCCTGGAGGAAGCTCCCGGCTCCCTGACATTATTCTTGGGCCATGGATCCTTCTGAGGAAGCCACACCTGATGTCGGACGAGCACTCCGCGGACTGGCATCCCGCATGGAGGACTACGAAAACCAGCAGGTTCGCATTGGGCAAGCACTCGATGTCCTGCTTGCTCGAGTGCCTTCTGCACCCTCCGCTGCTCCACCTACTTCAGATCCCCCCATGGCGGCAGCCTCTATGAACGCAAGCTACCCGACAGGTGAGCCTCGCATTCCACCTCCCCTTCGCTTTAGTGGGGATCCACAAGCCTGCAGGGGATTTGCCACACAGTGCCAAATTCAATTTGAGTTCCAACCCACACAGTTTCCAAGTGAACGTTCCAAGGTGGGGTATGTGATGTCTCGATTGGAAGGCAAGCCACTGGAGTGGGCAACGTCTCTTTGGGAGAAGAATTCCCCGGTGACTTATGATGTTAAAGACTTTCTCCAAGCTTTTCGCATAGTCTTTGATGCTCCAGGTCGGGTCACGAACGCCCCTGCCCGTCTCTTGCAGCTCCGGCAGGGAAGCCGCAGTGTCAATGAGTACGCTATAGACTTCCGAACACTGATGGCGGAGACTTCCTGGTGTGATGACGCTTACAAGGCCGTATACTACCAAGGCCTATCCATCCGCATCAAAGATGATCTCGTCTCCAGAGAGACTCCTGACACCCTGGAAGGACTGATCGCTCTATCTATTAAGGTGGACACCCGCCTCAGAGAACACCAGGTGGAGAGAGAGCGCAGCAGACGATTTTCTCCCATGTTGGCCCCTCGCTTTCAAAGGCCAATTCTGCAAGCACCCGCTGTCCCTGTGACTCATGTGTCCACGTCTCCCCTGGAGGAACCTATGCAAGTAGGAAAAGCTCGCCTCTCCGAGCAGGAAAGACTCCGAAGACGTATGGCAGGGCTCTGTTTGTACTGTGGTGGGCATTCCCATTTTGCCAACGCCTGTCCTGCCAAAGCCAAGAGTTTTGTACCCCGAGGTATGTCTCAGGTTTCTCATGTAGGGGGCATCACTCGAGGTCCTCAGGAGAAGTATCAAGTAAATTCACGCAGACTTCTCCTTCCTTTGCAGATTCATCTGGCAAGTAAGTCTATCTTCGAAAGGGCCTTCCTCGACTCCGGTGCGGATGGCAATTTCATGGACGCCTTCTTTGCCGAACGCATGAAGATTCCCCTGCTTCCATTGTCTTCACCCCTGCGAATTACCGCCATAGATGACAAACCCCTGGAGTTTGAATTCGTCACAATGTTCACGGCGGAACTATCTGTACAAGTTGGGGCGCTGCATCAAGAAAAACTTTCTTTCTTCATCATTCCCTGTCCTTCTACTCCAGTAATATTGGGTCTTCCATGGTTACGTCTGCATAACCCCACCATAGACTGGTCCACTGGGCAGATCTCTCGTTGGAGTTTATTTTGCCTGCAACATTGCCTTCCGCCAAAACCCCTCGAGAAGGTGAATATCTCCACTGCGGAACTAAAGACTTTGCCCTCCACTTACAAGGGATTTTCCGATGTGTTTTGTAAAAAGTCTGCAGAGTTCCTTCCCCCACATCGCTCCTATGACTGTCTGGTTGAACTCCTGCCAGGAGCCATGCCCCCCAGAGGGCGCACTTACCCTCTCTCTCCTGCTGAGACTACCGCTATGAAGGAGTACATCCAAGAAAATCTCCAGCGAGGGTTTATCCGCCCTTCTACCTCTCCTGCAGGGGCTGGGTTCTTCTTCGTGGAGAAGAAGGACGGAGGCCTTCGACCTTGTATAGACTATCGGGGCCTGAATAAGATCACCGTGAAAAACAGGTACCCCCTGCCCCTGATTGCCGAGCTCTTTGACCAGCTGAAAGGAGCAAAGATTTTCTCCAAGTTGGATCTCCGGGGGGCCTACAACCTCATTCGCATCCGGGAGGGTGACGAATGGAAGACGGCATTCAACACTCGGGATGGGCACTATGAATATCTTGTCATGCCCTTCGGCCTATGCAATGCTCCTGCCGTCTTCCAGGAGTTTGTTAATGATGTGTTCCGAGATCTCCTAGGAAGGTTCGTAGTCGTATACTTGGACGACATCCTGATCTTCTCCAAGGACCTTGAAAGTCATCGCTCCCAGGTGAAGGAGGTACTCTCTCGTCTGAGGAAGAACTCTCTCTTCGCCAAGTTGGAGAAGTGTGTCTTCGAGGTATCCAAGATCCCCTTCCTAGGGTACATTATCTCTCCAGAGGGATTTGAGATGGACCCCGTGAAAGTGTCGGCCATCCAGGAGTGGCCTCTCCCACTGAGTACCAAGGCAATCCAGAGATTCATCGGATTTGCTAATTATTATCGACAGTTCATCCGGGGGTTCTCTTCCCGCATTGCACCTATCCTGGCCCTCATCCGGAAAGGGGGTAAACCAAGCCTGTGGCCTCCATCTGCCTTAGAAGCCTTTCAGTCCTTGAAAGAGGCCTTCACGTCCGCTCCTGTTCTCCGACATCCCAATCCCGCACTACCCTTCTGCATCGAGGTTGATGCTTCAGAAGTCGGAGCCGGAGCTATCCTTTCTCAGAGACACTCCACTGATGGAAAATTGCACCCCTGTGCGTATTTCTCCAAGAAGTTCTCATCCGCAGAGCAGAACTATGATGTCGGAAATCGAGAACTCTTGGCAGTCAAGCTTGCCCTTGAAGAATGGCGTCACCTCCTGGAGGGCTCTGAAATTCCTATCCAGATTTACACAGATCACAAGAATCTGGAGTTTATACAGTCCCTCAAGAGGCTAAATCCCAGACAAGCCAGGTGGGCCCTTTTCTTTTCTCGATTTAACTTTGTTTTGACTTATCGCCCAGGTTCCAAGAATCTGAAGGCCGACGCCTTGTCTCGTAGCTTCACTCCGGTGGACCGTGACCCTGAGAGGCAGGAACCAATCATTCCACCAGTCAAGATTATTGCCTCTCTGTATCCCCAATTTGCCGACCAGATCTTTGCTGGGCAGTCCTCGGCTCCTCAAGATACTCCGATTGGCATGGCCTTCGTCCCTCCAGAACTTCGCCTGGCCATCCTGCAACAGACCCACTGCTCCAGGCAAGCTGGACATCCTGGTCCGGCCAAGACCCTTGAATTCTTGAGGCGCCTAGTCTGGTGGCCTGATATCCGCAAGGATGTAAAGGACTTTGTGGCTGCTTGTAATGTCTGTGCCACTTCTAAGCCTAGCCATTCCCGCCCCAGCGGGTTGTTACAGCCTTTGCCGGTTCCCTCTCGTCCGTGGACGCACCTCTCTATGGACTTTATTGTCGAACTTCCTCCCTCCGGTGGGAATACTGTGATCTGGGTTGTCATAGACCGCTTCAGCAAAATGGCCCATTTCATCCCTTTGAAGAAGTTACCCTCTGCGGTGGAATTATCCCAACTCTTTATTAAGTACATCTTCCGCCTGCATGGTTTCCCGGTGGAGATCGTCTCCGACAGAGGCACCCAGTTTACCGCCAAGTTCTGGCGTTCCCTATGTAAAGACTTGGGAATAACACTTCAATTTTCGTCTGCCTACCACCCGCAGACGAATGGGGCAGCTGAACGTGTGAACCAAGCCCTGGAACAGTTCCTGAGGAACCACGTATCCCTCTGCCAGGATGACTGGTCTGATCTCCTCCCATGGGCGGAATTCGCTCATAATAATGCTTGTCATTCCTCTACAGGGAGGTCTCCGTTCATGTCGGTGTATGGTCAGCATCCTCAAGCTTTTCCCCAAGACTTTGTGCTATCTGACGTCCCGGCTGCTGACGATTCCGCAGCCCATATGTCTGCTATTTGGGCTGCTACCAAGTTGAACCTAGAGAAGAGCGCTCTTGTTCATAAGACTTTCGCGGATCGTCGTCGAAGATCCTCTCCTCCCTACAAGGTGGGTGATAATGTCTGGCTCTCTTCCAGAAATATCCGGTTGAAGATACCATCTCCCAAGTTGGGTCCAAAATTCGTGGGTCCATTTCCCATCTTGGAGATAATCAACCCTGTGGCTGTCAGACTCCAGCTTCCACCAGAGATGAGAATCCCCAACGTGTTCCACGTGTCTCTGGTGAAACCCGCCATCACCAACCGGTTCTCTGGCGGTCAATCTCCTCCTCCTGCCATCTCTGTGGAGGGTCAACTCGAGTACGAGGTGGAGAAAATCCTAGACTCCAGGATCTCCAGAGGGTCCCTTCAGTACCTCATTCAGTGGAGGGGCTTTGGTCCTGAAGAATGCTCCTGGGAAGGACACCGTGATGTTCACGCTCCTCGTCTGGTGAGGGAGTTCCACTCCAAATTTCCCCAGAAGCCAAGTCCTGGTGGTCCGGAGGCCCCCCGTGAGGGGGGGGTACTGTCACGATCGCCGCCCGGAGCTCCGGGTGGCGCGTCCCTCCTTGCCGGCGTCGCTCCCAAAATGGCGGCGCCCATGGCCGCCACGTGGGTAGCGGCGCCGGCGCGATGACGTCAGCACGTCGACGTCGGCGCAAGAGCGTCAATGACGTCAGAATGGCGCCAAATTTGAAAATAAAAGCGCCAACTAGACGCCAGAATGGCGCCCAAGAATAGGAATACTTTCCCTAAAGTGTATCCTGGGTTTCCTGTGTGCCTTATTGCCAAATCTTGTTCCTGATCTGTTTCTTGACCCTTTGCCTGGACTTTGGACTTTGTTTGTATTCTGCCTGCCTGTGAACTCTTGCCTGATCCTGACTATTCTTCGTTTAACCCTTTGGACACCGCGACCTTGTTCCCTCAAGAGGGCTTCCTCCTTGATCCTGACAACCTCCCTGGAGGGAGCTCCCGGCTCCCTGACAGTAATATAGATGCAAATGTAGTCTCTTATCACGCTCTCCAGTTTGTTCTGCGTCCCACATAAACCGCACCAAAGTCACCGGGCCCCCTCCATCCGCCCAGCAGTGTGTCCCCCACCACAAACAGACTGGGACTCATCGCAAGTCCTGAGGTATACAAACTTCTTTCATTTCAAGGATCATGCTCACCAATAGCCGGGACATATATAGGAGACTGATCGCCATGCTCACCATTGACTGGGAAACATTTAAAGGGCCGCTTGGAGGCACCCCGCAGAAAGAATATACACCACATAGTCGTGCTCTGATGCAAAAGGAGCTGTGTTTAGGGGGTCACATGATGGTACTCACAGCCGTTTAAAGGGCCTCCCGGTCCATGCCGGTCGCCGTGCTCTCCGTTGATCAGTGCCCATGTGCAGGGTAAAGTATGTTCAGTAATAGGCCATTTAAAGGGCCTCCAAGCCCCCAATATGTTACTTCAGGATGGACCAGCACACCTAGGGGCAGATTTATCAAGGGTCGAATTTTGGGGGTTAAAAAAACCTCAAAGTAAAATCCTTCGAATATCGAATTCGAAGGATTTTAGCGCAAAACGTTCGATCGAACGATTGAATAAAAATCGTTCGATCGAACGATAAAATCCTTTTAATCGGACGATTCGAATGATTTTAATCGATTGATCTAATGATTTTTATTCGGTCAAAAAAAAACTTAGAAAAGTGCTCAGGCAGGTCCCCATAGGCTAACATTGCACTTCGGTAGCTTTAATCTGGCGAAGTATGAAGTCGTAGTTTTTTTTAAAGAGACAGTACTTCGATTATCGATTATTTTTCCTTCGAATTTGACCAATTCCATGGCCGAAGTACCCAAAAAAAAACTTTGAAATTCGAATATTTTTTCATTCGAATTATTCACTCAAGTTTAGTAAACTGCCCACACATGTTTGAATTACTGATTTTTATTGAATCATCACGTGTGCATCCAATGTTTCGGCCCTCATTGGGCCTTTATCATCCTCGAAACGTGATGATTCAATAAAAATTGGTAATTCAAAAATTTGGTGTGCTGAAGTATTTATATATAATTATTTGACCACACACCCACGTGGACAACAGTAAAAGAGTGCAGGTACTTTTTGAACTGTTTTATATATACAGTATATATATAGATATAGATATAGATATATATATATATATATATATATTTTTTTTTTTTTTTTTTTTTTTTCGAAAAAGAGCGACACTCACAGGTTGTTTTCAATGCAGATAAGTTGTGCTTTATTCCACTCAACGTTTCGATCCCTCACAGGGATCTTCGTCAGGAGATTACAAAAAAACAGCCAGACCCACTCCCAACCCAGAATTTAAACCCCCTGGCCGTTTATTGGCACCAAAAACTCGTTGCTAGGCAACCACCAAGTGGTGTGGGGAAGTGTATGGATCCACTAAGATCAGTGTAGGAAGTGAGAACATCGTATAAAGTATTAGTAGTGCTGGCAAGTGTAGCCACGTGAAACAAGGTAAGCGAAGTTGAGAAAGAAAGAAAGTTGCGAGTCAAGGAAATGTCTCCGTGTCAGTGCAAAGCCATTGCTGTACAGGAACTTTCTTTCTTTCTCAACTTCGCTTACCTTGTTTCACATGGCTACACTTGCCAGCACTACTAATACTTTATACGATGTTCTCACTTCCTACACTGATCTTAGTGGATCCATACACTTCCCCACACCACTTGGTGGTTGCCTAGCAACGAGTTTTTGGTGCAAATAAACGGCCAGGGGGTTTAAATTCTGGGTTGGGAGTGGGTCTGGCTGTTTGTTTGTAATCTCCTGACGAAGATCCCTGTGAGGGATCGAAACGTTGAGTGGAATAAAGCACAATTTATCTGCATTGAAAACAACCTGTGAGTGTCGCTCTTTTTCACAAATATTTACCCACTTTGGCTGGCACCCAGGACTTCACTGAGTTAACGGAGTGCAACTTTGGATTTCGTATATATATATATATATATATATATATATATATATATATATATATATATATATATATATATATATATATATATATATATATATATATCAGACAAAGACTTTGAATGCAATAAAAATAAAACTAATAGAGAGAATCTGGTCTCAATGTACCAAATACCTGCTCGTAATTAAACTTTTCAAAGAAATCACAACAAACCAAGTGAGACATAAGGACCACCCCAAATATTCATTCTATGCCCTCCTAAATGCTGGCCAGTTAGTTTCCTTTGTATTTATTAGGCATTTCATATCCTGATTCCTGAACATTGGAGTAAGTGCTCTACCTTGAATGAATAACGTTCAGAAGAACAATAAACATGTTCAGTGGAATATTAGAATTGATGTGCCTGTTTAGCTCTTCAGCAGGTATGAATTTGTGTATTTTCTTTAGGTCTGTTCTCACTAATCCAAAGCTTGCCGGAGAGTTTAGTTTCCAGGACAACAGAACAACAGGGAGCACAGAAGTGCTTTTGCCTCTCTTGCTGATTATGCAAACAAGTATAGAAATTCCTCAAACTTCTACTCTGGTTGCTAAGACAACAACATGACAAACCTTAGTTGCCTATAATAAATGTTCAATTAGAAGATAAATGTTATATTTTATAGCAAGTAATTATTTAGGAAGCCCAGTATGCTGAAAATCATCTTTTTCAAAACAGAGGCAATTGTAACAGACACAAGTGGGCGGATTTATCAAGGTTTGAAGTGAAAAATCTGATTTTTGAATTCAAATTTAGAATTTAAAATTTTTATGGTCAAAACTGTCAAATTCGACTAGGGAATTATTAAAATTTGATTCTAAAATTTATCATACACTGGCCCGTTAACTTGAATTCGACTATTCCCACCTTAAACCTGCTGAATTGCCGTCTTAGCCTGTGGAAGACGTCCTGGGATCAATTTGGAGTTGTTTGCAGCCTTCCTTAAATTCAAGTTTTTTTCAGAGAAAAAACTTGAATTGAGTTTCGATTCGAGTTCGATTTGAGTTTGCGGGTCGATGCTATTCACCTGACTTTAAACATTTGATTTTTTTTAAATAAATTTTCTTTTGGTCGAATTTCGAGTTCATGGGAGTTTATGGGAGTTTTAAATAACTCCCATGAACTCAAAATTCGATCCTTGATAAGTCTGCCCAAGGAGTCATTGATTTTTTTCTTTATAAAAAAATATAAACTAGGCTTTGCCTTGTTTTTCACTTATGTAAATTACGTATATGTAAGCTAAAAGAAAATCCCATTACATGGAGCTAACAAATTAAAAAACCATGCCTTATTGGCTATAGAATTTTGTATTTTGGGAGAACAAATGTAAAAAAAAAAAAAAAAAGAAACTGGAGGGGCGGGTGGAAATGATATACCATGTCCAAATTATCCTTTTCCGTGTAGATTTTGGCAAATGTATGTTTTTTGGTTTACTGGAAATAGGTTGTCAACATGTTAACCCCTGCCCATCTCCCTAACTATTAGATCTCTAAACTCTGAACTCATGTCTGAACTCATTTCTATATACTCACCCAAACGCTTACTACGCTCCTCTACTGACCTGCTACTCAACTCTTCTCTCATTACCTCCTCACATGCTCGAATTTAATACTTTGCAAGGGCTGCACCCGTCCTCTGGAACTCTCTCCCACGGTCTGTCCGACTTTCTCCCAACCTTTCTGCTTTCAAGAAATCTCTTAAAATGCACTTCTTCCTAGAAGCCTAGCCTCACTCTGCTTAAATACCAAACGCAACACCACATACAGTACCACATTTCTCACCCACTTAATTCGATCTTGCCCACTCCCACACCTTGTGTATTACTCCGTTCCCTTTAGAGTGTATGCATATGGATAGGGCCTTCCTCACCTTTTTGTACCTGTATTGATTGTGACGTATGTAACTCCATATGTTCTATGTAAATAATTCATGTGATTTAGTTGTATAATCACATTTACTTTACAGTGATACGCAATATGTTGGCGCTATATAAATACATGTATAATAATAATATAGTTGCGACAAACTCATTATGCATATTTAGAAAATATTTAGGAGCATTGCTGCCTTGACGATTCAGTTGAGCCTAGTACCTACTGTATTTCTGGGTCTTTTGAGAAGCAAATTTACAAGCATCTTGGTGCATTTTAT
Source organism: Xenopus laevis (assembly GCF_017654675.1). Lineage (NCBI taxonomy): Eukaryota > Metazoa > Chordata > Amphibia > Anura > Pipidae > Xenopus > Xenopus laevis. The sequence continues at coordinate 74,449,552 of NC_054376.1, forward strand.
TCATGTTAAAATGTTATTTCCCATAACCAAAGGTCACATGAAAGATAGTTCATCAGGCAGGTGAATGTAATGTAAAAAGCAAAATCTAGCAGATGTGAAGGATAAACAGAAGGACCAGTCTGTTATTGGCATATTCAAATGGCAAATGGACTAATACATATGGTACAGAGATGTCAGTGGAAAGTCTACCCAGAGCGCACATTCTGAAAATTTTTGGAAATTAGTTTACCAGCTACATTATAAACAGATTGCTTAAAGGGGAAATCCGGCCCATATATAACAGAAACCCCTAATTTATCCATCACAGTTACCTGTTTCTTCAAAAAGTATGAATGAATGCAATTTTCTATGCTGCAATCCAGCTGTTTAACAGTTCTTCTCTTTCTGCATCATTTGAAATCCTGGCAGGGAAGGAGGGACTAAACATTGATGTTCCAAATTGTAACAACTTCACAGCTTACAGATGTAAAATGAAGGAACTATATAACCCACAATGCCTTGCACTGTGAAGTTCCATTCCTTATTGAGATCACGTGTGCAGGAAATTGTGGGGTTTGGAGGATGCAGGCTGAGGACAGCTGGCTGTTGATACAAAATAACAGTAGTCAGCCAGCTCAGCAAAGTAGTCAGACAGATCAGCAGAAGAGCAGGGGGCTAGGCTTAGGGAACTGTCAGAAACCATTAAAAATCATGAAAAGTCTGCATATTTTTTAATTGATGTATATTGCAAAGTTGCCTGAAATTATGTTTACTTTTCAAAATGCTTAAGTTATGTTTTTGTGGAGTTCCCCTTTAAAGAGGTTCAGTTAAAATTCAGGTACTGATGTTACAGATAAATAAATAGTGTTGCCGAGTGCTGAAGATTGCCTAGACGAGAATCGACAGAGATACAACAGTTGGAAATTTGATCTAGTTCCTATTGGTTTCCTCTTTCTTGTTCTACGTTTAACATTTTGTCTGTTTCATGCTCTACACTCTCCTTTTCTCTCCTTACGTTTTTTTTTCTGTTGTCCCATTCTCTACCACACTACTTTTCCCATTTTATTGCTTTCTTCTCCTTAATTCTCCTGTGCATCTCATTTTTTTTTGATCTCGTCACTATTCCTTTGTCTTAGGTTTTGCCCTCTTATAACATTTTCCCCTCTTTTAACATTTGGATACTGTATGTAACACTAAGGGAAAAAAAAGTAAATGAAAAACCATTTGGAAACCCTAATTACAATAAAGGTTATGTTTAGCCTTAGGTAGACTTTGCGCTGTATGACATGTAATGAAGTCCCTTAATTCAGTTATGTCTTTAATGGTGCATGTTAATTGCAGGGTATTCATAGACATTTATCCACTTCATTTATATTAATATTGGATTAGATGCCATGCCATTTATTGCTTTTAGAATTTCTCATGAGTTTCTCTACAGATTGCTGTCAAATATTTCCCAAGATTCTGTTCATGTCAGAATAATTCTAGACATATTCTATTACATATGCTAGTATTATGAAATATATACATTCATGGCTGTTCATAGAGTATAACTATTTAATATGAGTGTTGGCCAGCACAGAGGAGACAGAACCAGTCTGCAAGTTTGGATATATGGCTCTGAATTATCAGGCTGTATCTGTGCTATTAATCCAGTTATTCTGGATGCATAGTTTGCCACAGGGACATTAAAGGAGAACTAAACCCTAAAAAATGAATATGGCTAAAAATGCCATATTTTATATACTGAACTTATTGCACCAGCCTAACGTTTCAGCTTCTCAATCAGGGCCGGGCCAAGGGGTAGGCTGGTGCCCGATTCTTTATCTTTTTTATGTCTTCTTGTACTCCTGCGCATGTGTGCGAAAGCATCTTCGCACCAATTTGCGCTTGCACACATTCGCGCATGCGCAGGAGCGCAATAGAAGTAAAAACCACCGTCTTTCTTGAGCATGCGCACTCGGGCTAAGCCAGCGCAACATTCGCTGGCTTGCCTTGGGCACCTATGCAGCACGGCCCAGCCCTGTTCTCAATAGCAGCAATGATCCAGGACTTCAAACTTGTCACAGGGGGTCACCATCTTGGAAAGTGTCTGCAACACTGACATGTTCAGTGGGCTCTGAGCAGCTGTTGAGAAGCTAAGCTTAGGGGTCGTAACAAATTATCCAGCAGAAAATGAGATTTGTTTGTAATAAAGATGATGTAGTAATTATCTGTATTAATTACTAATCTGCCTTATATTGTGACATTTCTATTCTATGTGTACTGTATATTGTGTCTGGGTCCCTAAGTTCAGTAAGTGACAGCAGCACAGAGTATGTGCAGTGAATCAGCAGAAAAGAAGATGGGGAGCTACTGGGGCATGTTTGGGGGCACAGATCTTTACTGCTAAATGGCTTTGGTTGTCTGGGGCTAGCACAAAAGCACAAAACATAATGTACAACATTTCTACCCTACTTCTTTAGTTGAACTTTCCTTGTCCTTTAAGGAGTGATGTCAATTGGTATCGCCCTAGTGGAATATCCATCGTATAATGTTTGGCCAGATGAAGTTGTGGCATACTGTACATACTCTGTGCTGCTGTCACTTACTGAGTTTAGGGATTGACTCAAAATATACAGTACACATAGAATATAAATGTCACAGGATAAGGCTGATTAGTAATTAATACAGATAATTACTACATGGCAGCACAGAAACCAGTGCAACTACCATCAGAATGTAATAATTAGCCCTGTAGCATCAACTTATATAACAGGCCAACCTCATTTTCTGCTTGATAATTTGAGATGACCCCTAAGCTTATCTTCTCAACAGCTGCTCAGAGCCCACTGAGCATGTGCGTGTCACAGACACTTTCCAAGATGGTGACCCCCTGTGACAAGTTTGAAGTCCCGGATCATTGCTGCTATTGAAAAGCCCAAACATTAGGCTGGTGCAATAAGTTACGTTTATAAAATATGGCTTTTTTAACCATATCTATTCTTAGGGTTTAGTTCTTCTTTAATCGCACTCCATAATCTGTGTAGATGGTAATAGTCCAGCAAACCACTATTTTTTTTCAAAACTAAATTACTATGTTACTATGCTATGCTTTAAATTCAGATATAATGTAACTGTGCATTAACATGTTTTTAACACACTTATTTCACAATATTAACAAAATGTGTTTTTGAAAGGGGTGTACATATATATATATATATATATATATATATATATATATATATATATATATATATATATATATATATATATATATATATATATATATATATATATATATATATATATATATATATATACTATGTATTGACAAGATATTTCTCTGCTAATAAAATGTCTTCACCACTGTTAAGAGGTTTTAATTAAATAGTTTAACATAGGAATTTGATTCTATTAAAACCAATCTACCATAAGAGAAAGAAAAATAATGAGACTTATGTAAGGACAATTTGACATGCAAATTCAGAAATGTATTTTCTTGGCATAAGAAAATCGGTATTGGCTCAAAATCAGCTATTTACTAATTCGTTTCACTTTTTAAAATAAAATTACAATCAATATCCTGATTAACATGTCAGATGTGATCTATCAAGTCACATTGGGAAAAGCAAATTGCTTTAATTTGGGATACAGTGGGTGACTTTAACGAGTCAATTGAAAATAAAAATGATGAATGAATTCCAGGGTACTGACTTTGCATCATACCCATTTTATATAAACGGTCAATAGTCCATTATTACAATCATCTGCAAGAAGTAATTGAAAAGAATGAAGATATTGTACAAGTAAAATTCAGTTGCATCATTTTACTGTATGTACGAACTGCACATCTAGATGTATATTTATATGGTGGTGTAAATTTATTTAACCCGAAATATGGGTTTTATGTTGGTGTAACATACACTGCATATTTCACTTGTATTCCTTACACATAAATTAATGCCATGAATCTCAGTCATTGCAAATAGCTAATTGTGATGGGGAACTAACCTCCTTAACTCTCCTTAGATAATAGCGCTCCCCCTTGCATGCTAATTATAGTTATATATATCTGTGCAGTGAATCATATGATGTTGTACCTGTAGCTCTCTTGTCTACTCTTAGTAATGGGGGCCGCTCTTGAATGGCCACAACAATGGCACAAGGTATACCCAGATGTCATCAGAAACAACTTTAGAGATTGTGGAGGAATCCCACTTAAACAATATATTTGCAATTTAATTATTTTAATATCTCTATAAAAAATATTAAATAAAAGGTTTAGGTAAGATTTCACATTTCCTATCTGTGAAGAGTATCAAAATATTTATGAAAACAATTGATGCATAGCATTCACTCTGCTGAAGGTGCCCACAGTATTAGCTATGGATGAAATCTTTAATCCTGAGAAACCAGGATAATAAGTGGTGACAGAGAGAAGCGATGAAAAGATCAATGTCAATTTTGATTTAATGCAAAGGATAGTTCTTAGTAACAAGCATATCTAGTGGCATAGCAAATATTCACTCTGTAACAGTACATTACATATGAGCATCCTCTGAAATGCATTTTCATTCTGAGAATGATTACTTGCATTTTATTTTGCCCTACAGTAAACAGGACAGATTTGTGATTTGTGTATATTTTTGGGTTTTCAAGTCTTATCTACACTGAATGCACCCGCCATATTGCCTTTTTCTTCTCTGTCAGCAGTGCTGAATGAGAGCAACAGTGTTTATGATGGCTAGCATTATGGATTATATACAGCAACATTACAGTTAACAAACAGCAAATCATGCAGAAATAGCTGATAATATATTCAGCACTCTGAAGCCTGTCTGTATCTTCCTTGCTTTACTCACATTTGGATCTTATGTGCTCAATACTTTATATAGATAGAAGCTTTGTAGGACATACGTTAAGGGGAAGTAAGGATTGCAAATTACTGTTCTGTGGTATTCATATCTACTAGCGTTGCCCTGGCTGAGCTCCTTTGCAATTAGGTCAAACTACATTAATTTACAGTCTAATGGTGTCATGTAATAAAATGGCTGGGTTTGCCCAGGTGCAGTAAGCCATAGTCACTAATCAGCAGGTAGCCTTTACTGGTCACTGTTTAGAAGCAAGCATCTTACTAGTTGTAATGGGTTATGGCACCTTGGAGTTTAATTATATTTGTACTTATTTGAATAACTCGGTGTATATAATTGTAGAAGCTAATGTGAAAGTTCACTCAGAATAGCCTGCTGCTTTTTTAATTTTATTGCTGCTCTGCTTTTAAAGCCCTTCACATGAAAATGGATGTTTTCGTTAACAAACCATCACCTTTTCAAATCACATGCACACATCTATCTCCCTCCTTAAATTGTTTTGCTTTTAATCCCTAAATCACTTGATAAAAAGAACCTTTTCAAAGTGTAAATCCTTCCTATTGGAACAGTAGGGCATCATCTGATTCCAACCTAATACTTGTAAAGGGGCTACGTGTGGCTGGTGGACACCCATTTCTGTAAGATGTATAAGCACAGTCTTTACTGTAGGAAGCAGGCATACTCACAGAGTTGTAATGAACAGAGGCATACTTCATTGACAGTTATTGCAGGGAGGCAGGTTTACACACAGGGACACTGGTTGCCGTTAGAGGATATCAATTACACTATGCAAAATACAGATTTTTCTGTCCCCAAAAACAGACTCAGCATGCACAGGCAGAGAGTTGTTAGCTGGAGGGACCTCCACTACCTGCAAGCCTTTACCCTGATTCTCTGCAGTGACATCACATACAGGACTCAATTCTATGAATATATGAGGCTTGTTCCTGACTTTGAGCTTTGCTTTTGTTATTTGGTTCTGACCCATCCTGTCTGACTATGTCCAGCTCCTTCCTTACCGACTCCTTCCTAGAATATACGCTTGCCGTCCTTGACTACCTGTTGGGAGTACTGGATTTTTTTGCAGTCCTGGTGGCACCCGACTAGAGGGCAGGGTAGGACTGGGCCAGCAGGACACCGGGAAAAAACCTGGTGATAACCCACTGGCACAGACCTGCTCTCCTGGCTGCCTCATAAAAATTAGCTGTTGCCACGTAGTGCTGTGGCATTCACACATGTGTGCAACAGGGGTGGGAGTTAAGAGGTCTGGAGGGGGGCCCCAGGCTCTTCATTTTGCAGCTCGGTTGGGCCACCAAGGCTCCAGTCTGACCCTGGCTGAGAGCCAAATCCAAAGGTGTCTGTTTTAGGCAGAAGATTGCGCCTAGACAGGAATCCACTCACTCCCATGTGGTTTGGGTTTGCCATACATGACAGGTCCTGGCTGATAGAGCTGCTGAATTTTTTCCATCCATTATTTCTCCTTAACAGAATGGCTTGATTAAAATGAGATCAGGTGCAAAAAACATATGTACAGTGAAAAATGTCATCTACACAGCCAAAAAATATAATATCCCCTGCTCTTTAGATAGCTTTGATGCTGAGAGAGTATTTGATACAGTCTTGGGAATACCTATTTGAATGTTTGTGTTTCTGGTAATTTCGAAAACCTACTCAACCAAGTTTATCTTACTTCACAGGCTAGAGGTATTGCAGCAGGAGAACAGTCAGATATTACTCATCTTCATAGAGGTACCCACCAGGGCTGCTCTTTATCCCCTCTTTTATTCATCCTCACTATGGAACCGCTAATTCTGATCTATTTCAAGGTTTACCAATCAAAAGGAAATCTGTGAATTTTACAGATGATCTTCTTACTGTCCAAAATCCCAACAGATCTTTCAATAATATTCTCAATTTCTTCCATTATGGAAATTTTTCATAATGTATCTAACAAAGCAGATATAGACATTTTTATTCTATGCCAAAGAATTTGCTTAAAAATACTAAATAAAACCTTCCTCAGGGGAAGTTGAAATATTTAGGTATCTTTTTCCTCTCATGACCTGTCCAAGTTATACTTCCTAAATTTCACTCCTATTTTAAATTTTATTGATGTTATGTGTGAGAAATGGACGAATTGTCCCCTGAGCTTGAAGAGGGAGTGGCCTTTTTTAAATGTTAGTTTCCATAAACTGTCCTACCCTATCCTTAATCTTCCACTTTTGTCTAAATATTCGATTAAATATTGTCCAATTTTATCTGTTAAAATAAAAAACCTAAAATGTCACTACTGGCTGGGGCTTAAATGCTCCCTGATTTTTCACTAGAGCTCCTGAGTTAAGGGTAAGTGCACAATGGTCTTACTACACCGTCACATTGGTTGCTGGGGGACTTGATTTAAAATGCACTACAAACTTAGAATGCTAATAGATAGTGTAGGAAGGGAATTATTTACAGGCGTATGTTAATTGCCTGGTGCTTAAAAAGCTCCCTGCTTTCTCACTAGAATGCTCACATATAGAGGCACATTTATCAAGATTCATGAATGATAATTCGTGAATTCATGAATTCGAGTTAACTCCAAATTCGATTGGGGGTGATATATTAAAAAAGCCAAATAATGCAAACTCGGACGATTTTTACCAACTCAAAAACTCAAATCGAATTAGATTCAAATTCGACCAAACTCGATATGAGTTTTCAAAAAAATGTTGAATGTCAGGAAGGCTGCAAACTACTCCAAATTGGTCACTGAACCTCTCCCATTGACTTATACAGTAATTGGGCTGGTTGTGAGTGGCGAATAGTCTTATTCGAATTCTTAAAGGGCCAGAGTATGATAAATCTCAAAAATCTAATTCGAATCTAAAAACTCAAATCAAGTTTGGATAATTCCCTAGTCGAATTTGACAGTTTTGACCATATAAAAAATTTAATAAATCTTCCCCATAGTGTAGGACTCACGTACAATGAGGGGCCTTGATGTGGCAAGTGAGCTTACATATTTTGGCAAAAGTGTGGTACTAACAACCCATTTTTTGTAATAATTATTTTAAAGGCTAACTGTGTGCTGGCAATCTTTCTTCTTTTTTGTGTACAAATGTTGGCTTTTTATCGTTTTGGGCTCCAGTCCGTAAGAGGGATATAGATGAGCTGGAGAGAGTGCAGAGATGTACAATTAAACTTGTTAGAGGGATGGAAGACTTAAATTATGAGGGTAGACTGTCAAGTTTGGGTTTGTTTTCTCTGGAAAAAATGCGCTTGCGGTACAAGGGTGGTTCTAGCAGCTGGTCAATACCATAGCATGGGTTAGACTGAGCACTGGCAATTTTTTCTGTTTAATAGGCATTTTTGCCTATTTCACTATGAAGGTACATACATAAAAACCATCAGTGTTGTAAGGGCAATTATGTGGGTCAGAAGAAAAAAAAAAAGAAGAATGAGGGATTGTGTCTAAACTATAACAATGATATAGAAATAATATCATTATTTATTAAGGCCATAATCTGCTTGTTCTATTTTCAAATAATATCAACATCTGTTCTTTCATTGTGCTCTGATGTAGCGCACGTAATTTTAGCAATGCCTCTAGGCTTTGTACACTACCTAATCTTAAAACTTAAGACACTATGGGGCCCATTTACTTAGTTCGAGTGAAGGAATAGATGAAAAATAGTTTGAATTTGGAATGGTCGAAAATATGGCTTTTTCGACCTTCGACTACGACCTACGACTTCGAATTGAATGACCTAAGACTAAGACCTACGACTTCGTTCGATTCGAAGGATTTAATCGTTCGATCGAGCGATTATTCCTTCGATCGTTCGATCGTAGGAATAGCGCAAAATTCTTCAACTTCGATATTCGAAGGATTTTACTTCGACCCTAGGTAAATGTGCCCCTATATAAATGTGTATAAGCATTTCATTTCACTGTAAAAGCAGCAAAAGTTACTATGTATATTTATAGATATATATATCTATATATAGAGAGAGAGAGAGAGAGAGAGAGAAAGAGAGAGAGAGAGAGAGAGAGAGAGAGAGAGAGATGCAAAATGTTAAATTCACATTTATTACTTTATGTGTGTATTTAGAAAACACATGGATAGACAGAACATTTTTGCTAATTAGCTTTCTTTTTCTATTATATTCTTTGTGCAGCAGATTGAACAGCCTAAGGGATTGATATTTTCCGGTATACATAACCTGAATGGTTAGTTGTACCAAGAGATTTGTTTTCATAAATGGCTAAATTAAATATGACCTAAAACTGCCTTGCACAGATTGCAGAAGTAAAATTCTAATTTTGACTATTTCTAGTTATATAATCAGAATTTGGAGTAACCTTAAATAACCTTTATTGCGCTCAACACAAATTTCTGTTGCCAAATATAATCCATGGGATTTTATTGTCACAAAGATTAGTAGATCATGGCAGCATGGAGTGGCTGCTCATCTGACAAAAGGACACCAATTACACTTGCTTATATGTATCTAGTTCATGTACCAAATATGCCAAAATACTTTTACCAAATACTTTTCATTCTATTTTTTCATATGTAGTATTCTGTTGCCATCCTAATGGTATTGCTACTTAGCAGCAGCAAAACAACCATGTTTGCTGGAATTATATCTAGAATTTCATTTTAAAAGCAACATCCTTTCACACAAATAATTAAAACTTAGACAAATTATAATTTGCACCTGATTTTATACTTGTTTGGTACATGTTTGGCTCTTTTAAACACATATTTGTTTCCATTAACACTGTTAGTATTCCCAGTAATATATGTTGCTTGTTTATAAATTTCCCACTTTCCAGACAGATGCCAAATAATGGGCTAAAAGCTATAATACAACTATAATACAACATATTATTTAGACTTTTACTTTCTGTATAATTCTGCTAAGCACAGAGCTATCAGTATAATATCCCTATTCCCATAACATTGCCCACTAAAAACAGAAAATGAGAAAATAACCCTCATTTAAGAAACCATGGATCGGAACAAGCCAATTGCATCATTTTGAGCACAAAGATCACAGTAAGAGATAGCATAAAAAGGTATATGTTTTTGATTAATAGGGAATAAAAATAAATAAAACAACCCAGCCTTATTAAAAGCACAACTAAGCCTATGTATGCTCAGCTATAAAACAAATTCTACATTAAATCACTATATATACTGTACCTTGGCAACATGAATAATTAGTTTAGTTCATACCTTAAGGTGGTCATATACAAGCTAATAAAAGCTGCAAACTCTGCTCTCTGACCAAGTCAGCAGCTTATTGTCCTGTATATGGTGCCAGCCAACAGCCCTACCAGACCAATATCTGTCTGAAAATCAGACGGACATATATCAATCAAGCTGATTTTATTTTGCCATATATCAAGGACCACATCTGTGTGTTAATGGTGTCCTCATTCTGACAACAACCTGCATAGCCCCAATTATGATCAGATTTTTGCCGCTCACTAAGCAAGCGGATCTTCACAGACTTCGCCAGCTTTAGACTATGCGAACAATTATGTAATCCTTATTTTTTTTTTATTCTTATCATATGCTGAATTGTAGACACTGGGTATTCATGTGCAATGACTTCTAGCCCTAGAGCTTACAATCTATAGTCCATTGTCAATGCCACTCTAAATAAGTGCCAACATTGGCACAATATTTGCCCATGTGCAGTAACCCACAGTAGTCAATTAGAGGTTTTCTCTTTTTAATGGGTAACCACTAAAGACCTTCATGGGATTATGCAATAAAAGATGGCATTTTTTGCCACATATGTCTATAAGAAAAGATCTCATTGGTTGATATGAGTTACTGCACCTGGGCAAATGTTGTGCATTGTATTACATATGTGGGATAGCCTGTTGCAGCCTAGGTGCCACTTAGAAGCAAACTAGTTACAAGGTAGTCTGCATCAGAGATAAAGCTGACTACAATGTACTATGGCATCTCTCTATAATACAAGCAATCCCACAAAGCTGTACATGACTTTAATTTCATGGTGGATAGCAGTGGTACAATGAGAGCTCATCACAGGAGCAATACACGTTATATTCATTTTACACAGGTGAAAAGAACACATATCTATCCTTGTTTGAAGAAGCATAAAGGCAGGGTTGAGGTTACAGATGAATGTCAAGAGATGAGACAATATCCAGCAACAAAACTAAGCTCTGTGCAGCTTTAAATTGAACTCTAAGAAGAATCCAAGGCTAAAAAAAAAAGTGTAATAATAGAAAATTTCTATACCTATGTCTATTTAAAGGCAAGGCCCATTTATAAAACTCATTCACGGTGAAATATTGTGGCTGTTTCACACACGGTGACTTCAGGTATCTCTGTAAGAGGACAAGACAGTATGTCTATGCAGATTCTTATCCAACACAAGATGCAGCAATTTCTGACCTGCACAGGTATTTTGTTGTAGGAATCACGATTGGTAGATTAGAAGAACATACAGAGAGCAGACTAGAAATAAATAAAGGGTGATTTATACTTCTTCTGTAGATGACGGAGAATTAAAATGACCAGTGTAAAGGGGATGCTCAGATAGCTAAAACAGATCATATTTCACATTAGCTAGGCAAATACATAAATGCAATATGCAGTATAATAATCTAATAATATAATTATTTTTATTCTGGGTACATTTGACTTCCATTCACTTTACTTTCACTGTCCTAATGAATATACAGTATGAACATTGGTTTGCTATGGGCCTTGCCTACAAAACTCATTAATTCGTGTATCACAGTGGCATCCCAAGATTTCTGAATTCAAGCTTAAAGGAGAACTAATGTGTAAATAAAGAAGTAGCCTAGAAATGTTGTACATTATGTTTTGGGCTTCTGTACCAGCTATGGGGAACCACAGTCATTAAGCAGGGAAGATCTGTGTCTCCAAAAATCCCCCAGTAGCTCCCCATCTTCTTTTTTACTGATTCAATGCACATACTCTCACTGTTACTTACCTGAGCTTAGGGACAGACTCAAAATATTCAGTACACATAGAATAGAAATGTTACAATATAAGGCTGTTTAGTAATCAATACAGATAATTACTACATTGCAGCACAGAACCCAGTGCAATTAGCATCAGAATTTAATCAACCATGTAGCATCAGCTTATATTAGAGACCAACCTCATTTTCTGCTTGATAATTTGTAACAACCCTTAAGCTTAGCTTCTCAACAGCTGCTCAGAGCCCACTGAGCATGTGAGTGTCACAGACACTTTCATAGATGGTGACCCCCTGTGACAAGTTCAAAGTCCTGGATCATCGCTGCTATTGACAAGCTGAAACTTTAGGCTTGTGCAATAAATTTAGTATATAAAATATGGCAATTTTAGCCATATTGATTCTTAGGGTTTAGTTGTACTTTGAATAAAATACAAGAGCTTCGCTAAATATGCCAAAGTCCTATTCATGTGGAAGGCTTGCTCGTGTCTTAAGGGTCCAACACCACTTTGGTGTTGGACCCTTAATATATATAGCTATATCACGTTTTAATCTTTAAAACGATTATATATTATATATATAAAGCGATCAGTGGAGCTCATAACCACAAATCAAAAAAGCCTGAATGCCAGTCCATATTTAGCAGAATGCATTCGAGTTATAGCACTCCGAGGAATGTAACAACAAAAACAGGATAAACTAAAGATTGCTGTCATATAGCATTTGTTGCATTTTGCTTACTTTTTAACTTTCAAAAAAAACCCATGTGCCAAGGAAAAATTGTACAGTACATTGAGGGTGTAGGGATCTAACCTATGTTTTACCTGCAGGTGTTCATTTCCCATAGATTGCTGCTGATTTTACACAGTAAAATCATCATTATGCCGTTCTCATTTAGGGCTGGGTGGAAGAATCCTCTCCGTGGTAGGAGTAAAGAGGTGAAAGGCAAGTGAGAACACGAGTGGAGGGCTCCTGTTAAACAACAGAGGTGCCACTCACTCACTACTGTGAATATACTGAACAATATACTATACTCACATACATTCATTTTGTTCACATTTCACTTTATCTATCTAATGGAATGTGGTCATCTTCAATGCTTAATCCATAAATCTGATTTATGTTTATATGATGCTGCTAAACCATCCTCATTTACCTTGCTAAAGAGGCATGGAATGGTAGGAATGTATTCACACAATCAACCACCATATTTTTCCATTTCCCTCTATCATCTGCTTTATAATCATAAAACCAATTATCATTCTCACTTCATCTGACTCAGTGTAGCTCATCTACCTACATCAGCCTTAAATAACATTATTTCCAGGAAGTGATTGATGATGTTCATTGTGTGCACTAATTTACCTAGCACTATAAGCAATAACTAAGATAAATACATATCCAAGTATTGTCGAGTGATCCTAATATTCCCCTTGTCTCTTTTTTTTTTTTATAAACTATAATTATAATAACAAACATTTTCTTTCCTTAGTTATCACTGGGAACAAATGTAGGCAAATTAACATTTCACAACATTAAATATGAATGTTAAAATGTAATTAATGCAGTCGGAGTTTGTTGACTGTAGCTATCTGCTTTTTCTCAAAGGATCAATGCTATTTGGCACAGGTGCCCTGCTGCTGCTTCCTTGGAACTGTCAATGATGAACTTTTTGTTTGGGGAAGTGAAAAATATTGCTCTGTTTATTAAAGCCCTGTTTGTTTTATGGTAACCACATCAATGGGGTGTTAATGCTTACATTTAAATGGCTTCACTATAAATAGGGATATGTTGTAGATTCCATAATAATATCATGGGATGTGATAGAAATTAACATAAAAGGAAAAAAATTGATTATTCAAAACTTATTGGAAAGTACAATAAAAGTTTACATTTTTTGATGATGATTTGCTTCTACTATGAGATTTTTATGTTCATTTTGTTAGTATATCATTCTGGATGCTTCCCAACGTTGTGGCACTTTTATGCAGATTTCTGGGACATGGTGCTGTTGTTGTGGTTTAGGTTGAGAAACTTGAATATAGCTTAAATAAATTAGCTGGTGTGTAGCCATAGGGTCAGGTGTTGATGAATAAATCAGATAACTGTCACAATGAGCGCTCGACGCTCCCTACCTTTCCCCCGGCGTGGCGGATCCTAAATGGCGGCGCCCAGGACTACACGTGGGCGCAAGGACGCCGGCGCTGGAGCGTCGGCGCGGTGACATCACGCGCTTGGCGCCAAATTCAAACTTAAAAAGCCCCCGGAAACCCGGGTTCGATGCCCGAGTATAGCTCAATATTATATTGTGTTCCTGGGTCTCCCAGCTTGCCTGTTTTTCCTGTTATAGATCTTCTGCCTGTTTCCTGACATTTGAACCCTGCTGCCTGCCATCTCGAACCCGTGCCTGAACTTGACCTCTCTTTTGGATTACCCTTGTATTGTACCCTGCCTGGACTCACTGGAAAAGGACTTCCTCCTTGATCCTTACTACACCCCCCTGTGGGTGCCGCAGGCCCCCGCTGACATTATACTCGGGCCATGGATCCTACTGAGGAAGCTACGCCTGACGTCGGACGTGCGCTCCGCGGACTGGCATCCCGCATGGAGGAATATGAAGCCCAGCAGTATCGCATAGGGCAGGCACTCGATACCCTTCTCTCTCGTGTGCCTCCAGCGCCCCCTGCTTCCCAAGCTGCTGTAAATCCTCCCTTGGCGGTCGCTTCGTCCAACGCAGGATTCTCGTCTGGTGAGCCTCGTATTCCACCTCCTCCTCGCTTCAGTGGGGACCCACAGGCCTGCAGAGGTTTCGCTACACAGTGCCAGATCCAGTTCGAGTTTCAACCTTTGCACTTCCCCAATGAACGTTCCAAGGTGGGCTATGTAATGTCTCGTTTGATGGGCAAACCGCTTGAGTGGGCAACATCTCTTTGGGAGAAGAATTCTCCACTGACTTTTGATGCGAAGGCCTTTCTTCAAGCATTTCGTACTGTGTTTGATGCCCCGGGTCGGGTCACTAATGCTCCTTCTCGTCTTCTGCAACTTCGGCAGGGTAACCGCAGTGTCAGTGACTATGCTATAGACTTTAGAACTTTGATGGCTGAGACTTCCTGGAATGACGATGTCTATAAGGCTGTATTCTATCAAGGACTGTCTATTCGCATTAAAGATGATCTTGTCTCCAGGGAGTTCCCTGACCTGCTAGAAGATCTGATTGCACTATCCATTAAGGTGGACACTCGTCTCAGAGAGCATCAAGTAGAGAAGGAGCATTGTAAAAGATTTCAACCCTTGTTGGCACCCCGTTTCCAAAGGCCTCTCTTGTATACTCCAGCTTCTCAAGCTTCTACTTCTCCTCCGGAGGAACCGATGCAACTTGGAAGGGCTCGTCTCTCTGAACAAGAAAGGCTCCGTAGACGTACGGCTGGACTTTGTCTCTACTGTGGTGGGCAATCCAACTTAGCTGTCTCCTGTCCTGTAAAGTTGAAGAATGTTCCTACTCAGAGTAAGACTGGAATTTCTGTTATCAGTGGTGTCTGTTCCAAGTCCTCTGAAAACTCTCATCAGTTTCGTGTTCCTTTGCAGATCCTGCTGACCTCCGAGTCAATTCCTGTTTCGGCCTTCCTTGACTCCGGAGCTGCAGGAAACTTTATGGATTTGGCTTTTGCTAAAAAGATTGGAGCTCCTCTATCCTCCGTGTGTCCTCCCATACGAGTTTTTGCCATTGATGGCAGACCCCTTTCCACTGACACCATCACTCTGTCTACTGATGAAGTATCTGTTCAGATTGGAGCATTACATCGGGAGAAGATGTCTTTCCTGATCATCCCTTGTCCCTCCACTCCGGTCGTTCTGGGTTTACCATGGCTACGACTACATAACCCTTCCATAGACTGGTCCTCCGGTCAAATCTCCCGTTGGAGTCTACATTGCCAAGGACATTGTTTAATTTCTCAGCCCATCCAACGGGTTACAGTTTCCTCTACGAACTTATCTTCATTGCCCTCTGTCTACAGGGACTACTCCGATGTTTTCTGCAAAAAATCAGCAGAATTCCTTCCCCCGCATCGGCAGTATGACTGCCCCATTGACCTCCTTCCTGGAACCATGCCTCCCCGTGGGCGGACTTACCCTTTGTCTCCTGCGGAGACTATTGCCATGAAGGAATATATCTCTGAGAATCTCCAGCGAGGTTTTATTCATCCTTCCACATCCCCAGCCGGAGCTGGTTTCTTCTTCGTGGAAAAGAAGGACGGTGGTCTCCGCCCCTGTATTGACTATAGGGGTCTCAATAAGATAACTGTCAAGAAAAGATACCCCTTACCCCTTATTTCTGAACTTTTCGACCAGCTAAAAGGGGCCAAGGTTTTCTCCAAGTTGGATCTCCGCGGGGCTTACAACCTCATCAGGATCCGAGAGGGCGATGAGTGGAAGACAGCATTCAATACTCGTGATGGGCATTACGAGTACCTTGTGATGCCCTTCGGCCTCTGCAACGCCCCTGCTGTCTTCCAGGAGTTCGTTAATGATGTCTTTCGGGACCTCCTGGGGAAGTCGGTTGTTATGTATCTGGATGACATCCTCATCTTTTCTCAAGATTTGGAAACCCATCGCTCCCAAGTCAAAGAGGCTCTTTCTCGTCTCAGGGAGAATTCCCTCTTCGCCAAGCTGGAGAAGTGTACTTTCGAAGTCCCTAAGATCTCCTTCCTTGGCTATATCATTTCGTCTGAGGGCTTCGAGATGGATCCTGCCAAGGTATCAGCTATCCAGAAATGGCCACTCCCCCAGAGTACCAAGGCGATCCAGAGGTTCATAGGCTTTGCGAACTATTACCGCCAATTCATTAAAGGCTTTTCTTCCCGCATTGCTCCTATCCTCTCCCTCATCCGCAAAGCAGGGAAGCCCAATTGTTGGCCTTCTGTGGCTCTTGAAGCCTTTCAGTCCCTGAAGGATGCCTTCATTTCTGCCTCAGTTCTTCGGCACCCTGAGCCTCACCTACCCTTCTTCATTGAAGTTGATGCCTCTGACGTCGGGGCAGGTGCTATCCTTTCCCAGAGACATTCTGCAGATGGTAAGCTCCATCCGTGTGCATACTTCTCCAAGAAGTTTTCCTCCGCTGAGCAGAATTACGACATTGGGAATCGTGAGCTTCTGGCTATCAAACTCGCTCTCGTGGAATGGCGTCATCTCTTGGAGGGCGCACCTCATCCAGTCACGATTTACACTGACCATAAGAACTTAGAGTTTATACAATCCCTCAAGAGACTAAACCCCCGTCAGGCAAGATGGTCTCTCTTCTTCTCTCGTTTCAATTTTGTCCTGACGTATCGTCCTGGGACCAAGAACCGGAAGGCAGATGCCCTGTCTCGAAGTTTCTCCCCAGAGGACCGCCTTCCTATAGAGCAAGATCCTATCATCCCTCCATCCAGGATCTTCGCTGCTGTATTTCCCCAATTCGCTGAACAAATCATGTCTTGCCAGTCTGCCGCTCCTCCAGATACCCCCATTGGAATGGCGTTTGTGTCCCCTGAATTACGCCTTCCTATCCTCCAGCAGACTCATAGCTCCAAACAAGCCGGTCATCCTGGTTCAGAAAAGACTCTTGAGCTCCTTCGGCGCCTAGTCTGGTGGCCGACCATCCGTAAGGATGTCAGAGACTTTGTCGCAGCTTGTACTGTTTGTGCCACCACTAAGGCTAGCCACTCTCGACCCTGCGGTCTTCTACAACCTCTACCAGTACCCTCTCGTCCATGGACTCATTTGGGTATGGACTTCATTGTGGAGCTGCCACCCTCTTGTGGGAACACCTTTCCCCCGGCGTGGCGGATCCAAGATGGCGGCGCCCAGGACTACACGTGGGCGCAAGGACGCTGGCGCTGGAACGTCGGCGCGGTGACATCACGCGCTTGGCGCCAAATTCAAACTTAAAAAGACGCCGGAAACCCGGGTTCGATGCCCGAGTATAGCTCAATATTATATTGTGTTCCTGGGTCTCCCAGCTTGCCTGTTTTTCCTGTTATAGATCTTCTGCCTGTTTCCTGACATTTGAACCCTGCTGCCTGCCATCTCGAACCCGTGCCTGAACTTGACCTCTCTTTTGGATTACCCTTGTATTGTACCCTGCCTGGACTCACTGGAAAAGGACTTCCTCCTTGATCCTTACTACACCCCCCTGTGGGTGCCGCAGGCCCCCGCTGACAATAACACATAACTCTTTATACACGAATACAATAATTTAACTTAACAGTACTTAACAACAAAAAATGAAAGTGTTTTAATGTCATGAGAATTTAATGTACTGTGGGCTGCAATGAAAAACTGGCGTGTTTGCTTAAAAAAACACTACTATAGTTTATATAAACAATAAATAAATAAATAATGATATTAATTGTTAGCACTATGTAAAATCAGCACCATATATTACTCAGAATTGCCTACAAAATTAGTTTTTTTTTTCATTTATCCGATATAAATAACTAATGGTTTAGGTCAGCCATCAGTCTCTTTATAGGCATTTAAATATGTGAGAAAAGGTGTCTAATAATAACTGGCTAGAGGTTTATATGGTTGCAAATGTGTATGATAATCTATAGGCATGTTGGCCACTAGAACACAAAACACACTACTGTATATGCACTGTATATGCACCGCCTCACCCACTTTCCCATAAATATTATCAAATTCTGTTTTAAAATATTTGGTCTTATTCTTGTTATCACTGTATTTTTTTCTGTTTCTGCATCTTATTCCCAAGTAAACAGTTTTCTATTTATGTAGCAAAGAGGTTTCCTTAGTAACAAAAAAGCATGTGGAGGATCTCTGCTCTCTCATCCTCCTTCCACCAACAAAAAAGCAAACTGAACCTGCTTTAGATGAAATGTGCTGGGAAAGATATTTATCTCTCTAAAAAGCCACAACAGAGAAATGTGTTAAATATAGCATATTGAATTAGCATCTTAGATTGGGAGCCAGTGATTTCCTTATTATAGGATTTGTACACTTCTGTTCACATAGCTCTCTTAGATACAGCAATCATCTTGATTCATAAGATTTAGATTAGGGTGGGCTTATGATCAATTTATATTATGCTTGGCTTATACATGAAATGCAGATTCAGTTCAACAAATCTTATTTGTGCTTTCATGTGATTTTGCTCAAGAATTATTTTCACTTTTTTAGATAAAAGGTTGAATAGGAGAGGCTGTTAGTCTGTTTCAGTATTTGTCTAATAAGAACACATTTTAATGACATGCTAAAAGCTGGAAACAGATACAACAGACTTATGGGAAGACAGAGAAGTTTGAAGAATGTATTTTATATCAAAAGAATGCTCATTTTACATGTATTTGTTCTGTTGTTTAAGTCTTTTGAATACACATAAACAGCAATTCTATTTATAAACTCTAGATGTGCTGTTACAATGCTGTCTATAGAGAAAACCAAAGCAAACTATTTCTCATTTAAAATGAATGATGTTCCAGGTGTCCAAATGTGCAAGAATATTCATTAAAGTCTGTTCCATCTGTGTACAGAGAGTCTTTATCATATAAAGGAAGGAAACACAACAAAGTTCAAATGAATGCAAACGAAAGTTAATTGAAAAAGACAATTATGCTTAGAACAGTTGAAGGGAAATGAGGAATAGGACCACCAACAACTCAAGTAGAAACCCAGAATGGGCAGCACTCCAGGGTTTAGTTAAAAAACCTTTATTTTTTTAGTAGCAGCAATATTTGATGTTTAGTTAAAAAGCCTTTATTTTTTATTCACAGCAATTTCGAGCTGGTCACGGCTCTTTATCAACACCACCAACAACAACTCAATCGCAACAATTATGAACATCCCCTGAAGTCCTAAACAGATGACAGAACAATCTGGAGAAACGCTATCCATAGGCAAGTACCATTAGTGTGACTTCCAGTGATATGTGGCAGGGGACGGTTTGGGCTACTTTGCCCTGAGAACTGCTCAGTGTGTTATAGGCTTAAAATCCATTTTGCTTTAGGCTTACTGCAAGTCTCTTACTTAAACCAGCAAAAAGTAAAGAGAATTTCAAAAGTGGTCAGAAGAGTAAAATTAGGAGAATTCCTTTCATGCTCTGGCAGTTTTTACATCTCTTTTAATAATATTCCTTCTTAAAAGTCTTTTCATTATTTTTTTTTTCGATTTCCTTGATATTAAATATTTAATTTTGTTGTCCACTTATTCTGAGTTGGCATTTTTTAAAATATTATAACTATGTTAATAACCAAGGTAGACAAAGTCAGCCAGACATGGCACTAAAGAGTTTTATTTTGCTTCCAGAACACTTACAACATGGAGAAGAAGTCATGAGCGAATCTGTCCTGTTTCACTTCAAAGAAAGTATGTGCGTGCATAATTTGTTTCTCACTCCAAATGCATTTAAGTCAATTGTCGTTTTTTCTTGTAGCAAATTTTTTGTCCCAATGCATAAAAGTCAATGGGAGTTTTTTTGCACTCCAAATACATAAAAATCAAATCTGCATTTTTTCTTGTCATGACTTTTTTTTGTCCAAATGCATTAAAGTCAATGAGCATTTTTTCTTATGGCAACTTGGTGATTTTTTTTGTCACTGTGAATTTTTGCTGCAGGTGGCAGATGGGGAAATGCAGAATTTCACTACAAATCCATGCCTGGCTTAAAAAAATAATCACTTCTGAGAAGCAATTAGTACAACAACAAAACAACATTTTGTACCTTTTTGTTTTCTAACATTCTGTCCTTATTTGGATGGTGTGTTTCTGGCAGAGAAAATGCCTCCATTCATACTGCCCAACACCACAGGTGTCAGGATGATAATGATAATATCAAATAACATTGAGTTCCTAAAAATAATACAGTGTTGCTATAATCTATCTATAATCTATCCTTGATTTAAAAACAGGCCAAGGCTGCCATTATAAAGCAGGTGATCCTTAGTTAAAATGAGATAAATGAATGCATATTTGTCTAAAGAATATACCAGCAGCAAGAAAGGCAAAGTGGTATAAGGTAACAGTTAAGCATGTTTTCAAATGCAACAGAGTTATTAGCAAAAGCAATTCATAGTAGGCTTACAATATATCTTTGGAAGGGAAATGTACCTTCTAATGTGACTGGATGTTTTCAGTAGAGTTCCAGTACAGGCAATAAATAAGACTTAGGGCCACAAGTGTTGAACTGCACAAGTTGCCAATAGCAACAAATCAGCAATTAGCTTTATACAGAGTACAAGTTGGAACATTAGTACAAAGCTGTAGTTAAGGGTGACTGCACTGGTGCAATTTAGTATGTACATTCATTAATCAGCCCTTTTGCTTTTTACAGAAGACATTTTTCCGTTTTCTCGCTAATGATTTGGTGGCTATGGAAGGAAGAGATCAAACGGATTATGTGTAATGACAAATAAAACATTTAATAGAGGGAACACAAAAATAGTATATAATTAGTTCTATGAATCAGTGCCATTTTTAGAGATAATAAGCTGTGTCCTACTGCAAAAAGATCCACTTTTAACAATCTAATTTCTCTGACATATTTTGTTTTCATAAGTTTTCAGTATTCAACTAGTGACAATGTAAAAATTATTTTTATTACTGCATGAATTACTATAGCACTTCATGATAAACTTCAAGTACCAAGCTTATATCATTCCAGGAATCCTACCCAGAAATTCATTCATGAGTTTTAGCGCTACTCAGTCAAATTACAATAAGCAATAATTACATCTAAACAGACTCCTGAGTGTTATGTATGGAAGGCCAGAGTGAAAAGAAATGGAAAGTGTGTTTTAGAATGCTCATGATGTGCAGTATAAATCAGCTGATGACTTCTCAGTAACAGAGCAGGATAGCTAATGAATACATCAACAGTGAGAACCCAGAAGTACACTGATTTCATTTAGCATTTTGTTTCCTCTGCTGCTATGGGAATAACTGCATGGGGACATAAGAAATCATTTCACAGGCAAATACATGTGGAGCATACAAACTATTGTACAAATATAACACAAACAACAGCCCATAACAGCCTTAAAGGCCAGAATATTTTGGTTTTCTCAAACCAATACATAGGGTACTATTCCAGGCTATATCGATCCAATTTGACATTGTAATAAAACAGGCAGAATTTATATCATCCATCACATAACTACATTTAAGTACTCATTTCTTTTTATCTGGCCACTAAAACATACACTACAATGAGCATAGCATCAATGGTTGTGTTTGTTTATTATTTGGCAAAACAGATAAAAGCATTAATAATTACTTTGCCAGATGTTACACACATACATTGTAGTTGAAACCCCAGGTTACTCCTGACATTCAGAGCAAGCGTGCAAAACATTTTTAAAAAATTATATATATGTAAGGGATTGGTAAATGTACCCAATCTACTTTGCATTTCCTGCAAACATTGTGCACAAAGGGGACCTTTATTCTAAGGAAGGGAGTCATTCCCCACTTCCTGGATGACAATATGACCCCTAGCTATCCCAGGTTTGGCTGCTAGGTGGCAATGTGCTATAGTATATAATGCCTGAGGCATGTGGGCTCAGGTGATTCTGCCTATTTTATTGGCCTGAACTATCCTAAGTGGATTTGAGCCTCCCGTGGAGCCATCATTAGCCAAGACTAGTAAGGGGCAGGCCCGGATTTGTGAAAAGGCCACCAGGATTTTAGGGGGCCGGCATGCTGCCCAACCACACCCACATTGGTTCAAAAACACTGGGAATGCTTAGGAGATACAATAATTCCCATGCGCCAATCCCCATTGCGCCAGTCCAGATGATGAAAATTTGCACGAATAAAGAGGGGACAGGGGCGACGAACGGCAGTGGGCCTAGGGGCGCCAACTATGTAAATCCGGCCCTGGTAAGGGGTAGTTAGATCCTGTGATTGTCTCTCTAGGAGAGAAGGCCATATTAGGGCTACCTATACTGAGCAGCTTTTGGCTCCATTGAGGAGTGATAGAAGGGATTCGATCCCAAGGGTATTGTCGCCTAAACAGGGAACCAGATACAGGGCAATAGGGACTGAGATAGATAACCCCATGGGTTTCCCATAAGAAGTGTCCCCAGAGGAAACAGAAGAAACTATGGGTAGACAGATATCCCCCTCACAAGTCTCTACAGTTGATCTGCATTGTGCAGCTCAATTTACTATATGCTTACACACAAACACATATCATTTGTAAACCATTAAGCAGGGGTGCAATGAGGCTGTGGCCACAAAATTCATACAGACAAATACAAGAGGCCCTCTGCTTGCCCCTTAAGCTACCATAAAAGTATTGGTGAGCACAACTTACCCTTGTTTGTTATAGTTTATACAGGAGCAGTGGCCAGCTCCTTGTTGTTACTCCCAGCCTTTCCGGCTACAATCAGGTGATCACAGTGGTGGCCATGATTGGGAGTTTTAACCTTAAAAGTAGCAAGTAAGTTGCAGGTAAAACTTAGTCCCTGTGTAAAATGTATAATGAAGCAGTAGAATTCTTAATGAATCAGATAAAAGTTGAGTGTAGAACAAATGGCATTATGGAATATTATTTTTAAGCCGTTATTAAAGATTCTTTAAGGATAAATGTAAGAAGTAATTTACATAAGGGTTTTGTTTAACCAAAGTCAGTCAGATGCCTAGTGATCACATTTGAATTAACTGCACTAAGTGAGTGATTTTCATGAGGATTTTTGTCTCTCCAGGGAGTTAAAATTACGGATCACAGGACTTTCGTTAAAGCTGAATTTTATAACTCACATCATTTATAGAAAATTAGATCACTGCAAATACTTCCATTTATTACACACTATAGCTGTATACATGCACTAAGCAATAAACTCCTCTTTGACACCCACTTCTTTCCACTCCACATGAAATGATTGCTATACATAAGACATCACATATTTGTATCAGTTATAATGGAACACATGCATATTATTGGTGCATCTCCTCCAGCAACTTCTTGTGATTTGCATATTACAAATAGTCAGTACCATATTTATATAAAGGCACCCAAGGACCATACCTAGGATGAATGCTTTAGAGAGGCTGGCCCTCAGATGCCTATTTAAAAAAAGAAAAAACTTATAAATATATATTCCCTGCCCGCTGCTGAACAACTTCAGTTGCATTTCTGTGGGGAAATGGGTAGCCCTCACTTCTGCAATTGGTGTAGGCTTCAACTGTCCTATACATGCACCAATCAGAAAGCGGAAGGGGTGGATGGAGGCCCAGAGCCAAGGGCAGCACCAGACCCAAATACAGCCATGTAAATGGTGCATTCTATTATTGGAAATCTGAATCATTATGAAACAGAAGTGCAAGGGGCTCTGCTGATACAAGGTTACAGTTAAATGAAATATAGAAAGAACAAAAGTTCTCCAATGTAAAATTAATTTATCATGTTTAAAATCCATGACTTCACCTATACTGCAGCATTTCTACATTGTATACTCATTTATTTAAAATTGATTTTCTATTAAGAAATGGCAGCACATGGACAGTCATGCAGCTTCACCCGCATTCTTGCAATCCAGCTATGTGTATGTGATAATAAATATATTGTCCTTTTTTGTATTCTGATTTATGTGTTTTCCTGAGCAAATACATCTTGCGTTTAGCCTCAAACTTCCTGTATTAGTCACTAGACATATGCCCAGCTACTTTTGTTTTATTTCTATTGAGCCCAATGATGAATAATGAATATGCCATGTGTTCAACTTTTTATTCACAAGGAAGAATGTTTGGTTAAAATTGGCCTTCAAGCTGTTGAATGAACTGCATTTTCTGTTTACCACCAATGACATTATTATCTTCTAATAATTTTTAAATGACTGAAAAAAGTATAACATAAAGTGCTTTCTGGAGATGATAGGTTTAGTTTTCAGTGATTTGTCTGCCCTCTTTTTTTTTTACTGTAAATCTCGTACAATTTCTCTACATTGCATGTCTTCATAAATCTGGAGAACTACGATAAATTTGGACCGCACTGCAAATCAGTTACAAAAAAGGAGGGTTGTGGGTGCACTCCTAAGGCCATATAAAAACATATTTAAATGCAATAATCCCCTGTCTAAAAAAAGAAAAACAGGGTTTTTTGTTACAAAGCTATGATCATAAAATTGGTAAGCCGCCATCCAACGTCAAGGTAAACCCCATACGGCGGTCCCTAACCTGTTTACCTGTGATCAAAATATAAAAGCTTGATTTCAATCTGTGGACTAGATCCTCTAGTCTAATAGTATATTATTATACGTAATGAAATAAAAAGAAACTTTACTGATTATAACCCTATTTCAAGATTGTTGCACCTGCATTCAATTAAACTACATAGTAGTTTGTAGTGGGCGCATCATGAAAAATAGATTAGATATAACTTTTGACTCATGCTTTAATATTTTCCCAGTATCTAGATCATAGAATATCATTTTTCATTAATTTGCAAACTGATTGTGTTATAGTGTTACAAAGGCAGACACTGCCTTCAACAACTACTTCAGAATTTCTAAGGTTTGAGTTTTGACTACACAACATATATCAAGTACAAAGCTGTCAAATTGGCACAATAATGCGTAAAACCATGATGATTTTGTCTTATATTTCATAAATGTGTTTCCACATCACACTTTACCTCTACCAGACACTTGATTGAGAGCTTAAAACTAATTGTTTGTTGCTTTGCAGGGCAGGAACTTGGCAAGCAAGATACAAAAGCAATTTGTCGTTTTTCTATGTCCCAGCGATTAGGCTCCTGTCTAGCAGGGGAATGAAACTGCTTGATTTCCTGCCCTCCTAGTGTGAAAGCATGAAAACAGGTCAAAATGTGTGACTGTTATTTCATGGAACAACCCTGGACATCAAAGACTGCCCAAGTAGAACAATTCCCTTATATACAACAACGTATAGATCTTAAAAACAACCCTGGAGCAAAACGAAGAGAAAATTGTGGAAAAATAATTAGGAATGAACATTACAGAATATAAATGGGAAACTATCCTGCAAATAACACACACATAATGCCAGAATGCACTAAACTACAGAAGGTGCCTATTAAGAGATGTGGGGGTGCCATTTAATCACCTACGGGATACAGGAGTAGCATTGTATGCATCTAAATTTGTGCTATTGTTACCACATGAAACCATTTATTTCTAGTTAGGAAATCCAGGGAGGGAGTCTGAAAATCATGTTAATGATTCCCTTTCCTTGGAGGGGAATACTAAGACTGGAAATTGTTTAAATGAAATAAATCACTCATGTTCACAAACAAAATAAATGGGTGTAGATCACTCCTAAAATTAATCAGATCAAATTTACTATGACAGTAGATTGCATAGCTTGGTAGGTTAAGACAATAATATATATTTTCATGCACAATCGTTTGCATTGCCATCAGCAATAAGCACGTACAAAAGATGTAAATTAAAGGGTTCATTTACAAACTAAAATGAGTAATTTTACATGTTTTTTACTCACAATGCAGAATTTCTAAAGCTATAAAATATAGCAGTGTAGCATGTCTACGTTTTAGCATATACCTGAGCTATTTACTTGTTATTTTTAAATATGACAATATATGAGCCTGCTATTTATATGTATTATTAAATTAATGTCTAACAATTACACCGGGTTTATGAAGGTATACGTAAACCTTGTTTCCCTAAAATGTTTAATATTGAGTAGTGATTAGCACAGTTTTTGGCAGGTATGGATTTTTAGCAAAATTCGACATTTTGCCATTAACAGATATATCCTGAAACTGTCGCAAAATCAAAATTTCACCTTGAAAATGTTCACCACGAAAATGTTCACCACAAAACTCTGATGCATTTTGGGGAAAAAAAGCATACTGAAAAAAACGCGACTTCAATGTATGCTGTACAGAAAATTCCACTATGAAAAAAGCTCAGAGACTCCAATGTATTTTGCATGGAAGTTGGAAAAATCACAGCAGAAAAAATCACTGTAAAAAAACTTCCATTGACTTCAGTGTGCCAGCACCCTTGTCAACACAGTTGCTCCGGGTTATGGACACAATCTTCAGGCTACTGGATCTCCAGGCAGGGGGGCAGGCAGTGACTTCACAGAGGCAGGGACTGTGACATGGCCAGTTGCATCAGTCAAGGAAAATCCTGTCCATATTTTCTCATTTGGAAAACCAGGCAGTCAATTTTGATCTGGACAGCCCTTCCAAAAACCGGGCTGTCTAGGGTCAAACCCTGACAGGAGGCAACCCTACTCCGAGGTATGGTCACAGGAGAAGGCTGATGCCAGAGGGACTGATTCTCATCCTGTGTTTATCCAACCAGTGAAGGGTAGGAACCACCTTAATTGTACAGTCACACATACAAATATTTTGTTATCTTTATTAGTACACTATCAGTGATAAAGACAAAATTTTCAGATGGATCAATCCCTACTAAAACTTATACGAGACACACAGATACACTCTGCCATGCTCTATTTAATCACCAAATAACAGCTGAAAATCTGCTCAAAATAATATGCACTGCTAAAATGCTCTTAAAATGCCCCAGAAATAGCCTCCAGGAGAAGAATAATGGAAGCCTATTCATATATGACCTAGAGATAAGAATAAAAGTCCCCAAAGGACTTGCACAATGTTGTGCTGTTTCTGCAACTACAGGATCATGAATATGGACGAATGAACTGGCCACTTTTGGCCAATAACAGTTTTGTGATGAAATTCTTCATTCATCCGCACTAGAATTTTGATTTAATACCTGTTGTACTGGATAAAATATACAGAAGTCAATAGTAGCCGCCCATTGTCTTCCAAATCAACCAGTGGGAATGAAGCCCTCCCCAGCCTACTTCAAAAATATTATATTAGTTCAAAAATATACCTTATGTGAGAGATAATGGGACAAAATATGTAATTTAGATATTCATGATGGATGGTAATGTGTGATTTGTAGGTACAGTGTACAGATCATTATTTACTGTTCTTAAACTGTATTAACAATTATTCATTCCAGGATGAAAGTTTCACAAAAGCCGAATGCTTTACAAGTGAATTAATGCTGAGAGCGCACATCTTCCGTAACCAGGCAATGTGCTCAGGTGCATTCATCTGTTAATAAAATGAAAGACCTAAGCATCATGGAGACTATTGCTCAATCTATTTCTTAACTTTGCATAATTATCCTCTCAAACCAATTATGAAAATAGCCTGCTGACCTGCATCTCATTGCTTCTACACTTGATGATACAGTAATTAGAAGCAAGTTGTCACTCTTTCTATATTAGAAAGCAACAGATGTGTTTAGAACTATCCTTGTTGTTATATTAAAATGGCACTGTTTATCTGGCTTGTCTTTTAATCGCATGTTGGTGCTTTAGAGTGAAGAGTAGATGCAGTAGTTCAAGAATATGAGGGTGTACTCTTGTGAGCTAGTTGTTTTTTTTTTATAAATTCCTAGGCTTTTGGAATAGAACTGAAAAATCAGCAAACTAGGGTCCTAAGGACCACAAGACACATCTTGTAGCAGAATATTAAAAATAAAATATTGTTTAAATATTTATAACAATGTTTTAGCATTTGGGTGGCTTCTATTTATAAAGAGTAAAATGACTCGCAGGACAGGCCCAAGGATTGAGCACTGCACTTTCGAAGTCACTTTATTGCAATGAACAAAATTCAGGACTTCAGTAGAAGAAAATAATCTAGTGGAATCAGTGGTGGAAAGCAATATGGTCTAATGGCAATATAATGGTTTATCTTATAATGTTATCATGTAAAAACTACTTTCAAGTCTATAGGGAAATTTGAGATTGATTTAAAATGTTCTCATCTAATTGAATATGTCCCAATGTACCTTATTTTGAGTACTGTGTCCCTTTGAGATCAATGGCAAGACAACATATTTGTCATGGGGGTTTCTGATAAAGATGTAATATGACTGCCCTAGGCTCATGGATAATCATCAGTTACCCTAGGGCCCAAACCAGTAGTAATATAGCAGCAATGTGGTGGGGGGGGGGGGGTTGAAATTAAATTAACCCATGGGCTGCCAGCCTCGCAGCAATTCATGATTGTTGCATGGAAAAAAAGGAGCATTTATAGGAAAAAAAAGGTAGGTCGCACTCACAGGTCTTAGGTGAATCAAGGTGAGAATTTATTTGTGGAGGCTGACGTTTTGGCTAACACAATAGACTTTATTCAAGCAAAGAAATACATAGCTTATAATGGTGTGCCTCATGAGGGGGCTCTACTCCAGTTTCCTCCCATTTTTTATTGTTACAACACAAACATTTCAGCTTGAAATGCATTATCAATGATCATTTACCAGTTCCACCCAGTTTGGTTATTGTGAAAGGCTCCTGTTGCAACAAGAACTCAAATGGATTCACAGACTTAAAACCAGAAACCCTTTTGGTTTGAATGAACTAGTCTCCTATTTTAAGCCTTTGTTTACTTGTCACACCTTTCTGCCACTACATCCTTATAAGATATATGCCTGATTCACCTAAGATCTGTGAGTGAGAACTTCCTTTTGTCTCCTGTTACTTCAATGCATCCTGTGGACTGCACCCAGACTGGTATCTCTTCTTATACAGTCATATGAAAAAGTTTGGGAACCCCTCTCAGCCTGCATGATAATTTACTCCACTTTCAACAAATCAGATAACAGTAATACTGTATGTCTTTCATTTCCCAGGAACATCCGAGTACTGGGGTGTTTTCTAAACAAAGATTTTTAGTTAAGCAGTATTCAGTTGTATGACATTAAATCAAATGTGAAAAACTGTCTGTGTAAAAATTTGGTAACCCTTGTAATTCTGCTGATTTGAATGAATGTAACTGCTCAATACTAATAGCTGCCAACACAGAATTGGTTGGATTAGCTTGTTAGCCTTGAACTTCATAGGCAGGTGTGTCCAATCATGAGAAAAGGTATTTAAGGTGGCCAATTGCAAGTTGTTCTTCTGTTTGACTCTCCTGTGTGTGACAGCATGGAATCCTCAAAGCAACGCTCAAAAGATCTGAAAACAAAGATTGTTCAGTATTATGGTTTAAGAGAAGGCTACAAAAAGCTATCTCAGAGGTTTAAACTGTCAGTTTCAACTGTAAGGAATGCAATCAGGAAATTGAAGGCCATAGGCCATATACCCAGGTCTGGCAGGTCAAGAAAAATACAGGAGCAGCATGTGAGAATGGTTGCAGACAATCAAATGATCACCTCCAAAGTCCTGCAAGAACATCTTGCTGCAGATGGTGTATCTGTACATGGTTCTACAATTCAGCACAATTTACACAAAGAACATCTGTATGGCAGGGTGATGAGAAAGAAGCCCTTTCTGAACTCACGCCACAAACAGAGTCACTTGTATGTAAAAGCTCATTTAGACAAGCCACAGTCATTTTGGAACAACGTGCTTTGGACTGATGAGACAAAAATTTAGTTATTTGGTCATAACAAAAAGCACTTTGCATGGTGGAAGAAGAACGTTGCATTCCAAGAAAAACACCTGCTACCTACTATCAAATTTGGTGGAGGTTCCATCATGCTGTGGGGCTGTGTGACTAGTTCAGGGACTGGGGCACTTGTTAAAGTCGAGGGTCGAAGAATTTAACCCAATATTAACAAATTCTTCAGGATAATGTTCAAGAATCAGTCACAAAGTTGAAGTTAAACCGGGGTTAGATATTCCAACAAGACAATGACCCTAAACACACTTCGAAATCTACAAAGGCATTTATGCAGAGGGAAAAGTTCAATATTCTGGAATGGCCTTCACAGTCCCTGACTTGAACATCATTGAAAATCTATTGGATGATTTGAAGCAGGCTGTCCATGCTCAGCAGCCATCAAATTTAACTGAACTGGAGAGATTTTGTATGGAGGAATGGTCAAAAATACCACCATCCAGAATCCAGACACTCATCAAAGGCTATAAGAGACATCTAGAGGCTGTTACATTTGCAAAAGGAGGTTCAACTAAGTATTGATGAAATATCTCTGTTGGGGTGCCCAAATTTATGCACCTGTCTTATTTTGTTATGACAATATCACAGTCTGTATGAGTCAGCGCTAGATAGCTAGGAGAAATAGGAATGCAGCATAAAAGGAATATAAATGTAGTGGGTTGTTGGTAGTTGTAGTTCCACACTCTCCCAAAACCTCACTAGGGGGTGCTAGATTACTTCTTATATCCACCATGTGTTTTGCTTAAAGTTGGGTACTTACAAAGTTTAAGACTTTAAATTCATTCAACAGAATAGTCAGGATGAGGTACTCAGTGATTACTCCATGCTGTCAGAAGATGTAGAGCGCAAATAAAAGTGTAAAACCTTTTATTACGTATATGTAAAAAAACAAATATTTTCCCTCACATTTGAGAAGTTTTAAAAAGGCACATCAAATCTCCACTTTCCCTCTAGAGTCCATGTTACTATGCAAGCTATGCGAGTTACAACTTGTAAACATGATCCCACTTTAGAAATACAGGAAATGATGTCACTAACATAATAATGTGGAGGCTGAAGCTTCAGCTTATTAATTGACCAGTCCCAACTTGGTGAAATAGACTTTGGCGAAAAGGGTAACGAAGAGAAACATTTACAGTTTGATAAATAAGTGGATTAACGATCATTTGCCTGAGCAAAAATTCGCCTGGCGAAATGGCGTGAAAATTCTCTAGCGCTGAGGTTTTTTGCTAGTAGAGTGCCTTACTCTCCTTTTAGTAAATTGTCAATGTCACTGTGAATTGTCCTTTTGGAAAATTTTCATAAAAAAATCACAATTCGTCCTTAGTAAATGTGCCCCATACTAAGGCTATGTTAAAGATGAGAAACATAAGGGGATAGACATATTAAAATCTAAGAAACATGTTCGTTTTTGGTCATATGACCTTGCAAATAAAGCTGGCCATAGACGCAAAGATCCGATAGTACGAATCTAGGATTCGTACAATTTTCGGACCGTGTGTGGAGAGTCCCAACATTTTTCGTCTGGTGGATATCGGTCGTTTAGAAAATTTCTGTCAGCTGCCGATAATATCTCTGCGTGTATTGGCGATCGTATGATTTTCAGTGGGAGACTGTAGGACATTGATATCGTACAATTGCCGTCGGGGCAGAACATTGGCTGATCTGTTCTGTAACTACTTTATTTGATCTGACTGGTAAGACTTTGATCTGAATGGTTAGTGGCAGGTCGGGAGATGGGGAAGTCCGATCGTACGATGATTCGTACGACTGGATCTTTGTATCTATCTCCAGCTTTAGAATCGCAAGTATAGTTTCTTGCAAATACACCTTAAAACGTGTATTTTTTCTGTTATGTGAGATTCCTAATGTAACTTGAGAATTCATTCAATTCATTTGTATAAACTATTCAATAAAAATAAAAAAATATATTCGAATGGATCTTATCAGCTGTGGCCTCTTGAGATGTTAAGGCAAGGAAATGTCAGCAAAAAAACTTTTTATTTAAGCTAAATTAATTCTCATCAAAGAGAGCTGTTAAAACGCTGATATGTAACCTTGAAAAAAAGGATGTCGTACAAGGTAAAGTCTCCTTGATTTAAAGTTTTTTTGCCAATTTAATGGTGTTCTACAGAAATGCAAAAATGGGCATTACTTGATTAAATTTGGTCTGAGTTTGGTGTAAGCTAACATAATGTAACAAACCATTTGGGCATTGTTGTTTGTTGTAATAGTAAATGTGGGAGTTGTGTGGCGTTAGAAGTACTAGAGATATATTATCAGTTGGCGTAAAAATAATTGATTTATATTGTACAGCATTAGAGTAAGAGGAAAATGCTTTTGACTAAAGACCATTTGTAAGTATTCTGTAGAAGGACTTCTGCTAGGTTGATCTCTTTAACACTTCATATTTATAACACATCTTTCACGGTTCAAACTGTCAGGAAACTGTCAATATCTAAAGAAAATACAACAGTTAATGCAACTGTGCTGAAAGCACTTTAAAGATGACAGTGGTACATGGAACTCTGAAATGTAGCAGTGCTAAAAAAAGAAGCCAAACTTCTAAAAACACACAGGAAAGTTTTTACACTTGCAGAAAACAATCTAATTGTATTGCACTTTGTCTTTCCAGAAAACATTAGCAAGAGCACAGGATGCAATTTTTGGCCTATCTTCAATTTGCATAGGATATATTGTCGGTCAAAAAAGAGTTTAGGGTATATTTATCAAAGAGTGAAGTTAGTGATCGCCACCTTCCGCTAGAGTGAAATTCTGCCACTCTCCATTCATTTCTATGGAATTGCTAAAAGAGTATTTATCAATGGGTGAAAGTTCATTCTTTGATAAATACACCTTTCAAAATCCCATAGAAATGGATGGAGAGTGGCAGAATTTCACTCTAGTGGACTGTGGTGATCGCTAACTTCAATCTTTGATAAATATACCCCTTTGTCTCTAAGTTGTCTATAGGGATGAGAATAAATTAGGTGTGTGTGAGATGTAATGTCTAAGTTATATAACAGGAAATTTACATTTCTCATAGATAATTGTGTTTCTACTGGATTAAAACAACAGTTAATTCGATTATTTAAATTGATGTCAGCAATCATAACTATAGTAACACGGCCATCGAGGCAAAACATGTAGAAGGATTCAGTAATGCTATATAGGACATTTTTCATGTTCAGTAGTGCATTTAGCCTGAAATTATACTACATATAAAGCCTCATTTTTATCACATACCATATGCAGCTTTCTGAAAAGAAACTGTCCTTTTAATTTACAAATCATATCAATTGTGCCTTTATCAGTCTTTCCAAGGGGAACACATTAAGAACTGTACTAGTTTAAAATCATTTTATGAAAATGCCTATCCAAACTGTTGTTTTATGTCAGAATGTGGTTCTTCGCTAACATGTGCTTCCATAATAATTACGGTGTATTGATCCAATGCACATATCCAATTAACTGAAATTAAGATTTTTCATTACATGAATATTTGTGGTGCTCTTTCACAAGATTTAAAAGACATGATTTTGTGTATTGTGTTTACCGTTTCACTACTTCAGTCAATATATGAGTATTTAAAACCTCCCTTGAATAACACCCAAGACGGGCAGAATATTCTGTAATTAAAGAAAGCTTAGCTTCTTCCACCTTACTATTACTATTTGTCTTTCACATTTTAATTAACTTGTCTGTTCAGTTACATTTTATTCAAAGTTTTAATCATGAATATTAGTGTTAGACTTTGGTGACCAGCATGTTGTAAAGGGTCCTCAGAAGTAAGAACACTGGCCTGAAATGAATCAGAAGGTACCAAACCTATATTTGCTTTGCAAAGCAATTTGATATGGAAGAACCATCATAATCCCTTCCCAATAAAAATTCCAGATCATCTAAACACTAGCTGTGTGTGTCAGCTTTGTTTTATAACTATGTCCAGTTCAATATTCCAACATTCCTGTTTTCCTAATATATCACATATTTTATACTGAAAATAAATCATTTACCAATTATCTTTCATCTTGTCAAATATTGCTCTTGGTGGCTATTAGTTCATTCAGCATTATTTCAGGAAGGCTTAATACACTTAATACAAATAACAGTCCACTGTTATAAATAGCTCCAATTGCATATAGCTTGACCAATTAATTCTTGGCTTGGTTCATTACAATCTGTTGTTAATGTGCTGTCAGCTATCACAAATCTCATGCTTCCATGAATTCAGAAGTGGCTAATCAAAAATGTCATGCTGAGGTATTTAGTGTCAATAAGCACAGTTTAGGAGCTCTTTTTTTAAAACACAAAAATAGCTAATATTGCACCATCTGTATGACATGCTGAATGATGCCAATCATTGCATATTATACATTATTTTGATACATTATATATTTCATATACATATTTCTGACACCATTTTTGAAAAAAATGTCCACGTAATATAATATCAATTGTAGTGATGGGCAAATATGTGCAGTTTTCGCGAAAAAAAATTAGAATTTACAGCGAAATTCGCAAAACATTAGCTAAGCACATTGAAGTCAATTGACGCGAGCGCCAATTTTGACAGAACGATAATTTTTATACGCACGACTATTTGGTCCAAATGCATTAGAGTCAATGGGCGACCGAATAACTTTGATGCGCAAAATTTTTATGCTAGTGCCAATTTTTTTTGACACGCCAGATTTTTGCTGGCGAATCGACGCCACAGTTTCACAAATTAATTTGCTTGCAGCGAAACCTGGAAATTCGGTGCTAATTAGTGTCTTGCAAATTTATTTGACCATCACTATTGAATTGCAATATTAAGATGTGCATTAGGTGCAACATTTTTCCATCTCCCCAGGGAACATAATTTCACAAGTGATCCTTACAGCAAATCCAACTCAAGTAGAAAACTATCTACAATTATTTACTGTCCAAACTGATTTAGATATTTGCTGCTAGGAAATATATGAAATGAAAAATGAACATGGCAAGCATAATTGCAAGCACCCCACTAA
The DNA here is from genome assembly GCF_017654675.1 of Xenopus laevis. Taxonomy (NCBI): domain Eukaryota; kingdom Metazoa; phylum Chordata; class Amphibia; order Anura; family Pipidae; genus Xenopus; species Xenopus laevis. The sequence continues at coordinate 74,484,821 of NC_054376.1, forward strand.
TGTCTGTCTCAACATGTGGTGCAATGGTTTGCAGATTAATTGTTTTTTTTTGTGAATCACATGTAAGTTATGGCACACAGTTTTAGGGGCAGATTTATTAAGGGTTGGATTGAAAATTCTAATTCAAATTCAAATTTTTTTTATGGTCAAAACTCTCAAATTTGAATTGTGAATAATCCAAACTCAATTTGAATTTTAATTCAAAATCATATTAAAATTTCGAGATTTATCAAACCTTGCCCCTTTAAAAATACAAATTCAACTATTCGCCACCTAAAACCTGCCGAGTTCATGCATAAGTCAATGGGAGAGGTCCAGTGACCAATTTGAAAATGTTTCTAGCCTTCCTGACATTCAAGTTTTTTTCGGAGCAAAAACTCGATTCGAGTTTAGTCAAATTTGATACAAATTTGATTCAAGTTTTTGGGTCTGTAATATTAGTTCGAGTTTTAGATATTCGATTTTTTTATTAGAGTTAGAGTTGAAAACAATTCACATGAATTCGAGATTTGATCTTTGATAAATGTGCCTCTTAGAGTTGGTTACCCCAAAATGGTGTCAATAACTGACGATTTGCTTGACAAACTACCTCCAGGGTTTAGGCTAGTGGTAAATGCAGGGTCCCTTAGCATCCCTGTGAGCAATTTTGTGCAGTTCATCAGAACAGGTGATGCAGGGGCACAGGGTCGGACTGGAGCCTTGGGGGCCCACTGGGGCTGCAAACAAAGGGCCCACTTGGCAGTCCTCAGGGGCCCCTCCCGACCTCCGATTCCTTGGCCCGTCATGCGCTGCACGCATGTGCGAACATGGCAAGCGCAAGGTTATTTTTTTATGGGGCAGGCAGGGAGCAGGTCTGGGCCAAGCCACCGGGTTTTTCCCGTCTCGCCGGCCTAGTCCGACACTGCAGGGACACACTGATTCCTACAACAAGTTGCAAAGAATGTGTGTTGGTCTATGATAGCATACTAATAAAAATAATAGCGTTTTAACAGCACAAATCATAGCATGGGGTAATAATCTTGTCTTCGGACAACAAAAGTACTACATAAAGTAGTAATGTATTGCAATTAACTTCAAAGAAACACTTTTTCGCAGCTGCAAAAACCTTTGGATATGGCAACATTTCTTTTTAAATCAAGCCTTATTAATACATCCAGGGTGGTGATTCTGACATTGTCAGAGCATTTCAGTGGAACCTTTTCACACCACCAAAATGTTCCAATGAACATGAATGTTCCAATTGTTCCAATGCTGAAATCAGAATAAATACTGGTCATTGTTCCTGGCCTTCAAATAAACAAGTGCCTTTGTTATGCACAATTCTTTCATTGTAACATATTTTCATGTTATGTTTAGCTTTTGCCTCTTTTACAGTTTGTTTATTTCAATTGCCATCTGTTATTTTGTGCTATTTTGCCAGAACATTTTGAATTTCACCCTTTACAACCTGCATTCATTTTTTTACTTATTTACTGACTTTGTCCAGTTTCCTAACCTTGACTTCCATACATCTAAAAACAATTCTGTCTGAAAGTTTTACACTTGTTGGCCTGCTAGCTGTAAGAAGTTGAACTTGCATACAAAGATATGGCAACATCTGTGGATAAGAGATCTCCTCAAAGTCAAAGATAGCTGGTAGCCATACCAAATGTAATAGGCAGAAAATTTAGATTAGCCTACCCTAATTCAGAAGAGTTAAGAAAAACTCAATCATACTAGAACCAGTTTACCTCTAAAAAGCTCACCTCAGAACCAGAGAAATACAAAGCTTAAGTGGCATTCTGATTAAAATGTTCTTATTCATTAAACTCTTTCTCAATATAATCAGTCTAACTCAAAATCAGAATATTTAAGATACTAGTATGTCACTGGGCCAGTTTATAAATTATTCGAAGGTTTATCACATCTATACAAAGTAACTTTTGAAAAATAATTTCTACATTTCAAGTCCAGAATCAGATGACATTTCATTACATACTGAGCTTTGAACTTTGTCATAAAAAAAGGTTCACATTGCATCATATCTGAAATGAATAAAACAAGCTACCTTTACTGAAAACCCTCATTTTGGGGGTAATGTTTATTTAAAAACAAGTTTAAAATTCACAAGGCATGAATAAAATTCGCAATGCAATAACACTTTATTGAAGAGTATCACACTTTGAAATGCAAATTTTTATTCTTATTTGTGCAAATTGGGACTTTTACTACATTCCCCCATAGCACTCTAAATGCAGGCATAAGCAGGGAGCGAGAGAGAGAGCATAATTTAAACCAACAAATTGTTGGAGGATAAGTTAGCATTGATCTGACAGCAAAAGTAAGATTTATTGACAGCACACTTACAAGAAAAGCTCAGCAACGCATCTTGATATGCCTGAAAGTAAGGAAAAAGAATAGATTCATCCACCAGCTTCAGCCGATGTCAGTGAAGAGAAACACGGACAGTTTGTGTAATGCCAGTCGGGTTTGCCAAATAGTAATGTTTCAGATGCTTAGGTAACAATTACTAAATAAAACAGACATCTGGGCAAAACAATCCATGTGACCTATAGTTTACATTTGATGTATACCATTATTTTGAGGATTAATTTTTTATGTTATTATCATTTTAAGCTAGTAGTTGCAAAAATGTCAATAGAACTTAGCCCAGATTTTTTTTTTATAAATCTTCCCCTAGGTGTACATCTCCCACAGGAAAAACAAAATCTTAAAATGTTGCTCCCTGTGGGTTTATGTAGATCAGATAGACTACAGGTATTAGGCTGGTTTGGTATCAAAAGACTTTGAGAGCTAACAGTGCAAAATACTTTAGACCACATTTACTTCAGGATTCTGACAGAGTTTTGCATAACAGATGCAAAATATTTAGTTTCAATTTCTTTTATATCTGTCTGAAAGTCCCAAGTAGATGTATAACAACTGAAGACAAAATTGCAGGTTCCCTCTTGTGAGTAATTGTGAGTAATTACTTGGCGTGTCAAATGAATCTTACTTTTCTTGGAAAGCAGCCCTGCTGTTCATTATTATTTTTTTCTTGATTTCATATTTGAGAAACATTACTTGCTTTAAGACTTTTTGCATGGCATTAAAACTAGAATAGGATGAATATATGTTGAATAAATTATTTTTATATTTACATTATTTACATTCACCAAAAGGGGTAGGATATTACATGTTTGCTTATGAGAAGACATTCCTAGGGGCATATGTCCAGAGGATTCATACCTCATACCTCAACTTACATTTGAAAATGTTTAAAAATAAGTAAGTCAGCAGATCTCTTGTCAAGCCCACTGTGGGGACTATTAAATTGCCTATTTAAAAATATTCACTGTGATGGGAAAGCCTTGATTTATTCATTCACTCTGTATGAAAAATGAAGATATGACCTACTTTTAAATAGTTGCTTCAAAGTATAATTTAGATTTCGGTTTGGTTACAGCAAAGCAACAGTTTAGAGGATTAACAAAGATTTTCAGCAGCAAATGTGTTCTGGTACCTTAAAAGGGTTAAGAAAAACATTTAAATATGTATAGGAGAGGCAAGGTCATCTTGCTACACTGCTTTCTGTTTAAAGTTTTGTCTTTAGAGATATTTTCTGTACACCCAAGCAAAATAAACAGAGTTTCAAGCGTGTGAAAAGGAAAGATCATCCGAGTGATTTTCTATGTAACACTTTGGTTTACACAGTAGAATGTCAAAATCCAAGCTCTGGGCTCAGTGAGCCTGTACACTGTAATTGTGAATTTCTATCAACATTTAGGATTAAAGAGATGTTCATTTGAAACAAAGTTATGGAATTAAAGTGCATTATTATGAACATCAGATGATGCTGTCAAAATAATTTCTATTCAAAATGATTTCTATTCAGCATATTAATGGTGAGTAGTAGTAGCTAAAAGGAAGTGATTAATTACAGATCTATTTGTTAACTATACAAATAAACAAGTGGGTGGACCCTTGCAGACTTAGTGGAGGAAGGGTGTCTAAGAACGTTCATTAAATAAAATAATAACTCTATATTTACAGAACGTAGCATAGATATCATGGAGAATAGACAGAGATGTTTCAGTACAATGGCCCAACATATACTCACAAATGGAACTTTTGAAGTGCTTGACCATTAGGAGCCAGTAAACAGTCTGAGAAAAGAATAGTCTACTTGAAATGTCCAAGCTTCAGGCCCTCCAAGTGGAACCTAGGCAGAAACACATCTACTCCTAGATCTGTACACTTGTGTCCCTATCCTGAGGGTGGTACAAGCAGAACTCCTTCTGCTTTTCTCATAGAAGTATCAGGCTGCTCACTGACTACTCTGATCCTAACTCTCACTCCTACAATGATCTATTATAAATCTATCCTTACACTAGCTATACCTATTGAGCCTACCTCCACCCATGTGCTAAACTTCATTCATCCTCCTGGACCATACCCCGGTGTCCTAAACTTTAGGACACTGCCAGAATAAATGCTTGCTAAATCTTCAGTCCCCTACAGGTGTAAATATATTTTTTTATGCATTTATACATACAAGATTCTGTTGAAGGAGAAAAAGGAGAAAATAAGAAGTATAATGACATGGAATATGAGTGTAAGGGAAGAAAAAGAAAGAACTTTTTTTTATTTAATTTGTCTAGAGGCTTTTTTAAAAAAATGCCATATTTTATATACTGAACTTATTGCACCAGCCTAAAGGTTCAGTTTCTCAATAGCAGCAATAATCCAGGACTTTAAACTTGTCACAGGGGGCCATCATCTTGAAAAGTGTCTGCGACACTCACATGCTCAGTTGGCTCTGAGCAGCTGTTAAGAAGCTGAGCTTAGGAGTCAATTCTCATTCTAATCGCATTGGTTCCTGGACTGCCACCTAGTAATTATTTTAATTAATTACTAATCAGCCTTATATTTTGACATGTATACTGTATAGTTTGAGCCCTGTAAGTGACAGCAGCTCCGAGCATGTGCAGTGAATCAGTAGAAAAGATGTGGATCTACTGGGGCATATTTGGGGGCACAGATATTTACTGCTAAAGGGCTGTGGTTGTCTTGGGCTGGTATAGAAACCCAAAACATAATGGACAACATTTCAACAAAATAACAGACAATAAATGTGTTTCATTAATGTCCATACAACACGCATAATAATCATGTATTAACATTTCTTAGTCATCTAACATTCAGTTTTATAAATATGTAATTAGGGAAGTGCATTTTAACTCATGCATACATACTGTGTCATAAATAATAGAATTAGGAATGTGACTGTTTTATGCCAACATGACTCATAGTCATCAATAGTAATGAAATGCGTTTTCAGTTTCATCTGCAACACTCAAAGTATCTTAAATTATGAATAAAAATGAACGACCTGAGCATTTTCCTCCTACATAACATTCATTCTACCCTTCTACAATGTGTTCCTTCACTTTGTCTTTCATAAAGAAGCACTGTATAGTATATTGTAGCAAAATAAAAAGTATGAACATTCTGCATTTACAGGGTTAAAGATTATTAAAAGTTGGTTTTGGAGACATTTAGGAAGTAGACCATGGGAGGTCGTCAAAAGGTGGGCACACCTACATAAACATTTTTATTTACAACTTTGCTACATTACAGTAAATATTGGGAATTTTGTACTAAAATATAGTCCTGGTCTTGTTCATAATTCATAATTTTAACATACATTTCAACAGAGCTCACCAGTGAAAGTTATCTATTTTGATGCACCACTGGTAAAGTCCTTCCCAATGTGTAATTTGGAGAATGCTGGATAGCAGGTTTTCTCAGAACTATTATATCAAATATCAATGGAAATATAATGTAGTAGTATTTAGCTTCTTATTATTTGGGCCTATTTTTTTAGATATTTATTGTGAAGATTGGGCACATTCTATTAGAGAACTGCAAACCCCAGTGGTACCATGGTAATATATATAGGTAATATATACCATGGTACGATCAGTTCTATTATTGCTGTTCTATATGTTATCTTATATTTGATCATATTTGCATTTTGACATTTAAGTACCGTGACAGGGGGCAATATTAATATGAACATCTAATATGAAGTATTTTGTCTAGGTAATTATAGCTAACAGCTGGACATTCAGCTTCTGCTGGTATCTGGATACTGTAGATAGTGCTATAGATGAGCTTGTGCTTCCCAGTTGGTGGTCACACTGATAAAGAGCAAAGTGAACTAACATGAAAATTCTAATCAATAGCTTAGAAAAAAAACTTGTTCCTTTTTAAATAGCATTTCCGCGTGGAACATAATAATAGAATTCCTAATACATGACAAAATGTGGTGGTTTGTATTATTCGAACTTTTGAAAGAGCACATGAAACAGCATCATAATATTTTTGTGTAAAAGCCTGTCACAAGCAAGGTTTATTAATAAATGTAGGAAGAACACATACAGGTATGTTTCAATAACAATTAAACAGTCTCTATTATATGGTAATAATTTTCCTTATTTTTAAAGCTTCAATTTCACTCTGGAAGCCAGAATCCTTTTTGTTATTCAGCCTACTTCCAAAAAGTTTCGAAAAGGTACGTATTCCTCATCTTGACTTACTGCACAATTTATAGGGCAAATTCAATAAAAGAATAGAATCAGTTTTTATGGCAAATTGACTTATGTGTGTTATGTCATAGCGATTAGCATTATTTTGTAGAGCATAGGTATAATGAGATAAATTATGCATATTCTGAGCAGTATAGACACTGAAGTGATTAATCAGTGTTCAGCTTGGATGTAATGAGTGAAATATGATATAATAAACAAAACATTAAACAGAAATAGAAATAGAAAACCCACAATAAACTAGATGGATTAAGTAAAGATGGCCATACACGGGCCGATAAAAGCTGCCGACAGACCGAGGTGGCAGCTTATTGGCCCGTGTATGGGGCCATCCGGCGGGCTTCCCCGATCAGTATCTGGCTGAAAGTTTGCATCTGTTCGTTGATCCGGCCCTGTGATCTGACCGCCCATATTTGTTCATTTGGCAACATCGCCAAACAAGCGGTTCACTCTGTGTATGACCACCTTCAGGCAATAATTCTGCATTATGTACACTGCACATACAGTATATAATTTGAATAAACATGAAATCAAAATATTATTCAGACATGATTCTTTTTTTTTTTTTTGAATCTTCATTACAATAATTATATGAAACATAATATTGTCTGTCCAGTAACATCTTTGTATTAGACTAGCTGATGTACCTGGTGATGCCAGGTGATGCTACATCTTTAAAATAGGGACTTTTTTTAAAAAGAAAAAAAAAGCACTCTCCACTGCAAAACATTTGCTCTACTCAGTTCTTCAATGCTATGGAACTAGACAACTTGGCACCACCCAGTGACTCTACCTTACCTTCTCCTTTAATGCTTAGCTGCAAAGACTCACTCAGTTCAGTCCGAAATTTGACTCAGGATGTAAAAAAAAGCAATTGAAAAGTGACAGCCAAGGGTGTGAGAAATTGCTTTACAGAATTTTACCTTTTAGTGAATTTGTGGACAAATTGTTTTTTAGTGGAGGATTTCACACCGATTTCACACAAGTGCAATTTAATGGTGCTGAAAGGCATTTTATTTTACACTTAACATCATCAGCTGAAAATGTTCCACACTTTGGTTCTGGGTCTGTGTCAATTTAAGCCTTTGCTAATAAGCGTGAAACAGGTCTCTGGTTGTGTTTTCAGGGGCATAGGCTTTTGATTAGATATTCTTAGGTATCTCGTGTTCGCAGCTATGATACAATTTGATTGTAGGGAAGTGGCAGGTCAGCTGGATTTCTAGAAAATAACTTCCATTTCAACATTATTTGATGCTATTTACAGGTAAATTATTGTATTGCCAATATCTGAAAACAGTATAATAACTGACAAGTGATTCAAAAACTTTTCTACCTATTGAAAGAAGATAAAAGGGCTCATTTCCATCCACAAGTGCAGTGTGCAACTTACACTTTTCTTGGCAGTGAGTTGCGTCTAAACCATTTTTATTAAATATTAAAGGCACGTGTGTCCAAATGTGCTCTTCACTCTTCCATATATTTGCACTTGCTTTCACTGCTTAGTTTTTCCAGCCTTCTGTTCCAAATGGGGTTCTGCTGCGCCTATTGATTTAGATGGATCCGGAAGCTACAGCCACCTCAATCGTCGCAGTGCAGTTGCGTCAGGCGTATCTGTCATTTGCACATCAGATACCAGAAATTAGGTCAGGTAGAATTAAATGTTTGGCACAATCGTGTTCTATTCATGATGAAGTGTATGTGCAGTTGTGTCAATTTTGACTATTGAGATGCAATTGCCTCAGATGCAGTGCAACTGCACACGAAAGTGCACACAAAATTATACTGGAATTCTAGGGGAAAATGCTGCATTGCTGGGAAAAAAACATGGCACTTGCATTTGAAATTGCACATTGCTCACTGAAACCAGGTGAGTGAATGCACCCTTATGGCTGAACTCCATGAGGCGAATAGGACCGATTCATCACCAGGCGTGACGCACATGCAGAAAGTCTGAAGTGCAGAATATCATGGGACTGATCGAGAAATCACAGGTACAAACTACATGTATCCGACTGTCAGATGTGAATGCCGCATGATGCGTCTTCATCCGACAGTCGGATACATGTAGTTTACGCTTTATAAATATCTGTAACTCTAATGTGGGCTATCCAAACCACAGATAGTTAATGTCCAGCTAAGGTAGGAGCATGGGTTACGTTGGACTCTCTCTTCAGGATCCGGCCCTTCGCTAAGTGGAAGCTTTCCCTCTAAGGTGTAGTGCAACTACTGTGCATACAAAATATACAAAATGATGCAAACAAAGAACAGTTTATTAGTCAAAGACAATGTCCCCAGGTTTACTCACGTATACAGATGAGGTATTAGCACATGACACACACTACACAGCTCATACAGGACTGGCAGGCTCACAAAGAGCTCATAGATCGAGACAACATATGGAGTGGCACATATAACTCACACAGAGCTTCAGGTAATAGGTATTTCAGCTGAGGAAGGACATCCATTAGGCATTTGCAGTAATTCCATATGCCATCCCCATCCAGTGCACTGTTCAGGAAGCTGGAAGCTAACCTAACACCCTCTTCACTGAGGTCCCTGCACTGGAGGCATTCACACAGAGCCTCTGGGAAGCTATTCCCTGCTGCAAATCCTTGTTTGAGCTTCAACTGCTCTTTCTCTTTACCCTATCTACCTTTCTCTCCTAGAGAGACTATTACAAGTCTACCCTGTTCTCGCTAACCCTCATTCACAGGGTTTCCTGGTCCCTGACTTCTCTCAAGAACACTTGTTCTCTGTGCCTTGCTGTACCCAGGCTCGCCTGGGCACACCCAGCTGGATCACCATCCAGCAGCCAAAGAGGAAGAGGCCACTCCTTACACACACTATATTGCAGAGTGGCAGGAAGTGGTCATTACACCTTTGTCCAATAACACTGAGCTACACAGGATTTTGCCTGGTTACTGAGAAAAGGGTAGGGCCTTAAAGCCATAGGGGCAGATTAACCCCTATGGGCCCCTACATATAATTTACTCTGAGATAAATGTAATCTATCTGCTATATATGAGTACACATACTTAGCAAATTAGCAATATATTTGTAACCCTTTCGACACCCCTTTGTCGGTGTTACACTCCACATGTCGCGCTTACCTGATGGCACGGGACAAACCTGAGCCACTCCGCAGTGGTATGGGGAGAGACTGGGTACCTGGTACATACTAGCACAGTGTCTCCACCTAGTGGGATCTGGGAATGCACCTACGGGTGGCCCCACTAGGAATATTGTAATAACACACACACAGTATTGGTTAAACTGAATAACGGTTTATCTAAAATAAATTGGCAACTAGTACATGCAGCACTTCTAACCGGTGGCAATAGGGCCTCACTAACTAACTTGCTAGCGCAATCTGTATAGCTAACTAACAAGGCAAAGTCCTTTAATTTAAATAGTCTGTTTATCTTCAGCGCTCTTTAGGGTACTGTCCCTTTAAACAGGATACTCACACAAATCCTCCTTAAAGTTCTCTTCAGGCGAGTCCAGCACAGTCAGGCACACAGTGCAACTACCAGCCCCTTGGATGCTCAGATAGGAATCTCCTGCTGGTTGTTCCTGCAGTCTGTATTCCTTTCACACTCTCTGTCTTTCCAGGCACAAAATGTGACTTCCCTGTGCCAGCCCAATCCAAATGAATGCTTTTGGTGCAGCCTCTCAGCTCTCTTGGCCCACCAGCAGCTATCTGGCCTCTTTCTCTGTCCACCATGTGGCTCTCTATGCCAGGCTCTCTTCTTTTGCCAGTCTCTGTAACTTCCTCTTCCTGCCAGCCACTCACTAGCTGCTGTGTCACTTCCTACTGCACTGAATAGCTGGTTGCTAGGTAACAGCTTACAGCACACAGACACAGGCTTTGTGCTTCTGCCCTTACAGGGATAAGAGCAAGGAGTTTGCACAAATTCCCTACATATTTTTCTAATCTTAAACTGAGATTAAATAATTTCTGTACTCTAAAACCTAGAAGACCATTAACATCAAAAGCAAAAGGTTACAAGTATGACTTTCAGTGGGCTAATAATATTCTGAAGCAAACTAGATAACCAAAATACAGATTAGTTTATCAAACTGTAATATTCAAGAAAAGGCATTTTCAAATATCTAAAGGGATCTATTTTCTTATAATGCAGATTATGAAAAAACAGACAAATATAAAAACAGTATAGTTTTTCCAAGTCATTTTGATGATTATTTAAAAGCAATCTTTAAATGTTCTTATTTATGTTTCCAGGTCTATTGTTTTCTAAGCCCTGCTACTTAATAAATGCAAAATTTTATCCATTTATCCAGCTGACAGTTTTTATAAAAACTGTGAATAACCTGATACAATAGAAGCACAAGGTCATGTTGTGAGATATGCACCATCCTACCTCTGTGAACAACATGCCTCACAGTATCACATACATATACACTGTCTTTTGTCCTTTCCATTTGAAAAGGAGTGACAGTCCATTTGTGCATCATTCCACCATCCTTTAGTTATTGCTATCACACAGTACGATTTGTGTTGTTTGCTCCATAATTTTACCTGACATCTTGCATTTTCAAGAAAATACTTAACACTCCTGCCAATCTGCAGGCTTGATTTCTGTCCTAAAATAGCTCTACTTTGATTGACTATTTACTCTCCTTGTTTTCTTGACATATGGATTCAGTTTATTGTGAGCTCTGTCTTCGCTGTTATTCCGTTTCTTGATTTCCTCCTCCTCCATTGTAGCGTCATGTAGTCTGTTCTTAGCAAACATGCCTATTTTATGCTATTTATAGCTTTATTCACATAAAATAGCAACATGAGATGAAACAGTTTATGTGTAATGGCCACTAACATTGTAACAATGCAGCATTTATGTGAAAAAGTATATTACATTTGCAAATTTTCACAGGAGATAAGTACACTCTTTATTGTACAGCACTGCGGAATATGTTGGTGCTGTATAATAATAATAATAATAATTATTTCTCATCTCACAATAAAAAGGGGCTTGATCATTGTATGATGACATGTATTATAGTATGTATGCTTCCATGATTAATGAATAAATTATTTCTTACCCCTCTTATTTACAATACTTAATAGTATTATTCAAATACAGTATATGTTATCTAGCTATCTGCATACACCAGAGGAAAAATCACCCTGTGTACATTCAGGTTGCCTACCCTGTCAGCCCTGCATCTATACAGTATGTCCATCTAAGGATCTTTTGCTTTTAACATTACAATTTCAGAAAAAAAGCTAAAACAGTATATAAACACAGACCTGGGTAGATAGGGAAGAAAATGTAACTGCTTTTTCAAGTGGTGATGTAGTTAAAGGTGCAAAGTTTGCTTGCAGACCTAGTAATAAAGCAACCAATTAATTAAATGTTCAGTTATTATAAATACTACCTGCATTGTCCCTGCTATTATATTATCAGGCAAGACATCCATGCTGTGGTTCTCCAACTGCTGATAAGTAATTGCACTCTACCAATGTCTGTCAATAACTGCTAGGGACTGTAGGATGAGAAACAGCAGGAGAACCACAGGATCTCAGGACAAGACTGTAGTGTAAAATTCCTGAAATAGAAAACAGGAGAATGACTCAGTGACCAGTATCAAGACTTTCTTATCTACAGCTGACTTTGCATTGAATGGTGGCTTTTAATACTCTTAAACTACTTTGTAACTTACCTTTAGAGAACAACATCTATTTTAATTGTATTTGTTATATCTATTAGAGATCTCTCTCTAGTGCAGATAACACTTTCCTCCATGGCCCCCTCCAGAAAAGGCTGACATGTATTGTTTGTAATTCCTATAAGACTGCTACTACTGATAGGTTGTCGCTTAATATTATTGGTCTTTCCATTTTTTTTTCAATTTACAGTAGGATACTTCAGTTTTCTTTTAAGTCACTGTTCATAATGCTTTATTTATGTAAATCATGTAATATCTATCAAGCACATTAATATTTAAATTGAATAAGACACAAGAAAACTTGTCCAATGTCCAATGTCTTGTGATGTGCAGTACAGCACATTGTAAATCTATTTTCTATAGATGTAAATCTATAGGTTTTAGATGTATTCTTATTTTTTTTTGATCGTTCAGCACTTTTTTCATTCTTGCTTTCTAAATTCAGAACTTTTAGTGCCGTTATATCAGTCCTGCCTTTCCTCCAGAATTGTGTGCAAGATTGCTTATTTATGCTGGCTGAACATAATGTTAATTCTTGGAATGCCACAGTGGCTTGTATTCATAGGGGGAAACAGATACAATATATGGGTTCTACCCATTATTTGACCCCTAAAATCTATTTTCAAAAATTTGTATTAACATTTTTAATAGTACATGTTGGATATCAAAATGAAATGTACATGTACTGTATTAACATTTTCAGCAGTACACAAAAAAGAAAGAAAAATAAGTAATAAAAAAAGAAATAAGTGTGGAAATTAAAACATTGGAAAGGGATTAAAACAATTTGCAAAACATATAGGTGGCAAAACAAGGGTTAAAATAGTATCATCATAAAAAAGCAAACCTAAAGCAAATTCGGTCAGGATGAGTATAGAGCTATAAAAATGGGAAAGTAAGATCTGGACAACATCCCAGTAGTCAGATATAAGGGAACACAAAGGAAGTACATGTATGGCCAAGCAAATAATATGAAGCAAATAGAAACAATATGAAGAAAATAAAATTTCTAGAGAAACACACCAAATAATGAAAATTAAGATGCTAGCATGGATAATTCTACAATGTTTGGAAAAGTATTCCATTCCAAAATTGCTGTTTTTAGCAGGATGTGAGTGTCCCTAATTAGAGACCAGGGTTTGAGGCCAATCAGGATGTTGAAATGAAAAATAAATTTTGTGCATGGTTGTCCAAGATACCCTAGTGTGTTAATGCAATGGTGTGGTGTTTATACAAATGGCCTGTAGATGTCACTGTACTGGGGTTCATTTGGAGGGGTTAAACTTAATGGACTTTTCTTTTTTCAACACAACTTAACTATATAACTATGAACATTTTTCCCTAAATTGACCCTTTTTCCCTAAATAGTAGTCATACGGTAGAGTCCTAAAATAGTATAACAATTCGGTAGAATTCCATTTCGGTTCCGAATTTTCGGTTAATTTTAAATGTGTACATTTTGCAAAACCTTGATAGGACCATTAAAGCCCAAGAGTTCAAGTTCTTTTCTGTCATTTTCATTGTTGAGGGCATTCTACAGATGAGTCTAGAATATGCAGTAGAAGTACTTGGCTAATATTTTCAGATAACCATGTAAAAAACAACAGACACTCACAGATCCCACAACAGGCAAAGTAAAGCAACTACATATTTTATTTGAGGCAAGGAGTAAAGAAACACAGCCTTACCTGTTTTGTGTACCCAGGCACTTAATCATAGGCTCTAATATTGTCAGACACCGGTCTCCTAACGATGAACCAAGTTTAATCCAAGTCAGTCAGATCTGGGAGAAATCTGCCAATGTGCAGTTAAAAATTTAGGGGCCTATCCATGAAGCCTCGCAGTTTTTCTGGTCGAGTTTTAAAGGGGAAAAAATCTGAATTTTTAGAAGAAAAAACCCTTGAACTGTTTCAGATTTATTATACTCTGAAGCTGCTAAACATCTGAATCCAAAAATACTCCAGCTAAAAGCTGCCAAAATCTATAAGAAATCAATCTCAGATGGTTGGAACATGATTTTTGCCTTCATGATTCTCTATAATCCGTTGTTGAGGGGCAATTCGATAAATTCCAAAGGTTAAAGGGACCGTCTGCTATTGACTATTATACGATTCCATGATTTCAACAGGTTTTAGCTGGAGTATTTTCAGATTTGAAATAGCAGTTTCAGGGTATAATAAATCTCAAAATATTTAAGTTTCTTTTCTCTAAAAATTATTTTTTTTTCCCCTTAAAAACTTGACTAGAAAAATTTGAGTTTAAGTAAATAAATCGCATCATGTAATCAATTACGTTTTGTAGCCTTCCAGTCTAATTTAAAGAGATACTGATAGCAGAAATTAACCTTTTTTTTTACATCTCATAACATTGTCTTTGAATGCTATTTATAATTTTGCAATAAAAATATTTGCCTGATGCTTTTACATAACCTTTCTTACCCCACATTAGAAACTGACAGGTTGAAAAGGGACAGACAGGTTGGCAGTTTGGAAGTTTTAAGAACTTCAAGTAACAATTACATGTTAAAGAAAAGAACTATCAATGAAAAGCGATCAACATGACCTATAGGTAACTTTTAATTTAGATTTATATTTTGTATTACATTTTTTAGTGTCAGTATCACTTTAAAGCTGGCCATAGAAAAGATCTGATCGTTCGAATCCTCGAACAATCGGACTTCCCCATCTCCCGACCTGTCACTAAATATTCCGATCAAATAAAGTAGTAAAAGAACTGATGAGCAGATGTTCTGCCCCTGACAGCAATCATATGAAAGTTATGTCTGACAAAGCTGGTGACAGCCTCCCACTGAAAATCTTCCGATCGTCAATACATGCAGAGATATTATCAACAGCCGACAGAAATCTTTTAACCTGTCCGATCGACCAAACAACCGATCTTCGTGGGACGAAAAATTTCAGGACTCTCCACACAGGGTCCAAAAATCATACGAATCGAGGATTTGTACAATCGGATCTTTGCGTCTATGGCCATCTTAAGTCTCCAAGAGCCTTCTTTTCCATGTTGCTGCTAAAACCAGAAGTATAACTGACTAATATGGGTAAGGTGAGCAGCATTTCCAATTTGCCACACAATTTGTTTTTCTTTCTTACTTGTGCATAATTACACATTCTACTTTCATATGATAAGAATGAGAACAACTGTAATTCACTACAAGCTTAAAAACCAGTTGGCTTAATTGGGATTTAGTAATAATGAAGAGAAAATGTATGTGATGCAGACAAATACAGCCATGCCAAATTGTTTTTAATTATCCTGGGGTGAGAGGAATCTAAATTTAGAATTGCTATTTGACAGCGTATCTGCTTCTGAAAAGGAGTAGTCTGAAAAACCTGAACCAAACGTAATTGCAGCCGCCACTGGAGTGAGTCATGATTCATTTAGATTCAGTTCATGTTTCAATCAAGCAGAAAGATTAGGAGATTCCTCTTATTGATCTCAGGCACTAGAAATGATACTAAATAGTTACACAAAAGAACCCTTCAAGGTGATAAAAGTATTAATTATTGCATAGTATAAATAAGCAGCCCTACAGGTGTGAATAATGCTCTTATTCATCTATATTCTTTTATGGTTGTAGAATATTTTTGTGACAGTGGGTTTGTGGTTATAGAATATTTTTTGAATATGTATTAGCATATTTTTTATGACAAATTAACCCTTAGCTTGTAAGATGCTATGTTGCAGCAGGGCCAATATTGTCCTTGATCAGTAATCCCTTAAATGGCTCAGAGCAGTTAGAATAATTTACAAAAATACTAGTCATGATTGTTTGATCATCCCCATCAAACTCTCTCCTAACAGGGCTTGCATTTCATTTCCCACCCAAAGGCTCCCAAATGGTCAGTTCCATCAAAAGCTTTTTTGCCGTTCAGTAGATTTCTAGACTGTGGGACAAATGCAAAGGGAAGACAAAAACACTTTGCAAATATTACCTTGTATATAACCTCACTTAAGGGCAATGCTAGATGGGGTGCTTTGTTGCACTCAGGAAAAAACCTCTAACACTGGCAACAAAGCACACGTAAATATAGTTTGATTCAGAAAAAAAGGAAATAGTCGAATGTAAAACACAATAAATGCAGTGATTTGGCATAATTGCGGTAAAATGTTGAGGAAGGAATTTTCCATTCTTCTGGATCAGGTATTTTCACAGGCTTTGTCCTGCACATAAAGTAATTTAAGTAATTTAAGTAATTTCTATCATTGCTCTAATGGGTTCCTCTACCCAAAAACGAATTTGTGTATAATGAAAATGTGATTCTACATTAATTACACATTTTCAATGTTTTAAAAATACAGAATAGCTATTTATATTCTTTGCATTCCCAGCTCTGAATCCTGAAACAATGTTGCAAGCTAGCTCACTAAAAGACCTGGAGAAGACCAGACCAGTATATAAAGTAATACTGTCAAGGGTTTCAATTAGAACACTATAGGCAGAAACCTGTGCTAAATATCAACTTTTCAAAAGAGCAATTTTTTTTTATATTTTATTTTGAAATGTAATATCAGGCAAAAATGTTCTTACTTTCCCCAAATATCCGCAGCATTGTAACTTGGGCTCTGATAAGCTTAATTTTTATTTTACTGATGCCCTGGACAGGGGCTCACTGGGGCTGCTGTTCAGGCCCCCCTTCCAACCCCCCCCTGGCAGCGCCACCTCCCCTCTGCACGCTTGTGCGTTTGAGGCAGGAAGAAGCCGACCCTGGCCCTGGAAGTTATGGAGGCCATACATGGACCATAAAAGCTGCTGAGATGTCCTTACAGGCTATGTTTGC
The DNA here is from genome assembly GCF_017654675.1 of Xenopus laevis. Lineage (NCBI taxonomy): Eukaryota > Metazoa > Chordata > Amphibia > Anura > Pipidae > Xenopus > Xenopus laevis. The sequence goes on from NC_054376.1 coordinate 74,501,904, forward strand.
AGCTTATTGACCCAACGGGCCTGACTGATATCCAAAAATATAGTTGTACAATGACCACATTGACATGTTAATTTAGTCATGGTCTGACTATGATCTGCAATGTAGTGTAGCCCGCTTGCACAACCCTGGCCTTCAGCAGTTCAGCGCCTGGTGCACGGTGTTGGAGGGATCAGCACCCCCCTCAGCAAATTGTCCAAGAAGACACTGGCACACAAAGGCTAGTAACAGCAGGGTTATACCCTTGCGTGTTTATTCTGCAAAAGTGCAACGTTTCGGGGTCAGACCCCTTTGTCAAGCATAGAAAAAATGTGCAAGTGCAAGCAATTTAACACCCCTCACATAATTTTGATTGGTCAATCCCCACATTTGCATACATAATTAACGACACAAAATTAACCCTTGAGATTCCACATGTAAAAACACATATAAGATAATACAAAGTCCACAATACAAATAGAAATGCCAGAAGTGAAAAAAGTTAGAAAAATTTTATAAAAAGTTCCATAGAAAAATTTGTAGAAAAATGCTGGTTTATATTCATAAGACCAGATACCTAATAAAAGGCATAAATGCTTAATTTCAGTAGCAAAACTCCAAAGATTGATACAAGGGGAAATCCCTGAAAAAATATATATAAAGTCCAGCACTGTTCCAGTCCTGTTAGTCCAGAGGTTTGTAAAGCAAGATATAATGTAAGCAATGGTGTATCAGAGTCAGAGACAACCTGCTAAGCGTAACAATGTATCCGGCTATTTGTCATATCAGCAAATTGAAACAAGGAAGTATCGTGCAACAATGAAGCAAAAACAAGGCTACAAACGGGAAGGTTATATCTTACCCTACAGGCGAAAATGGGTTCTGTCCCTGCGGGGGAATCATGCAGCATAATTATCTGAAAAGAGGTGGAAGATGCATGAGTTAGGAAATTAAAGGTAACATGTCATATTAAAATCCTCGTTTAGCCCTTTAGGATGCCTGGATTGAAGTAACCAAATCCAGTAACATTCACGCTGCAATAAACGCTTTTTAATGTCAAAGCCTTGTTTGTGTGTTACTTTTTCTAATATTTGCCAACGTAATTGGGATATTCTATGGTCATTGGTAAAAAAATTTTTTGCAAGCAGTGTTTCTTTTTTTGGTTTTCCTTTTTCAACCAGCTTCACTGTACCAGCTTGATTAGCGAGCAAAGGCTTATAGTTACGAATTGTGGATTTGTGCTCATTAAGCCTCACCTTCATCGCTCTGCTGGTTTGGCCAATGTACACCAATCCACAGGGACACTTTAAACAATAGACAACTTCCTTGGTATCACACGTGAAGAACCCTTTGATCTCGTATTTGTTACCCAATTGGGGATGTACCACATGCTTCCCTGGGATGATACCGTTACAGTGCCCACAGTTTCTACAGGGGTATGTACGTCTGTTCTGTGTGGATAATGTAAGTGGGGGTTTATTGGCAGGGGTCACTTTTGGTTTTATAAGTTCCTGTATACTTCTCCCTCTTCTATAAGAGAAGACAGGAGGTTGTTTAAACAGAATAGTTGTTTAAGAATAGTTTTTCTAATGGCCTTATTATTAGTATCGAAAGTTGATATAAACGGAATGCGTTGGCCCCTAAGTATCTTTCGTGGTTTATTCTTAAGGGTATCTTCTCTTGGGACAGACCTGATCTTATTCTGAATTACATTTAATTCATTCACGTTATAACCCTTATCCACAAACTTATTAACCATTTTGATAGATTCCTGTTCATATAAAGCATCTGTAGAGGTTATACGTTTAACACAAAATAGTTGGCTCCTGGGGAGACCCTTCAGGAGGCCCTGTGGATGAAAACTAGAGGCTTTTAGTAGGTTGTTGCGATCAGTTGGTTTCCTGTATATAGAGGTCACAAATGAGGACCCCACTAGGGATGTAGCGAACGTCGGAAAAAAAGTTCGCGAACATATTCGCGAACTTGCGCAAAAATGCGAGCGGTTCGCGAACGGTTCACGAACCCCATAGACTTCAATGGGAAGGCGAACTTTAACATCTAGAAAAGACATTTCTGGCCAGAAAAATGATTTTAAAGTTGTTTAAAGGGTGCAACGACCTGGACAGTGGCATGCCAGAGGGGGATCAAGGGCAAAAATGTATCTGAAAAATCTGCCTGTGTGTGCTTGGAAGAGATAGTGTAGGGGGAGAGCTGTTAGTGATTTCAGGGACAGATGATAGTAAGTTTGCTGGCTAGTAATCTGCTTGATACTGCTCTGTATTGGAGGGACAGAAGTCTGCAGGGATTTGAGGGACATTTTAGCTTAGGTAGCTTTGCTGGCTAGTAATCTACTGTTCTCTTTAAACAACTGCCATACGTTGACCTTGTAGGCATTGTTTGCCCAGTTTTTTTGGACGCAGCCACTGAAGCACAGTTGCCAGAAAAAATATGCCATATAAATGCTGAAAATAGTAATTTTTCGCCATACGTTGACCTTGTAGACATTGTTTGCCCAGTTTTTTTGGACGCAGCCACTGAAGCACAGTTGCCAGAAAAAATATGCCATATAAATGCTGAAAATAGTCATTTTTTGCCATACGTTGACCTTGTAGGCATTGTTTGCCCAGTTTTTTTGGTCGCAGCCACTGAAGCACAGTTGCCAGAAAAAATATGCCATATAAATGCTGAAAATAGTCATTTTTTGCCATATACGTTGAGTCAACGTATGGCAAAAAATGACTATTTTCAGCATTTATATGGCATATTTTTCTGGCCTCTGTGCTTCAGTGGCTGCGGCCAAAAAAACTGGGCAAACAATGCCTACAAGGTCAACGTCGTTGACCTTGTAGGCATTGTTTGCCCAGTTTTTTTGGCCGCAGCCACTGAAGCACAGAGGCCAGAAAAAATATGCCATATAAATGCTGAAAATAGTCATTTTTTTGGTCGCAGCCACTGAAGCACAGTTGACAGAAAAATTATGCCATATAAATGCAGAAAATATAAATTTTTTTGGTTGCAGCCACTGAAGCACAGAGGCCAGAAAAATTATGCCATATAAATGCAGAAAATATAAATTTTTTTGGTTGCAGCCACTGAAGCACAGAGGCCAGAAAAATTATGCCATATAAATGCAGAAAATATGCATTTTTTTGGACGCAGCCACTGAAGCACAGTTGCCAGAAAAAATATGCCATATAAATGCTGAAAATAGTCATTTTTTGCCATACGTTGACCTTGTAGACATTGTTTGCCCAGTTTTTTTGGTTGCAGCCACTGAAGCACAGAGGCCAGAAAAAATTAAACCAGTAGGGTTTGCACCCTAGTTTGTAACGGTGGCGGAGGGAGGAGGAGGACGCTAAAGGACAGCTGTGTGTGGAGTCATGAGGCTTGAAGAGAAGGACAGCTGCATAGAAGTCAGAACAAGTCTTCCGGCGTGCAGTAACCCTCCGAGATCCACCCCTCATTCATTTTAATAAAGGTCAGGTAATCGACACTTTTGTGACCTAGGCGAGTTCTCTTCTCAGTTACAATCCCTCCTGCTGCACTGAAGGTCCTTTCTGAGAGCACACTTGAGGTTGGGCAAGACAAGAGGTTCATGGCAAATTGTGACAGCTCTGGCCACAGATCAAGCCTGCGCACCCAGTAGTCCAGGGGTTCATCGCTCCTCAGAGTGTCGATATCTGCAGTTAATGCCAGGTAGTCCGCTACCTGCCGGTCGAGGCGTTCTTTGAGGGTGGATCCAGAAGGGTTGTGGCGCTGCCTTGGACAGAAAAACATTTGCATGTCTGACGTTACAGACTGGCCAAAGGGCTTTGTCCTTGCAGGTGTGCTCGTGGCAGGATTACTGGCACCTCTGCCCCTGGAATGTTGATGAGTTCCTGAAGTGACATCACCCTTAAAAGCATTGTACAACATGTTTTGCAGGCTGGTTTGTAAATGCCGCATCTTTTCGGACTTGTGGTATGTTGGTAACATTTCTGACACTTTATGCTTGTACCGAGGGTCTAGTAGCGTTGCGACCCAGTACAGGTCCTTCTCCTTAAGCCTCTTGATACGGGGGTCCTTCAACAGGCATGACAGCATGAAAGACCCCATTCTCACAAGGTTGGATGCAGAGCTATCCATCTCCGCTTCCTCATTATCAAGGACTGCATCATCCACGGTCTCCTCCCCCCAGCCACGTACAAGACCAGGGGTCCCCAAAAGGTCACCACTAGCCCCCTGGGAAGCCTGCTCCTGTTGGTCCTCCTCCTCCTCCTCCACAAAGCCACCTTCCTCCTCTGACTCCACTTCTGGCACCTCTCCCTGCGTTGCAGCAGGTGCCTGGGTTCGTTCTGGTGATTCCGACCAGAAATCGTGCGCTTCCAGCTCCTCGTCACGCTGGTCTACAGCCTCATCTGTCACTCGTCGCACGGCACGCTCCAGGAAGAAAGCGAAGGGTATTAGGTCGCTGATGGTGCCTTCGGTGCGACTGACCATATTTGTCACCTCTTCAAAAGGTCGCATGAGCCTGCAGGCATCGCGCATAAGCACCCAGTAACGGGGGAAAAAAATCCCCAGCTGTGCAGATCCAGTCCTACCACCCAGTTCAAAAAGGTACTCGTTGACGGCCCTTTGTTGTTGCAGCAGACGTTCCAACATAAGGAGCGTTGAATTCCAGCGAGTCTGGCTGTCAGAAATCAAACGCCTGACTGGCATGTTGTAGCGCTGCTGAATGTCAGCAAGGCGTGCCATGGCTGTGTAGGAACGTCTGAAATGGGCCGACACCTTTCTGGACTGGGTGAGAACGTCCTGGAATCCTGGGTACTTGGAGACAAAACGTTGGACTATTAAATTTAACACATGTGCCATGCAGGGCACATGTGTTAAATTGCCTAGTCTCAACGCTGCCAACAGATTGCTTCCATTGTCACACACCACTTTTCCGATCTGCAGTTGGTGTGGGGTCAGCCACCGATCGGCCTGTGACTGCAGAGATGACAGGAGTACAGATCCGGTATGGTTTTTGCTTTCCAGGCACGTCATCCCCAAGACAGCGTGACAACGGCGTACCTGGCACGTCGAATAGCCTAGGGGGAGCTGGGGGTGCACAGGTGTGGAGGAGGAGAAGGAGGACCCAGCAGCAGAGTAAGAAGAAGAAGAAGACGAGGTAGAGAGCGATGGAGGAGTAGAGGTGGTGGCAGAACCGCGTGCAATCCGTGGCGGTGACACCAACTCCACTGTTGTTGTTGAGCTACCCATTCCCTGCTTCCCAGCCATTACCAAGTTCACCCAGTGGGCAGTGTAGGTGACATACCTGCCCTGACCATGCTTGGAGGACCATGCGTCAGTAGTCATATGGACCTTTGGCCCAACACTAAGTGACAGAGATGCGGTAACTTGGCTCTGCACATGTTGGTACAGGTGTGGTATTCCCTTTTTAGAAAAAAAATTGCGGCTGGGTACCTTCCACTGCGGTGTCCCAATTGCTACAAATTTGCGGAAGGCCTCAGAGTCCACCAGCTGGTATGGTAAAAGCTGGCGGGCTAAGAGTGCAGACAAGCCAGCTGTCAGACGCCGGGCAAGGGGGTGACAGTCAGACATTGGCTTCTTACGCTCAAACATGGCCTTCACAGAAACTTGGCTGGTGGCAGATGACTGGGAATGGGAACAGGTGGTCAAGGTGGAAGGCGGAGTGGAGGGTGGTTCAGACGGGTCAAGGAGAGCAGAGGTAGAGCAGTAAGATGCTGGACCAGAAGGAGTGTGGCTTTTAGTTTGCCTGTTGCCTTTGAGGTGTTGCTCCCAAAGTGCTTTGTGCTTGCCGCTCATGTGCCTTCGCATAGAAGTTGTACCTATGTGGCTGTTGGGCTTACCAAGGCTCAGTTTCTGACTGCACTCATTGCAAATTACAATGCTTTTGTCAGAGGCACACACATTAAAAAAATCCCACACTGCTGACTTTTTGGAAGTGTGCGATCTGGCGGTAACAGTAGAAGTTGGCGGCATTGGCGGCAATGGCGGGTGCGTTGGCCGGCTGAACACAGGTGCCGATACATGTTGTTGCCCTACTGATCCCTGCGGGCTGTCCTCCCTGCTTCTTCTAAGTCTTATTCTCCTACTGCCTCTCTGACTCTCCGTCTCTCCATCTGAACTACCCTCCTCTTGCTCTCTTCTACTAGGCACCCACAAAACATCAATCTCCTCATCATCATTCTCCTCAGATGCATCAATTTCTTCTGACACATCACAGAAGGAAGCAGCAGCGGGGACCTCCTCCTCATCACTCATTATGTCCATCTCTATCGTGTTCTCTGCCAGAATTAAATCTGGTGTAAGGTCCTCATCTCCTTCATCTTCTTCTGGCAATAATGGTTGCGCATTACTCAGTTCAAGAAACTCATGGGAAAATAACTCCTCTGACCCCAGTGAAGAAGGGGCACCGGTGGTGGAGGAAGTGTTACGTGGGGTGGCCATAGCAGTGGAGGATGAGGAGGATGTTGTGGTAAAGTTAGAAACGGTAGAGGATGGGGTGTGCTGTGTAAGCCAGTCAACTACCTCTTCAGCATTTTGGGAGTTCAGGGTCATTGGCTTTTTAAAACTGGGCAATTTGCTAGGGCCACAGGATTGCATAGCAGCACGGCCCCTAGCACGGCCTCTGCGTGGCGGCCTGCCTTTGCCTGGCATTATTTTTAAAAAAACAACAACAACAAAAACTCAGTTGGTTTTTCTGGAAACGATAATACACACAGCTAGATGGCAGTTTGAAGAAAACAGTGTGCAAATAATGCCTACAAGGTCAACGTATACACTACTACAGCGGTGGATACGGATTACGTAAAATATATTATGGCTGCTTGAAAAAAGTCACTCCGGTGTTTTTTCTGGAGACGGTAATATTATGGATATTTAGACAGAATGTGAACAAGGTCACACAGCTAGATGGCGGGTTGAAGAAAACAGTGTGCAAATAATGCCTACAAGGTCAACGTATACACTACTACAGCGGTGGATACGGATTACGTAAAATATATTATGGCTGCTTGAAAAAAGTCACTCCGGTGTTTTTCTGGAGACGGTAATATTATGGATATTTAGACAGAATGTGAACAAGGTCACACAGCTAGATGGCGGGTTGAAGAAAACAGTGTGCAAATAATGCCTACAAGGTCAACGTATACACTACTACAGCGGTGGATACGGATTACGTAAAATATATTATGGCTGCTTGAAAAAAGTCACTCCGGTGTTTTTTCTGGAGACGGTAATATTATGGATATTTAGACAGAATGTGAACAAGGTCACACAGCTAGATGGCGGGTTGAAGAAAACAGTGTGCAAATAATGCCTACAAGGTCAACGTATACACTACTACAGCGGTGGATACGGATTACGTAAAATATATTATGGCTGCTTGAAAAAAGTCACTCCAGTGTTTTTTCTGGAGACGGTAATATTATGGATATTTAGACAGAATGTGAACAAGGTCACACAGCTAGATGGCGGGTTGAAGAAAACAGTGTGCAAATAATGCCTACAAGGTCAACGTATACACTACTACAGCGGTGGATACGGATTACGTAAAATATATGAATGCTGCTTGAAAAAAAGTAACTCAAGTGGTTTTTCTAGAGACGATAATATTATCAATATTTAGACAGAATGTGAACAAGGTCACACAGCTAGATGGAGGGTTGAAGAAAACAGTGTGCAAATAATGCCTACAAGGTCAACGTATACACTACTACAGCGGTGGATACGGATTACGTAAAATATATTATGGCTGCTTGAAAAAAGTCACTCCGGTGTTTTTTCTGGAGACGGTAATATTATGGATATTTAGACAGAATGTGAACAAGGTCACACAGCTAGATGGAGGGTTGAAGAAAACAGTGTGCAAATAATGCCTACAAGGTCAACGTATACACTACTACAGCGGTAGTAAAATAAAAAAAAGTAAAATAAAAAAAAATGAATATTAAAAAAAAAAAATTAAAGTTGGTGCTGCTGAACTACTAGGAGCAGCAGATTAGCACACCAGTCCCACTCCCCAACACTGCTAGACTAATAGCACTGGGCTCTTATAGTAGTAGTAGTAGTAGTAGTAGTAAAACAACAAAAAAATAAATAAAAGCAGTCCTTACAAGGACTACTGTTATTGCAGCAGTCAGCAGATGAGATCAGAAGCAGGACAGCTGCCCACAGCAGCTACATACAGAGCACTGCAGTAGAAGGTAGATTACTAGCCAGCAAAGCTACCTAAGATTAAATGTCCCTCAAACCCCTGCAGACTTCTGTCCCTCCAATAACAGAGCAGTATCAAAACGATTACTAGCCAGCAAACTTTCAACTGTCCCTGAAATCACTAACAGGCAGCAGCTCTCTCCCTACACTATCTCTTCAGCACACACAGGCAGAGTGAAAAAACGCTGCAGGGCTTCGGTTTTTATAGGGAAGGGGAGTGGTCCAGGGGAGAGCTTCCTGATTGGCTGCCATGTACCTGCTGGTCTGGGGTGAGAGGGCAAAAAAAAGCGCCAACAATGGCGAACCCAAAATGGCGAACGTCGCGCGACGTTCGCGAACTTCCGGCGAGCGCGAACACCCGATGTTCGCGCGAACAAGTTCGCCGGCGAACAGTTCGCGACATCTCTAGACCCCACTACCTGTACATTGACATCCAGAAAGTGTAATTCACTAACATTGGTTTCTAACGTAAATTTAATGGTAGGATGGGCCTCATTTAAATAAATTGCAAAGGCCTGCAAACTCTCCACTGAACCTATCCAGATAAAGAAAGTGTCGTCCACATACCGAATGTAGGACTGTATAAATGGGCAATAAGTGGTATTAGAGAAGAAATATTTCTGCTCAAAGTTGTCCATAAAAATATTTGCATATGCAGGGGCCATGTTGGCCCCCATTGCACAGCCCTGTAATTGAAGGAAAAACTCACCAGCAAAGGTGAAATAGTTTTTAGTAAGTACTAAATCAAGAAGTTCGCACAAAAAATTTACTTTAAAGGCTGGGAGGCTGCTTGTGCTCAAATAAGTTCTCATGCATTCAATGCCCTCATGGTGAGGAATAGAGGTGAATAAATCTTTCACATCTAATGAGCACAAGCAGAAGTCACCAGACGGCAAAGCAGTCGTACCAAGTCTGTTGATAAAATCAGTGGTGTCTAAAAGACAAGGTTTAAGCATAGGTACAATTTCTTGTAAGTACATATCAATGTAAATGGCAAGCGGCTGCCACAATGATCCCACATTCGACACTATGGGTCTACCAGGAGGGTTTTCAAGACTTTTGTGTATCTTAGGAAGAAAGTATACGTACGGTATTTTAGGGAATTGTTGATAAAGTAGTTGATAAACTTCATCCGTTATCACGCCTTCCATGACACATGCATTAAGATATATATTCAGCTCGGTTTTAAATTTACAAGTGGGATCTGTCTCCAATTTTTTATAGTGGCTGCTATTGGACAATTGGCGGAATGCTTCGTTGGTATAATCAGTTTTGTTCAATACAACAATTCCACCCCCTTTATCTGCCTTAGTAATGATTACATTTTCTTTTTGTCGCAATGAATCGAGTGCCCTCTTTTCTGCCTGGGTAATATTCTGTAAGCCAGCCTTTTTTGTTGAATTAACTTTATGTAATATTTTATTAATGTCAAAGGCAACCATAGTTTCAAAAATATCGATGGCTGGAAAATTACCCGGAGGCACAAAAGTACTTTTAGTACCCAACTTAGTCTTTAATTGTCTAGTGAAATCATCCTTTTTAACTGTATCACCCTTATCAACAAAATGAGCTTTAAGTTTAAGTGATCTGACAAATTTAAATAGATCGACAGTAAATGAAAAAGGTGCAGCAGTCTGAACTGGGACAAAGCCCAAGCCCTTGTCAAGTACAGCCAGTTCACCCGCAGATAAGTCACAAGCAGATAAATTTAATACAGTGTTTACCTGCGATGATATCGCCTGCCCCTGCGCTTGTTCGTCGGGTAGTGCCACTGATCTCCTCTGCCCCTTTCGTGTCTTCCGCTTTTTTTGTTCAGGCCTGACCCTAAAAATGGCGAGGATCCAAAAGAGTTCTGCGAGGAAGAGGGGGAAGCTTGTTCCAATTCTGTCGAATATGCGGAAGATCTGTCCGACCGTGCTGCAGATGACCCCGGCTGCCTGCGATATTTGCGCCTTGCATCCTTCCACGAGTATACCTCTCCTCGCTCGTAGTCCTGCGTGTCCCGTTTGAATTTCCTCAACTTGACCTGAAGGATCTCCTGCTGTAGCGACTCGAGTTTCTGTTCCAGTTCCTGCAGTGCGGTCTTGTCGGCAACCTCTGGTATGGCGGAATACTCGCCCTCTAGTGCGTGAATCTGTTGCTTCAATTCCTTGGATCCGCAGTGTAGCTGTTGAATAGTAAGAGCGATCAAATCTAGGCTGCACCTGTTGAGTATCCCGCGCATTTCGTGTTGAAATCCTGATCGTCCCTGAACAACGCCGGCTTCAGTGTGATCCGCAGTCCACGTGGGATTCTCTGGGCCCTCGCGTACTCGGCTAAAGAAGAGGCGTGCAGTGACCATGCTACTTCACGGGGTTTCAATTGTTCAAGCTTACAGTAAATCTCAGTCTCTGATGTGGTGGTGGGTGTGGGCAGACTCTGCGCAGCCTGCAAAATCCTTTTTCGTTCCGTTTCGGTGAAACCGAAGGTTTCAGCTTTCCGGTTGGTGGTAGCAGCAATGTCTGCAAAAGACATAATCACGGAGGCACAAGTAGATGGGGTGCAGGGCAAGGCTTACCGAAAACAGCAAAGCAATGTAGTGTAGCCCGCTCGCACAACCCTGGCCTTCAGCAGTTCAGCGCCTGGTGCACAGTGTTGGAGGGACCGAAACGTTGCACGTTTGCAGAATAAACACGCAAGGGTATAACCCTGCTGTTACTAGCCTTTGTGTGCCAGTGTCTTCTTGGACAACTGACTATGATCTGCACACTATGTAGGCTCCAAAGTACAATACAGTAGTTTGCCATCAGCCTTAGCTGGCCCAACACCTGGACACATGGATTGCCAAATTATATCCATTTTCTACAGAATGATGCTGCCCATAAGAAAGGTGGAGGAGTTTTTTAATAAAGCACTAAAGACTGTACAAAACAAGTCATCTGTTTGGTCTAAATCAGTGGTCCCCAACCAGTAGCTCGCAAGCAACATGTTGCTCACCAACCACTTTGATGTTGCTACCAATGGCATCAAAGCAGGTGCTTTTTTTATTCCTGGCTTGGAGGTAAGTTTTGTTTGCATAAAAACATGTGTACTGCCAAACAGAGCTTCCTGTAGGCTACCAGTCCATATAGGGGCTACCTATATCTGCCAATCACAGTCTTTATTTGGCACAAACTGGATTTTTTTTCATGCTTGTGCTGCTCTCCAATTCTTTTTACATTTAAATGTGGCTCACAAGTAAAAAAAGATAAAAACAAGGTTGGGGACCCCTGAGCCAAATGGACTCCTATTTGGGGCAACAAATATCTTCCACATCTCAATTCTGTGCCAGCAATAGCTTGTTGGGCAGCTGCGGGAGTAAAAACACAATAAACATTAACTCATGTGGGGAGTGTAAACAATTGAATGTGCTTCGAGCCACATTTCCACTCCCAGCAAATATGTTTAGATACTTGCAGTTAAAACATGCTTACCTGTCACAGTTCCCACTTAGACCAATCATAAAGTATGACTGTAAACTAGTACCTAACTTAACCATCTCTACTAGGGACAGGTACTGTATATACAGATCAAATGACGCCTATAGACTCTAATGGGTGAAAAAAAATTGTTGCGCATCAAAAAATTTGTCGCCCATAGACTCCAATGCATCTCAGCAAATTTTTGCCATTTTTCAAATTCAGATTGCCCATCACTAGTGTTCAATTATGCTAAAACTGGGTTGGCACTCCCCAATATACTGTCACCAAATATCTTTTGAATATTATGGAAAAACTGCTACCTACAACTGCACTGGAAATCATCTGGGCCTCCCACACTGACCTTTTTAAAGAAACTTATTAATGCCTAAACCAAAGCTCATGTACCAAGCCCGTGGCTTCCCAGCTAAATTTGGACTAATAGGAGAACATAGCTGGAAGGAAGTGATTATGTACAATATTATACTAGAATCATGTGTCCTGATTAATGGTGTACATTATTTAATTGTGTATGGCGTTATATCTTGCCACTATGCCCCCCAGATCAACTTTACTCCTCTGTCTTCTTCCTCTCTACCTTTTCTATCTTTCTTGGGGATTATTCCCCTCAATGTATTGTTATAATTAAAAAAACAAAACTTATAATTTAAAAAAAAAGAGTAATTTTTTTGCTTTTGGGAAATCATGTTCACCACAGATAACAAAACTCAAGAAAATATCTTTGCATGGAACCTTACCTAAATTGCCATGCCCAACCAATTTTAACCAAATGGCATTTCCTGCATTTTTGCAGATTCAAAGGGAACAGGAAAGGTGCCAAGTATTTTTTTCAGGTGTTTTTTCATTTGTGGGGTTTGTGATTTGACAGGAGACAAACGCAACACGCAACACATACAATGTTCAATTGCAACACAAATTGCATCTTAAAAACCATGAATCAGTTTTTGGATTTAAGACCCAGTTCTGTGAGACAGCAGTACTTAAAGGGCATGTAAAGGCAAAAAAATAAAATCCCATTTTTACTTGAATGAAATAAAAACCTATTTCCAATATACTTTAATTAAAAAATGTGTACCGTTTTTTTTATAAGAAACCTGACTGTATGCAGTAAAATTCTCCCTTCATTTACTGCTGTGGATAGGAATTGTCAGATGGTCCCTAAATGCTCTGCAGGGAAACAATCATACTTATGAACAGCAGGGGGAGCCCCCGCCTTACTTCCCAGCCATGCAGAACTCAAGCAGCTTTGTTTCCCTGTAGAGCAGTCGGCGACTGTGTAGACATTTGTGTTGGAATTTATTTTTGCCTTTACATCCCCTTCACTATTTCAAACTCCAGCTGCAGGGACAGAGATCATGGAGACAGATTTATTTGGAGGATAATTTTGTTGCACTGGTTCTGCAGAATTGGAGAAAGTTTGTATTAAACAATACAAAAACTATAAAATCAACATTAGATTACTTGACAACACAGGACCCAGTGCAGTCTGCCTATTCTGATTATTAATCAGTCTTGCTGTATCAGCTTCGGGCAGATATTATTTGACTTGTGCTGTTTTGATAATTTATGACGATCCCTAAGCAGCCCAAACCATACTGAGCATGTGCACAGTCTTGGTCTTGCAAAGATTTTTAACAAAGTTACAAAATCGTGACCCCCTTTGGCCAACTTTGAAAGCATAAATCATTTGTTTTATTAGGCTTCTGGTGCAGTAAGTTCATGTTTATGTTTAGTATACAAAATACGGCATTTCTAGCCTTATTCTATTTTAGACTTTACTTCCCCTTTAACACTTTGCCATCATGCCATCATGACAACCTCATAAAATATGATCACTTTATATTAGACATGGCAGGCTTTAAATTTGATAATACCACCCCCATTGCAGTAAAACCCTCTGTTCACTTCAAGGAATCTAAAAGAAGTTAATTTGCAATAGTGGAAGTATTTGGTGGGAGAAATAGCTACTATATATTACTGTTTTAAGTAATAGATAATCCTCTCTTGCTTCACAAGGTTTAGGGACTTTTTTTTAATAACTATTCAATAATGTCTGTACTTTCTAAACTGGTTTTTAGAATGATAATGCTGAATATTGGACTTTTCTTTAGATAATTCCCAGCCATTCTGTCAGTAATAGAACTCTGGTCACTATGTTTCTATTCACCTGCATTACCCCAGTGAGCCATTGGAAGCATCTAGCACTTGTGCTGACTAGTTTCTATAACAACCTTTTTTCTGGTATATACTTTGTCTGTAACTTGCCCCTGACCTTGGCCTGCCTACCAGATTTCCCTAGCTTGCTGCCTGTCCAGACCTCGGCCTGTTTAACGGACTCTGCCTCTGACCCCTGGCTTCATAAAGGGACTTTTGTTTATGTTTAACCTTGCATTGAACCTGCTACATTGTTCTTTATTTTCAATAATAAGAAATCTTCCTACATAACATGTCAATTGCCTATTATCATGCTCCATTCCTGCATTACCCAGGATAAATATGCCCCTATATAAGTCTTGATAAATATGCCCCTATATAAATCATTACACAGTGAGCCTATTAACATTAGCATACAAAGAAAGGAAACTGCACTATATCCTGGGGTTTTTGTATTCATTTGGAATGCAGTGATTTTCTAAAGCAATCAACTATGATTCATTATTTATCATCTGTATTGGTGTTCATATTTTTAGGTAAGGTGAATATTTAAGACATGCAATAAAAAAAAGGCATAATAAACTTACAATATTTTCTTACCATCTTGCCGAGTTCTTCTTCCTTACTCAGCTAGGTAAGATCGGTGTTAAATAAAAAGAACACTGTTTATGCAAATTAGAAAACAGAGCTTTAGGAATTATTATATTCAAAGAACATGAAGTCAATTACATAGCTAATTTAGGTAAAATGTCAGACTCTGACATTTAAAAAATGCAATTCTGTGATTTACTTTCTCAGCTTTTTATCTGATATACATTAAAATGATTATGATTTCCAAGACAAGAGATATAATGGCAGATTAGTGTCTTAAATATTAGATTATTATTTAAACATTGGGCTAGAAGGCTCTTATATTAGAGGAGCTTTGAGTACATCAGGTAATTCTCCATTTGCCATAAGCAAAACAGAATTATATGAGCCCCAAAGGATTATGGTTTTTGCCAGATTCAGTAATTTTTTACTTTTATTGACATGAGTAAGGTGAATGAAAATAATAAATTAATGCTTGTAGATCACATTTTGATGAACAATTTACTGTATATCTGTATATGGTTGTTGATTACATAGTAAGGCAATTAACATATAAAATAATAATTTAGTACAGCAAAATTATTTGCAATAATAATTTCTGTACATGCCATTACAAAGATACCTTATTCTCTGAGCAAGAAGTGAGCAATCACATTTGCTGTCATGGAGTTGGAGAGGTGAGAGCATGTAGCACATTAAAGGACTTATATACGGTGCTTGAGATAAAAAGTGACTGTAAAATAATGCTAAAAAGGTCTGTCAAAAGGATCATATAAAGTAAGACCAAGTGGCTCTCATGCTTTGTACATTTCAAGCTTGGAAATTTTCTTTTTAGATCAAAGTGAATGACACAAATCATACAGAATATGGATAATGCCAAAGAGAGACACTCATAGAAGCTTAATTCAAACATTTTGCATTGATATTTTTTTCTTTCATAAAAATGTACTTATCAGAAAACAATGTATTGTTATTTTATTAAGTGCAATAACTGTTAGCTCTGCTAGATTGCATGACAGTTGGAACACAAACTATGAGCTTGAATATTTCTTTAAAATGAATCACAGCAATTAAAAAAAAGAAATAAAGTGTTATTTGCACAGAACCTGCACATGTTTAAAGGAAAACTCAACCCTATAAATGAATATGGCTAGAAATTCCATAGTTTACATACTGAACTTATTATACCAGCATAAAGTTTCAGCTTCTCAATAGCAGCAATGATCCAGAACTTCAAAGTTGTCACAGGGGGGTCACCATCTTGGAAAGAGTCTGCAACACTCACATGCTCAGTGGGCTCTGAGCAACTGTTGAGAAGCTAAGCTTAGGGGTTGTCAGAAATTATCAAGCAAGAAATGGGGTTGACATGTAATACAAGATGATGCTTATTCTGATGGTAATTGCTGCCATGTAGTAAATATCTGTATTAAATTGTAATCAGCCTTATACGGTGACATTTATATTCTATGTGTACTTTGAGTGGGTCTCTAAGCTCAGTAAGTGACAGCAGCACAGAGAATGTGTAGTGAATCAGCAGAAAAGAATATGGGGGCTGCTGGGGTATCTTTGGAGGAACAGATCTTCCCTGCTAAAGGGCTGTGGTTGCCTTGAGCTGGTACAGAAGCACAAAACATAATGAAAAACATAGGCTTTAGTTCTCCTTTAAAGGACATAGGAGGGGTTGCAGGGAATACTGCTTCCTTATCTGTTTGGGTAGCATAGGGAAAAATATCCAGTTTTTCTGTCTCTGAAGAGAGCTTGGTGTAGTTTGGGTGTGACCAGGGAGGTAGAGGTTGGGTTTATTTTTCAGCTGTAGTGTGGTGGGGGGAATGGGTTTGTATTGCCATGCTTAGTAGAGTGCAAATCAGTACCTCCTTAGATACTGGTCCCAGGAGGACCAGGTGCAGAGTGAGGAGTACCTGCATTTTCTTACTCATCAGAGCATGGCTGATGTGGGAATTGGCTATTCATTCCTGTGGATTGCCATTACTATTTAGCATTTTAATGTTTCAACCTAAAGTTTTGCGGTGTATTCTAATTAATTGCACACAATTTCTTGCAAATCCAATGTACAGGACACATGGCATATCTGGAAGTAACAGCTGGGGTAGAGATTGGTCTAAAATTAATCATTAATTAGGGCCTCATGGGGCCCCCTATAACTTCTGCGCCCCTCTGCAGCCACTGCGTCTGCTTCCTCTGTAGTTACGCCCCTGACTATATTCACCTCCATAGCGCATGGAACATGTTTTGCTGCAAGTACCTAATGAATGAAAGTGGTTTTATGTACAAGTCACAATGGGGAAAAATGCAAGTTGCCCACTGCGCTTGTGGACATAAATGAGCCCTCGAGTCTCATTCTCCCACTCAGTACAAAAAAATACAATGAACTTATATGAGCTTTCTATTTTTTTAGAAGCTTAAGACATTATGGTTTATGTACAACCCTGCACCATGTTTAAGTTTGTTTCCCACAGTGCACTACTTCAATTACTACAACGTTCTTGTGCTGAAAGAATCATGCACTGACATTTTGAGGTCAATGATTGGAAACAACAAAATCCTGGCATAGCACAATTACATCCAATTTGTGCCAAAGTGCAAGTGCATGCCTTTTGATGCATTGGATGCAAATAAATATCCTCACAGGCTCAATTAAGCTTAAGTCATGGGAGAAAACTTGCATTGTGGGTAAAAATATTGGCAACATGCATCCTAAATTGCACTTTGCTCACTACACTGTACTTGCATTAATTATAAGGAATTAATTCAGTAAAATTAACTAAAAAGACAGAGGGTGTAAATAATTACAGGATGATAAACACCTCTGGAACTAGGGGTAGGCAGAAGAGCCAACTGCCTAGGGCACAATGATAGGGGGGCGCTTGGCAGGTACCTATTAAAGTGTCTTCTGCCTACCTCTAGTCTGAATTCGCTGCCCTCTCTTGTTTTCCCTCCCCTGTCTTCCCCTCAGCTACTGCACATGAGTGCGGATGTCGTGGTCGGGGGACCTACCTGTGTGCAACAAGAGGCAAGCTTCAAGTGACCCATCTGCCATTCATTTTAATGTGTGGAATCTCTATATGAAAACTTAAAGATACAGTACAGTATGTCAGGTCAATATAGAGGTTAACACGGACAGATATGATAACAAATAAAAGATTTTTATAACACTGGCAAAATTTAATCTAAAATGAGCACATTTTATATTTCTGACATTAAGGGGAGGTAAACATTTTCTACTTTATTGACAAGTTGTCAAAGATGATAAATAATGCCCTGGGTAAACAATGTTTTCTATCTGTAAGCTCAATATAATGTTTTCTGTTGTGCTTACAATGTGTAATATACCAATTCATCTTGTAGTCAACTTGTTGTCATTTTGTTTTTTAGCTTATGGCAAATGTTATTCTTGAGACAGGAGCCTTGTATTTTGTTAAAATGTCCATTAGTTCCTTGTTTTTCATATGGCACTAGCTGAACTGTCTCCACATCAGAAAAGGCAATAGATGCATGTCAACTAAATCTGCAATGTGTATTTCTCATTTATTTTGGTATGTTTCATTTATTTACACAGGATAAGATAGTAGCACATTTCAAATGACAGACATTTAAGTGCTTTAGATTTATATCTGGCAGCTACAAGTGCTAGAGGGATGCTGGATGACAGAGCAGCTCCAGTTACTGCTTTCTAAACATATATTGATATATTAGTAATTCCAAATGATTTGGAAGGTCCCTGACGTGTTTGCACAGGGCCATGACATTTTGACAGGTGTACAGGGTCTGACTGGGGGGCCCACCAGGACCGCTGTCCTGGGCCCCCCTCTGGACCCCCTAGCCTCCATACTCGACGCCGCACATTCGCACAAGAAGGCGCGCATGCGTGCATGGAGCTGCACAGCTTTGCAAATTGTTTTTTTTTTTCAGGTCCAGGAGGTCCGGAGAGGGGTCTGGCTCAGCGGGGACACATGAGGGCCGGGGCCCACCGGGTTTTTCCCCGGTGTCCCACTGGGCTAGTCCGACCCTGCAGGTGTACCTGGGAAAATAGAGATTGTGAAAGGAGAATGTGCCGCTGACATCAATAATCGGTGGTAAGCACAGCAACAAAGGGCATATTTTAAGAGTACTAACTTTAACACCATTGCAGTGGTTATATGGTAAAGACAAGGAGTTAACTTACTGCAGGGTTTTCAACCTTAACCAGGGAAAATTAATGTTTTATTAAAACCGTGTTGGGTCTTTAGAAATTAATGTTTGGTTTGGGGTTTCGTAGCTTCCCTTTTCCTTTGTGGGACATAATCTAGTGGATGGGTGATTTACCTCTTAAAAGGAAGCTATCAAAAAAATTAAAATGTAATATTAGCTTCATATTTTAGAAATAAGAAACATTCTGACTACGATCAATTAAGAATTCTATACCATTTCTGAAACACTTGTTACTCTTCAATATCCTCTCATCGATCTTAGAGTCAGTGTAAGGATACCTGGTGGTCTAGTGGTGCGAGGACAGCCCTTTATTAGAAAATTGATATAAGTGGGGAAATGTATTCCCCAATTACATTAAATTCCCCTAAAGTTTGTCCACTTAAGGGCCTCTTAGTTATACAGGAGCTAGACTCCATATCCTGGATCAAAGCATGAGTGCTAATTATCCCAGGCTTAGCCACTAGATGGCACTGTGTTACAATATATAAGCTGAGCACACGTGTGCTCAGGGTCCATTTTTTATGGCCCCTTACCTGAGGAGGCAGTGAGAAATGGAACCTAGACAAGCCAGGTCTAGCCAGTGATAGGGTACTCACCTTTATGGGTCACACTAGGAGTGATGGATAGTTAGGCTATTTGGCGAGCAGCTGAGTTTCAACTGAGGAGTGAAATTAGAGCACTATAAAGAGGGTTTTCAAAAGGGGTAGATAAATTATCCTCATAAATATATTTCAATTCATGCATGTACCCCCCCCACTACATATAGAACAATAAGTTTGAGTTTTAAGAGAAACAGAAAGTATGACAATATTGCATGTTTTCAAAGTTTTTTTCACATTTTTTAAGGTTTTCTTAATTTTGGTCTGTTTCTTTACTAAACAAATATTTTTTGATGAAATCTTACATGAAAATTACTCAATGAATGAAGCCTTTCCTTTCTGCCATTTAAGTCAAAGTTATCAAGTTTTAGTTCCTAGATGTAATAGCTCTCAAAATATTTGACCAAAGCCGTTTCAACTCTTGCACTAAATAAAACAACTCTTGATGGCACCCATATAATAGTCTCTGCCTGATCTACTTGAGAAAAATGCAAACAGCACTTACTTCTTAGCTGTTCTTTGCTTTAAGTTTTAAAATAGAAGTATTGTACACTTAAAAAACAATACACAGTATTTTATAGTAGCCTAAAATAAGAGCAAGGTGGCTGAATCAAAGTGATGACTCATCATTTCACCATTAATAGAAGGTGATAATCCCAATAGTTCTTTGGTTTCTTGGAAGGAAAATAGAGGTATTCTGACTGTGTCATGATTTTGTGGGATATAAAAAGATGTGTGTGATCGCGTTGGTAATTACTGCATCTGTTTTATAATGTAGCCATGTCATTATAGCACAATAGTGAATATAAGTAGGGTTTAGTAATGTGCACAAGCAGAAATGCCCCTATCAAGCACGATTAAGCACAGTCCTCAATAGCACAGAATTACATCTGAACAGAATTACCAGTTGTCACTTCACAGCATCTACTGAAAATACCAAGTACACAGGACTCTCTATGTAAAGCATATTTTTTTTAAACCGAATCCTGCTGCTTTGTACAAATTGCAGTGTGGGCTTATCTGTATTTAGCTCTTCTATTTACATAGTGTTTGCTGTGCCATAAAATTAATTCAAATAATAAACAAAGGTCGAACTAATTACAATATCTATTAGTTATCAGCATTTTCATCCCTTAAGGCTAGGGCCACACGGGAAGATTCAGGCGACTAATCGCCGCGTCTTTGAGGCGACTAATCTCCCTGAATGGCTTGCTGGTATCTCGCACCAGCTAGTGCTAAAGTCGCCTGCGCCTATTCACTATCGGCTATACGTTTTTCAAAGTCTTTGAAAAACGTGTCGCTGCGTGTGAATAGGCGCAGGCGACTTTAGTGATAGCGGGTGCAAGATACCAGCAAGCCATTCAGGGAGATTAGACGCGGCAATTAGTTGCCAGGCGACTAATCTCCATGAAATCTTCCCGTGTGGCCTAGCCCTTAAGGAGACAAACTCCAGATTAAAACTAGCACGAACCCTCTATTTCTCTATGCAGTCACTGCTTCTGTTCATTTATATGTAATATTAACTAGTAAATTATACAAACAAAAACAAAATAGTGATGGATGAATTAATTCGCTAGGCATGGATTCAGAGCGATTTTTTGCTTTTTGCTGCCCACAAATGTTTTCATAAAACTGCGGCAAAAAATAATCTTTGCCAGTTTCATATTGTTGCACACATAAAATTGTAATGCGTCAAAATTATTTGGAAGCCCATTGACTTTAATGCATTTGGACAAAATAGTCAAGCGTAAAAAAATTGTTGCTCGTGTAAAATTTTGCGTACGTCAAAATAATTTTGACGCCCATTGACCTCAATGCGTTTCGCAAATTTTTTGTCATTTCGCTAATTTTTCAGTGAAACGAAACAGAAGAGATTCGCCCATCACTAATTATAAACTGTGATTATTGTTGAGATATTGTGCTTAGTCATATCAGTTTTATCACATGACTTGTCACATTATTTTCAGTCACCACAGAAGTCCTTGACCTGTATATCGGCATTGATCAACAATTTACAAACATTCCATTCATTTTACTGGACAATAATACTGTTAAATACTGAGTTATCTGACATTATGGAGAGAGGTGTATGACACACATTGCAGCGATGACAAATAATTTAATGATTCACTTGACTGAGGAGTGCATACTAAAGGTTATATTTTAGATGGAACAGAGTAACTAAATACAACAAAGGATTATTTAATGTCAAACATGATTTAAAACCAGTAGAATGGATGAAGTGAAACAATGGGAGATTAATAGACTGTAGGATTTTGCAAGAGACAGAAAGCCATACTGGGTTGTATAAATGAGAGATTGGGGTCTTTTTATATAACGGATACTTTACAAATATGTTACCTACAATAATAAACAACCAAAATACTACATGATGGTACATGATGGTCTTATGAAGTAGAAGCTCCATCTAGAATGCTTCTTTGGGGATAGGTGTCTTTTATAGTACTGAAAGCAATAAAAATATTGGGTCGGAACAACAACTGAGACAAATGGGTATAACTGAAAGTATCCACATGCATCAATTTTGCCTTTGCGAACACTTTGATCCACACACGATAGTAGGATAGCGATTGTGATTTTTATAGTTTGCAATATTGCACAGTATATGAAAAGTTCTTAATGAACAAGTTGTTAAGTTTGCTCTTAAAGGAGAAGGAAAGATACGGAGGCATTTTATTGCCAATAGATTAGCTGCAATAGTGCAAGCTAGAATGCTATATTGATTCTGTAGAATGTTTTACCATACCTGGGTAAAAAGCTCTAGAAACGCTCTGTTTGTTTAGGATAGGAGCTGCAGTATTAATGTGGTGTGACATCACTTCCTGCCAGAGTCTCTCCCTGCTCTGGGCTCAGATTACAGTAGAGAAGGGAGGGGGAGGAAGAGGAGCAAACTGAGCATGCTCTTGCCCAGGGCAATGAGATTTCAGCTGAAGGCAGGAAGTCTGATACAGAAGCCCATGTGTACACAATAGAAGGAAAGAAATGCAGTGTTTCTTTTGACAGGGGACTCAGAGCAGCACTACTTTGGGGGTTTACTGGTATATTTAGATGGACCTTTCTGATAAGGCTTACTTAGTTTTAACCTTTCCTTCTCCTTTAAAGTTTGTCACCTTCAAGCAGGTGTTAAAGGTTCCCAACGCTCCCCCCCCTCCCCTGTGTAGCCCTCCTCCCCCCCCCCCCCCGACCTACCTGGAATAAAGCCAGTTATGTTGGGGCCATAGATTTAACCGTGGGTGGAAAAAAATTTTTCCTGACAGTTGTATTAGATTCAGAACAACTGTGCGTTTTCAGATGCAAAACACCCTTGTGGCTCACAATCACCCTGGAATTATTTGGAAAAAGGACCCTTTGGGGCAAATTTACTAACCTCCGAAAATTCGCCAGCAACAGCTTCGCTAACATCGCAACAATTCGTCAGGTGTAGATTCGCCAGGACAACACTATTTCACTAAAATCCGAAGTGGTGTCCAGGCCGGTGAACGCTGGTGAAGTTGCGCTAGCGTTACTGTAGCAAGCGAAGGGAAGTTGCGTTAGCGTTGCCTCACTTGTATATGCCGGGAAGTTAAAGTTGAATGGGCGTATATATTGCAACAAATACATTACACATTAGAGTTATTATATTGTCCTACACATGAGCCCAGTGTATAGTTTATGTGCCATATGTTAGGAAATTTAGGGGGGAAGCCGGTAACCCCAGAAAAAAATTACAATCCTTTGTTCCCTATCACCCAGAAAAATTATAAGTCTCCAGCGTTTTTTGGGACTTAGAAAAATTTTCAAATATTTTTTGAGGATGTCCTATCTACGCTATTGCACTTGGCCTGGTCTGAGGTGGCGAAGGCAAGTCTGGTGCAAGAGGTAACGTTCAGTAAAATCTGCATCTTAGTGAATTTGCGTAGTTACGTCCTTTCACCAGAGTGCAAATTCGCCAGGTAGCGAAGTACCTCTAGAATCTATCTCCTTCGCTAGCGAAGTTACGCCAGCGAATGTTAGTAAATCAGCGAAGTACCGAAATGACTTCACTCTGGTGAATTTTCACTAGCGTTAGTCACTTTGCCCTTTAGTAAATCTGCCCCAGTGTTTTCCTAAAGCACAGCTAGAAACTGCTTGTCTGCCATATTCGAATTTGCTGCCATCTCATCTACTCAACACAATGCTTGGAATCAAAATTAGTTCTTTGTTGGTTTCACCGCAATTTTCCGTTTAGTATCTGCATATATTTATTACCATGTTACACCGATCTTTGGATACTATTGTCTATGGTGATGACATTAAAAAAATGTTATTGTCCATATCTGACGTAGTATTTCTTAACACAACAACCAATGCCAATTTCCGATGCCATCCACTACACTTCTAATTCTCAGTATACTTGCCTTACTCAAGCCATTCTAGGATTTGACAGGATGCTCTGAAATCACTCTTATGGAAACATATTTTTTCAAACATCCTCAAAAACAATTTAAGTAATTATATCCACAGAGAAAATCATATAAAAGTAGTAAATAGTATTAGATGACAGTGGATGCAATCTTGTACAAATTGTTATATACAGTATTTATTCCTGAACATTGATTTCCCTGGGCATTTTTCTAAATTATTACTGAGAAAGCCCTGCACCAAAATGATAATCTCCATTGTTATAAAACAAAAATTACTATTGTGTTTTTTTTAAAAAAAATCTTAAGTGCTGTCACCCCTCTGAAGATAGCTTATACAAATTTAAAAATGAATGTATGCATACTTTGAGTATTTGAACTTGTTGAAATGAACATTGTGTTTTTCTCTTGTATACCAACAAACCTCTTTATCTTTTAAAGAAAGTTCTTTATTTGAATAGATCAACATCATTTGCCATAATAAAAGACAATACTACTACTAACATTCATTCACTTCAGCTTTTTAAATTCCCTGCTAGTAAAAACAGAATGGATAAAATAGACATAGTCACTATACTTTCAGCCTCCTGCAGAGGAATTGTCTGTCACATGGTAAATTACAGTGTTTACTGTAACCCAGATCTTCTATTGTAAATTGAATGGGTGCTGATTATGCAGTTTAGTAATTTATTATCTTAAAACATCACAGGGATTCTGCAAAGAAGATGTCAGTACTCATCTTTTAATGATAAGGAAAGGCAATTTCAGGACATATAAACTCATGGAAAAGAATATGTAGTAGTTTAAAAACATGGCTGCTAATATTTAGTACAAATATAAATATGATGCTAATTTCACCTTCATGATGAGTTAAAAACATTTATAGCTCTCAAATACTGAGAGGATAACACAGTGAAATATGCTTCTTTTATCAATATAAGTTAATTCCCCCCAGCACTTTTTATTTACAGTTCAACCCCCATGGTGTTGCCTCTTGTTTGGTTTTGGACCAAGACAGTTTTTCAGATGTTTCTTTGTAAGGCTGTAACACAGTACAAAAATAAGTGTGTTGTATTTTTTTTACCAACATAGGCAAAATATATATGTAAGTGTAATTTTGTAACGAAAATGTTTGCACAGAATTCATGGCCATATGCATGCTGCAGGAAACCAGAGATCAACTTCCTTGTTTGTTTGTTTGGTGGCTATATTAGATTAGAGCCTTTGCTTTACCAATACCATTCAAACAGCCTTCGGACTGGTACGCAGAAGCATCAGGCCCGTCAAATCTTAGTTTGTCCTTAAGGGCAGAGACAGACGCGAAGATTCGAGGAGATTTAGTCGCCCAAAGTTGCCTTACGAGGAAACTTCAGACAACTTCGGAAAACGAAGCGATCCGATTTAGATTCTAGCCGGCGGGAAGGCATTTAGGGAAGATTAGTCGCCCCAAAGAAGAAGCTATTCTTGCTGGGTGACTAATCTCCCCCAGTAGCCTTGTCTGCCGCCACCCTAAAGGGGAATGATCGTGAAAATGAAAATTTAATATAAGCTTAATCACACTGATATAATAAACTTTCTAAATACAATCAATTAAACGTTCTGTACTGTTTCATTGACTGTTTAATCCAATATATCATATAGGGGGGGCTCCTTTCCTAGCAGATGTATTAGAGCTAACTCAGATAACTGATTCCAATAAAAAAAAAAACTAACAAAGTAACTGACTGACTTCTGCATGTAGAGAGACATGATTTCTGGTGATTTTAATAGAAGTGAGCTCAAATACATCTTCTAGGCAAAAACAGTCCCCCTAACATTTATATTGGATTGTCATTCAAATGCTGAGAAGAGGGATAGTGAAGCATAACTTAAATATTTCAGAAACACTTTAGAATTGAATTGAATTAATTATATTTAGAAAACGTTTTATTTCAGTATGATGACACTTATTAAATTTTCATTTTTGCGATAGTTCTCCTTTAATATATTATGTTAAATATTAATGCATATATATTGATTTGCCACTTACCCATTAGTACAGATAACTGTTGTGCATAATTTACACAATAATTTATCCAGAAATAGCTATTTTGTTTTAGTGTAGATCTTTCTGCAGTGTGTTCTTTGAAATATAAGTAGTTTAGCCTACTGTAAAAGTAAGCTGACAGGTAACTCTGCAATAATCAAAGCTTTAAAAACCAGTTAGAAAGATATAATAAACATGGTGGTTAATTAGTAGATCTAGTTAAAGCCAGAAATAAATTATTAGCCTTGAAATAGATTTTATCAGTTCCGAACGCAGTGACCTTCAAGTGAAAAGGAAATTAAGTTTAGGAGTAAAACCAAGCTATGTTTTATAGACAATTAAGCCCTGTAGCAAGATATTAAAATCAGTTTAAACTTGGAACCTTGAAATATTGGGGCTATTGATAGGAGGGAGGAATTAACTAAGGCTAACTGGCTAGGATTAGAAAGAGGACTAATTTAGTATAAGAAAGGAGGTGTGGAAGGGTACAGAAAGTAGGGCTTCATGGGGTGGCTTGCAGGGAGCTTGGTTTTTTTTTATTAGGCTTGTGGTCTGTGTCAGGCAAATGATGGGCGAAACGTAGAGAGGAAGGAAAGTGGCAAAATTATAGAGAAGAGACACTCAGAGAAAGGAAGGAAAAATGGAAATAGAAGTTCAGTAGATGCATATGATAGCTTGGATACCACAGACTTTATGAAGGTTGGTATTGTTTTCATGGGAGGATGGTGAGATAGAAGATAATTAGCATTTGTTTTCCTTGGCTATCTTTCTGAACTATATTTAATACAATTGAGGAGACAATTAGTGCCTGCAGAGAAATGGATACACCTTTTGGCACAACCAGGCTACCAGATTAGAAAGAGATGCTTTGCCGAGTGCCTGATATGTGTATGCAAGTAGAAATATATAAATCATAACTATGCATATATACTGAGCATGTTGAAGGGTAGAAAACAATTTTAGATTTAGAAATTGTTGGTTAGTACTTGTTTACACTTAGAAAGTAGCATTAATAAACCCTGCACAGCTAAATGTAAGCATGACAACTACTACTGGGGTTCATTCACTGTTTTTTTTTCGGGGTCTAAAAGGTTCAGAATTACTTAGAGAATTCTAAATTCCAGTTCTTTCCTGAAAGCAAGCCCCACCTCAAAAATCACCCATCACTTAACTAATGAAAACTATGTGACCCTTGCCTTTTTTTTTTTTTTTTAAAGTTTTATTTAATACTAGTGCAAGGTCCAATACACAGGGATATACACTTGTTGTACAATAGTGAAAGCAGATACAAAGGACACATTACGCCAGTGATTTTTCAATTACACCCTGGGAAAACAATTAGTAGATGGGAAGAGAGTAGAAAGGAAAAGAAGAAGAAAAGTAGAAAGGAAGTGTAGGCTTATAGGAGGGAAATCCGACCCTTGCCTTTTAATGACATAAGCAAAGTAGCTATGGCTTGATATCTTAAGATATTGCCAAACAAAGATGCATAGCCATAATAACAAACTCTGCTAAATAAAATGGCTTCAGTACTTAAACAGGTAGATATAAAGGTGTCAAATGCTATAGGTGGCTCTTTATAGAACTGTAAAAAGAAAACATTTTGCCATGAAAAATAGTATTTCTTGTTGTCATGAAACAGTTTGTTCACTATAAAATATATATTACCCGTACATTACAATTTATTGATAAGGACCAGGCCAAGAAAATGTGTATAATACATATGAACAGAAATTGTCATGTTGTGTACAAGGGTGTAAAAATTTGTGACAATAATGTTGGGCTACTTTCACATTTTATTTTTTTGTTGAAGAGCAGTGCTGTCCAACTGGTGGCCTGCGGGCTGCATCTTGCCCGCAACCTCAACTTGTATGGCCCCCACATGAAAGTCTGCCTGCTGTGATTCCTTACCTTGTGTAAGATTTAAAAGGTATCAGTACTGAGATTAACTGGCCCCTGCATTGTTTCACCTCAAATTCAGACGGTAAACTCTTGCATTGTTCACACCTGTAACCCCCCTGCATTGTTCACATCTGTGACACCTCTATTGTTCACACCCCTAAAACCCAGTACTGGTGCACATTGTTCATCTGTTCACTCCTCAGATAAACCGTTGAAGGGACACCAGCATTGTGTCACCATATGTAGCACAGTATGAACTGTTCTAAACTCTGCCTTCCCTATGCTCCCTGTGTGTGCTATACTCTGACTGCCCTACTCTGTGCCCTGTGGGATGTGAGCCTGGTAGGCAGGCCCGGATTTGTGGGCCACAAAAGCCTGGGCCTAGGGCGCCAAAAATTTAGGGGCGGCATGACGCCCAGCCACATAGTTATGTGCACTGGGGACGCACAAGTACACGGTGCTTCGGCACATGGGTACGTGCGCTCGCGAACGGGGGGGGAGCATTCGTGAAATGCAGATGGCTGGTGCTAGGACCAGATGGCCTCAGGGTGCTGCCGAGGAAAATCCGGTCCTGATGGTAGGGTTTTTTCTGGGGGTTTGTTGGCATTTGAAAATTGTTGTTAGGGGTCCCTAAGGTGTCATTATGTGCTGGGGGAGTGGTGTGTTATACACAGAGGAGGAGGTGGCATATAGGTTTAAGGGTATGTTTATTGTATGACTTAAATTTTTCACATATCAAAAATTTGATGTGATGAGTGCTGCAGTTAGCACCAACCATTTGTTTTTGGGGTTTTTTTTGGTGTGTTACCACCATTAATGTAGAAATGATCTTAAAAGTTCTTGTGATAACATGGGTGTGGTTTAAAAGGGGGAGTGCTCAACACTGGATTCCATTATCAGAAAAATTCTAGCCCTCGGGACCACAAAAGTTGGACAGCACTTTTGTAGAGGAAGGGACTAGATAAAGCTCAGTCTAATTTTCACATTTGTGATTGCAACCTGTACCCTGGCAGTTTGAGGAAGCATGCTTATTATTGTTCTACAATTCTCTTTAAAAGAAACACATCTGAAAAAAAATGTCATGAAAGGAAAAAAAATTGCATGGCAATTTTTTTTACTACAAATTGTGGCATAATTCAATATTAAAAATTAAGAAATCAACCTCCTAAAGAAAGCAGTGTTGGACTAGCTCACAAGTAGTGATAAGCAAATCTGTCCCATTTTGCTTCACCAAAAAAATCAGGAAACTGAAAAAAAAATTTCGAAACACAATGAAGTCAATAGGTGAAAAAAAATTTACACGCAACATTGTTTCATATGCATGACAATTTTTTCACTGCAAATGCATTAAATTCAATGGCTGTTTTTTCTTGCAGCAACTTTTTTTGTCTGTGACTTTTTGTCCAAATGCATTAGTCAATGCCCGGTTTTTGTCTCTCCAAATGCATTAAAGTTAATGGAAGTTTTTTTTCATGGAAACTTTTTTGTCTATGCAACTTTTTTACACACACACAATATAAATAAATAAATATAAATATATAAATAGTCCAATATGTTCAGCACACCACTAAACAAATGATAATAAATATTCGACCCAGGTGCTACCATCCAGATGCCGCATACAAAAATCCAAAAAATTAGGTGCACACTGGGAACATTTATAGAAGTAAATGTTCCCAGTGTGCACCTCATTTTTTGGATTTTTATATAAATTATATATATATATATATATATATATATATATATATAGCATTTTTCTTTTAATATACATTAAGTATACATTAAGTCTATTATTCACTTGCTGTTTCTAATTTATGATGGATTAATTTAGTCATTTTGGATTGTTGCTGAATTCTACAATTCTACAATTTTTACTGATAAATTTTATATACTGAATGAGTAGGGAGGGTATGGAATTGTCATTCGTTGGTAATGTATATATAATACCTTGTGGTGTAGTGGGGCAGTCGCAGGGACGGCAGTCGCTACCATCACAAGGACAGTCGCAACCTCTTTGTGTGCATCAGAAATGCGGACAAACATTTGTTTAGTCTGCGAGCCTATGTGTTTGTAACTATGCAACGACATGGCTACATAACAAACGTGATGATGTCACTTTAGTGTGAAATAGTTTGTATTACAGCGCTTTACAATATGATGGTGCTCTAAAAATAATAATAATACTTAAACCCATGTCAACAGTAATTCAATGCCCGTTTTAAGTCTATGTTTCATAGTTACTGGGTGCTCTTCTGGATTGTCTTCTGTTACAGACTTTTGCCTGTTTTCTGACCCTGCTTGAACTCTGCCTGTACTGACACCTTCCTGTTATCTGACTATGAGTGAACTCTGCCTGGGCTGACCCCAACTTGTTGTCTCACTGTTACTGAACTCTACCTCAACTGACCCTTGCTTGTTATTGATTGTGTTTGAACTCTGTCTGGACTAACCATTGCCTTCCTGCGAACCATTGTATTCTGGTTGTCAGGTGTTTCTTTTTGTCTTTCTACCTGCTACAATTTGGCCCATTTGCTTGCCAAGAACTCTCACCCTGATCCTCTCACACTAAGTCCTGGCAGCATTTGAGTAGCTGAAGGCTCCTTCCCAAAACCAAAGAAGGCTGCTATAGGTAGAATAGTGAGCCAAGACTGGCAGCTTTGAGTTAGTTCTGGGTTTAGAATGCTAGACAGCATATTTGGTCATGGAAGATATGTTCAAGTAGCAATTGTGACCAAGGATATATTACTTGGCCCTCAGCACAAACCCCAGCAGATGTTCACTCTGACCCCGGGGAGTGTCTACCCTTGGGTCACAGTGTGTGTCTCTGTGTATGTTTCTGTGTGTGCTTCTAAGTGATTGCCGATTCACAGTTTACACTTTTTTCTTTGCTTAAAAGGAAGAAAAGGGTTAGTTGTAGTGAACTGAAATAGATATAGCTCAATGTATAAGACTCCTTTGTACTTTACGGTGTTGGATAGACATAATTCTACTTTCCCATCACATCCCTAGAAAGGTTTGCACATAAATCACAGTGACATTGGACCAAAGATTTGATGAGACCCTTCCTCGTTTGCAACTTTTGCTGGCTGTGTCAAAGAAACGGAATCAAATGTAAGGCTTCATGGTTCAGATAACCTCATTTCTACAGAAACCAGGTTCAATGTTTAGTCTGATAATTCTGCCCCAAATATACTTTGATCAATTTTAAATTGATTTGTACATATGACCTACTCGGTTGATAAAATGAAGGCCACAATCAAATGTTTGTATTGAAATAAAAGCTGTAATATGAAATAGAACCCTTTTGTGCTATTAATAAATAACAAATGGGTTACTTTGCCCTATAAACACTTTGGAATAGTAACCTGTTTTATTTTTTTAACAAAAGATCCAATATGAATTTTCATAGTAGACTAAACTAGAAAAGAATAGCAATTATCAAATATGTAATAATAGGCATTGCATGGAAGCTGTATTAACCTTTTATTTGCTTCAATTCTCACTGTTCCTGAGTCGAATACATTTTGCCATCAAACCAGGATAGAAGAGAATTGGTCAGCGTTAGTCACAGTCCTAGAACACATTTTGTTAAAATCTCTTATATCTTTAACAGAATTCTGGGCTTCTACTGCCACAACTTCTGACCTAAATTTTCTTCTGACTGTCACAACTCCTGGTATATGCAATGCCAGTTGGAATCTCTCTCTTAATTTGTACCCTATTGCCATCTCTTCTACTTTTCATCTATAGTTCCACCTCCAACACACCTTGTCTGCACTCATGGGTGTCAGAACTGTAGGGGTCCAAGGGGGTGTGGCCTCCTCAGAATATTTACTCATCTGTATAATTTTTTTTGGGAGCAGGGTGGCAGTATCCAGTAAAATCATTCAGTGGGGTATGCTGCTCCAAAGCTTACCCCCTACCTAATTATCTTTTACAGCCCACCTGCACTCCCTTCTTCTACTATCAAGACTATCTGTTTACTTTTTTTGGCATATTTAAGAAAAGGTGAACATAGAGTGGAATCCTTTTCAATGGTATAGAGAGCTAAGAGTTCCCCTCTGGTGAAAATGAACAAACCAAGAGCCCTCAAAGCTAGGAAATAACCTGCCCACCCTAAAAAGTACTGGGATAATATAGCACAAAGGCATAATAACTATGTATACTGAACTAAATGATACAAAAATGGAAGTATCATTTCAAATTCTTTGGTATTTTATTTATAACAAAATAAAGCTACAGCCTTAAGATTATAAAGGTTTCCAATATATGTCATAATTTATATTCAATACCACCCAGTATAAAGCAAAGTATTTACATCAAGCTGGCCAATGAGAATCACTCCCAGCTCTCTTGTGAACTGTCGCAAGCTCTGTTTTCACACTAAATATTCCCAAAAATAAACATTCTATGCATAGCTGCACATTTTTGCTTTTCCTCTACATAGGGTTCTAAAAATATATTATTGGAAGTAATCTACAACTGTTTTTCTTGCTAACACTCTAATTTCACAAATATCTATTAGTTAAGGAATGTAGTTCTGAAAATAAAAAGGAAAACATTTATTAGCTATGGCAGATAATCATTGAAGTGAAGGGACTAGGCAGAATGTATAGCTCATACACAAGTGCAGGCGAGTGATTGATTTTCTCTGTCTACTTGATTTAAAGGCAGTATCTAGGTCTTTTGCAATCAGCAGCTTAAAAACTGCTGTGGCGTCTCACTGATGGAAAAAAAAGTCCATTACATAGCAAATTTCTAATTAAAAAGTAACACTGTCTCTCTTACAAACAATTTAAAGTAACAGATCACTTTCTTTAAAAATATGTTTCATAATACATTTTCATATGGTACTGCGCATGTTTTTGGCTCTTAAATGTGATGTTTCATTTTAATATATACATTTTGGCTGGTTGACATGATTGTTTTACCTTATTTTTCAAGGGTGTGTAAGGCCAAAGATCAAACTTTGTAGAATGCAGAAGATGTTATATGATGGAAGATTCCGGTATACGTGCATTACAAATGTTTAATGTCTTTTAAGTTATTTGTAAAGCGATTTGTAAAGGTACTTGTTATTTAAAGCAGCATTTTATTATCCATTTATTTACATCTGTATGCAATAAAGAAAAGGTTGTTCAACTTTGAGTTAACTTTTAGTATGATAATTTGCAATTGGTTTTCATTTTTAAATATTTGTGTTTTTTGTTATTTAGCTCCTCAGTTTGCAATTTCAGCAATCTGAATGCTAGAGTCCAAATTATCATAGCAACCATGCATTCATTTGAATAAGAGTCTGCAATATGATATGAATAGGAGAGGGTCTGACTATAAAGATCAGTAATAAAAAGTAGTAAATAAAAGTGACCCTATTTTGAAAGTCAAAAGAAGGCAAATAATTAAATAAAAAAACTAAAAAAAGAAAAAAGGAAGGCCAATTGAAATAATTCTTCGAATTAGCCATTCTATAACATACAAAAAGTTAACTTAAAGCTGAACCACTCCTTTATACAATGTTGCAAAAGTCGACTCCCCTTCAGCTAAGACAGGTCATTTAATGAGTCCTGTTGTATTGTTTCAAAAGTCACAGATGCCAGGGCAGAAATTAGAAAAAAACAGGTCGAAAACAGCTTTCAATTGCAATTACATTTACAAATAACCCTTGAACAATTTTAACTGCATACTAAAAATGTATCAATTTCATTTTGTGGTTATCATCCCCTTTTTTCTTGCCCTTTCAAGACTATAAGCTATGGCAGAGGACACCCATCTGTCATTACATTAAAAAAAACAGCACACCCTTTCCTGAAAGATAATGACAGAGAGAAACACTTTATATGGTGAAACCTCCATAAAGGAATGCATTTGCAATACCATAATGAATAACTTTAGACCACATGATTATTCCCAACTCAGGTTTGGAGGCACAAATATATTTCCATGTACATTTTAATGTTGTCACTAAAAAATGTTACAGCTTTAAGTTATAAGGAGGCTTTCATGTCCTTTGAAAGTAAAGAAACGGTTTGTTTAAATTTTACTGAGTTGATTTTATACAGCTTGTTTATCACTAGAAATGCCCTCTTTATGAAATGTCTTGTTTTGAGTTCTTAATGCAGCAAGCAGTTTTGCATTGCACATAGTTCCACTTACAGGTAGAGAGAAAAGCAAGCTCCTCAGCTTTGGAGACATGGGGAATAAAAACTCAAAATACTGATCTTGTGAAGGACCCTTGAGGCTTTCTTCATTCATGAGGCATAAATGTTCTCTGATCATCACTGGGTGCAGGTGTCCTATAAATGTTTTATTGTTTGTAACCAAAAGGTAACCAGAAAAGGAAAGGGTAGACACGCATCAAGGGGGAGAACACATTCACCCGCTACTGGACGATCCTTCACTTCACAGCAGGAATAAAAATCCAAAACTTGAAAGCTACGCCTTCTCATCACTTCACTGGACCTCAATGTAGAATTCAACCAAACTTCAATAAAAATACATTAAACTTAAAAACACAATTCCGTGAAGTGGGCAAGGGAGAGCAAGGCTTAATATATTTTTATTGTTGGACCATATACTTTTACTTTTTCATTTACAAGACAGGTTGTATTAAATAGAATGTGTACTGACACCAGAAATTAATTTTTTTTTTCATCTATCATAATATTGGCTTTGCATGCTACTTATAATTTTGCCATGAAGTACATAACCTATCTGACTACCCCTGTTTGTCAATGAAGGGGCTGCTATATTTTTGCAACAGGAGTCCATTAGCATTACACATTTTAATTGACAGGCTGAGATTGGACAGTCAGGTTGGCAAAACAGTCAGATTTAGAAACTTCAACCAACAATTACTTACAAAAACAGACCTCACAGCAAAAAATTATCAACATGACCTATATGTAACTTTTACATGTAGGGGGTTATTTACTAAACTTTGAATGCAAAAATCACAAAAAAATCCTGATTTGTTTTTTTTAAAAAAAATCGTGAATTTTTCAGAATTTATTAAACCCCAAGGATGAAAAAGACCGAATCACAAAATCGGGCATCTCAGACTTGCCGAGGTTGCATATAAGTCAATGGGAGAAGTCCCAATGATTATTTGATGAGTGCTGGGTTTCGTGCAATACCCCGAAGTTTTCAAAGTTTTCGGGCAAAAATCGCAGTTTTCGGGTGAAAAATCTAAAAAAAATCTTGAAAATCGTATGAAAAATTTAAAAAAACAAGAAAAACTATTTTTTTTTCCCGCAAAGCAAAATTTCGGGATAATGTAGTAATGAATAAGCATAAAAAACCCAAGCGGCTTTAATAGGAGTTTGTAGCAGAAAAAATATAGATAAATTCAGACTTTGATAAATAACCCCTGTACATTCATATTTTAAAAAGTAGAAAAGTTGTACAGTTCCTTCTGGTTAACTATGGTGAGCTCTGTTTTCACCATTTGATAACTAAGTCTCTAAAATTTACAAAACTTATAGTTTATAATCAAAATACAGTCTGTTAAATTATTATCTCTGCTGCTTACACACACCGCTATCCAAATGGAAAAGGGAAAGATTTCGAAAGTTTTAACATGATATAAACAGTGCTATTCAAAATCAATAGAAATTGATTTTTTATTTTTGATGTGTGGTTTTTTCAAAATCTTGTTCATTAGATATTAATTCTGACGTTTAAACTATCTGGTAGCTAGGGTCCCACTAACACTAGCACACCAACCCTTAGCTTGTGCTGCTTTCTCACATATCACTCGAATGGAACTTTGCATAGGGGTTGAATACATTTTTTTATGCCTAATTGTCTGATGTGCGTCTAAGCGCATCCATACTAGTATGAGGTCAGTGTTCAGATCTGTACACAATCCTTCACATTCACTTACTTTGGTTTAAACTGGATGAGAATCCGTAGTAAGCAATCTGATCCATCCTATCAACCAAACTTTGGTGCAACCTACCAAATCCAAATGTGCTGGCTCAGACACTCAAGTCTTGCGTGTGTATGACCCTGGCTACCACTGCAGTAAATTGCACCTACAGGCAGTTGGATAGAAGTCTATAGCGTGGCAGAGCCTATAACTAAACTGATTCAATGTGACAAGTGACATATATTTTTTTTTTGCCTTTCAACAAGATGTATGCTCAAATAATGAATTTCAGTTACCATTGCTATTTAAACATATTATACACAGCCAAGGGGTTAACTAGCTCTTTGAAACATATCCATTTTGCACTGACGCGAGAAACAAGAGTATTAAATGAGCAATTCAAATGAATACAATATAATATATGATGACAGGAAGATGACTGGACGGTCTCAGTAACTTACAGATAAAAAAAAATATCATTCAGTAGGTCAGTATGACTGAATTTGGAAACAACGGCATTAAATTCCAAATGTGAGAAACTGTCATCAGCATGCCTGTAACTTGTCCAAGTTGTTTCTGGTATCATTAATATCTATTTAATTCTTGTATATTCATCTCTCCACAGATGGTAGGAAGGTACAGTGTAAACATTTGTCTAAATTTGTAATTCCCAGTAATCCAGTTTGAAATAAAAACTTTATATTGATTTCAAGCTGTTTTCAAGCATCCCCTCCTACTGTGACTTAATGGTCCCTCTCAGAGGACAACAGATTGCTGGACA
Organism: Xenopus laevis; assembly: GCF_017654675.1. Classification (NCBI taxonomy): domain Eukaryota; kingdom Metazoa; phylum Chordata; class Amphibia; order Anura; family Pipidae; genus Xenopus; species Xenopus laevis. Next base: position 74,538,087 of record NC_054376.1, read on the forward strand.
ACAGAAACATGCAAAAACACTGCACAAAATAGGACCGATCCACCACAGAAAATGTTTTTTTGTTTTGCTAAAACTCAGATGTTATTTGTACTTATATCAAACAGCAATTTGATTTTAAAGCACCCTCACATACATGTATGGAATCTTTTATTCAGAAGCCTGTTATCCATAAAGCTCCATATTACACAAAAGATGTCTCCAAGGAGTCAATTTTAAGCAAAAAATTCTAATTTTTAAAACTATTTCCTTTTTCTCTGTAATAATAAAACTGTATTTGATGCTAACTAAGCTCCACAAATCGATGTTGGTTGCAAAACCAATACTACTGGGTTTATCTAATGTTCAAATTATTTGTAGCAGTCAAGGTATAGAGATCCAAATTTCTTATCTGGGAAAAACCCATCCTAAGAATTCTGGATCATAGATCCTATACCTGTTTATATGGACTTGTGTTCCAAACACTTCGGCTAATACCAGATGAAGCACCACCATGGAAAAAACTTGTTGCTGCTGGTACAGGTGGTTTTTGGGCCAAAAACTGCATATACCAGTAGTGATAGGTGGTTTCCATTATACGTCTTAAGTCATAGGGACTTGACTTAAGTTCATCCACACTGCTGGAAATCAAGACTAATGCTTGGGTTGTTTAACATTAAACATGTTTATTGGTCTACTTTCACATAAAACACAAGGAATATGCTAACTGTGTAATTTATGGGAGAGCTTACCTATAGAAAATATAATGCAGATATACAGTATTTTGGTCCCCATGCAAAAACAGTAGCTGCCTTTTTACTGCATTTTCAAAGTAATACAGTATATATTAGTAAATGACGTTGAAAAAACTTGCATTCAGCCAGCAATACGTAGGGGTATATTTATCAAAAAGTGAAGTTAGAGATCACCACAGTCCGCTAGAGTGAAATACAGCCTCTCTCCATTCATTTCTATGGGATTTGTAAAGGCGTATTTATCAAAGGGTGAACTTTCACTTTCACCATTTGATAAATACGCCTTTAAAAATTCCATAGAAATGAATGGAGAGAGGAGGTATTTCACTCTAACGGACTGTGGTTATCTCTAGATTCATGACCTTTATCTACCAATAAGTACAAGATAAAGTTGTATTATTACAGGAAGTAAGGAACTCATTTAAAATTTGATTTACTTAACATGGACTCTATAGGAGATGGTCTTTCTGACATTTGAGTTTTCTAAATAATGGTATCCCATACCTGTGATGTATATGAATCATATTTTATATGTAGCATAGCTCAAACTAGCTGTTGAATGGTTAAAAGTGGAACCAATTGAATGCTTTGTAAGGCTGATCAATGTAATTGTATGTCGCATAGCTGCTTAAATATCAATGCAGCCTGAAGATTCTGAACTGTTTACTAATAACAACCTTACAGCACGCTTTTTTTCATGGCTTCCAAAGTCTTGTAGTTCTTAGAATACTTTAAATATACGGGGGGGGATACTGTTTTTCCCCATTTAGAACGGTCTTCCCTATTTAGAAAACAACCTCCAGTGTCATATCTGAATTGGTAAAATACCAGCCAGGTGGCTGCATTCTGTGCCTCTAATGCTCCAGATGGGAAGCAAACAGACACTACAAAGAAATGTTACTAATAGAATTCTGTAACACTGTTGCATGGCCTAAATTGGTGATTTTTGTCAGTCCAGAATATGTTATACAGCGATCTGGAAGAAAGCAACAAAGAAAAAGCTCCTTGGTGAGGTTGTATGTAGAGTGAGTTTTATACTCTTGATCTATTGTAACATGGCCAGTCCAGCTTGCTTTGCATAATATTTCCATTACACATTTCCAACAACATCTCATAAGTGAAAATGTGAAATCAAATAAATGCTGGTTTAACAAGTTTAATGAAAATATGATGTGTAGCATTTGAAGCCAAATGCGAGAAAGCAATTGAAAAGTGAGAAAAAATTCTGGAATTGCAGTTTTACAGACAACATATCTTCATACGCTGACATATTTGAGATACTAAACACACAGTCAATGACAAATAGAGCTTTAGATGTGCCTTTATAGCAAAAGTCACAGTATTATAATTTTAAACTTAACAAGTTTTATTGAAGATTTTCATAAAAGCAAGAAATGCAAGCCTTCGATAAGAATACAGTTTTTCAGAAGTAATTATGGTATCATTACATTTTTAAGCAGTTACAGAAAGTTCGGTGGTTTGCCAGTTCCATATTACTTTGAACTTCAAACAAGAGCTCAGAGTAACGGAATAGAATAACAACTACTTGGAATAACAAGGCTCCCAAATCCTCCCAAAATATGGAGACACATGGTCCTATTCGGAGAAAAGGCAAAATCGTGTAGAGAATGGACGAAAATCAGGACGCTACATTGAGATATGTAACAACCGAACAACAAATATTGTATAAATAGCTAAGTAGAAACCCCAGGGTAATCAGATATTTATGCCTCTCAATCTTTTTTCCATATCTAAATTGAGAGAGGCTTGAAATAGGATGTGTTCTGTGTTAGGTGGTGAACAGTCTTTCCAATTGGAAACTATAGAATGCCTTGCGGCACACAGTATGTGGGTAACATATAGTCTGTGGATGTGTGGGATTAGATGTAGGTCGATATGGAGTAAAGCTAGTTGGGGGGAGGGGTGGATTGTCCAACCTATGTACTTTGATATTTCTGAAAACAACTGTGCCCAAAATGGTTTGATTAGTGGGCATTGCCACATTATGTGAAGTAAAGTTCCTACTTCTCCACATTGCCTCCAACAGTTTTCTGAATTCCCTTTATGAAATTTATATAATTTATCTGGGGTGTAATACCAATGTAGGAAAATCTTATGGAGTATTATAATTTTAAACAAATCTGTTTTTAAAGGGGATATATAGCATACCTCAAAAGTATGAATACTTTGTGTGCCTGATTTCAATCTAAAAATGGCCACTTTATTAGTGTGTCCTATACATCCTCTCAGTTTCCAGTGGTTCAAATGAGTGATAGTTGTGTCCTAATAGTCCTTGAAAGAAGCACAGTAGAAGGTGGGTAGCCAATCACAGCTCTGCATTCATACAAGTATATATAGAATTTAGTTCCCCGTCAGGTCTGCTTACTGACTAAAACTGCACCATTACTGGCACATTACTTCTGTATAATGCAATGGCAAACTTTTTTGTTGTTGAAAGTTTTGCAGCTAAATGTTTATAAATAGAGGAGTTTCCAAACTTAAAAATGCTAAAAGGCACAACACTAGGGCACAAATGGAACTCACACCACATTTTTCTAAATGAAGTCTATGGAGACAAGCCATAAATCCAATAAAAATTGGCCTTGATCAATTGGATTTAGAATTAAAAAGTGTTGGTACAGACCTACTGGGGAACATAAATTGTTGTTAAAAACAAATACAAGATAGCCAAAGAAGCCAAAGTGGCAACTACTGCTCAAATTAGGTTATATGCTCATATTTATAAACTCACTTAAGCCTTGTCAGAAGAAATCTTTAGTAACTTTAGTGTTTTCTGTGTGTAAGTGAAAAGTTTTGTACTACTGCAGGAAAGTGTGTTTAGTTTGGACAGCCTTCTATTGTCCAGTGATAAATACTTTTTTGTCCCTTAACCATAATTACTTTAGTAGGCCTCAATAGTCTTTAGGAGTTGTCACCTGTTGACAACTGCAGCGATCAAATCTCACCCCAAACTTTGTGATGTCACTCAACAACCATAGGCTCATCTAACCAGCCAAGTGAGGATCTGAAAAGATGAAGCTAAGTAATGTCTACAAAGCAGGGAAAGGCAATAAAAAGATTGCAAAATGCTTCCAGTTCGCAACTTGTCATCAAGAAAGCAACTATGGGGAATTGTGGAACAAAAAGCTCTGTATGACCAAGACAACTACTCTTATGCTCGTCAGAAAGACAAAGACAAACCATCATGTGACTCCAAAAGCCCTGCAGGAAAATTTGAATTACCCAGGAGTGGTGTTCCATTCTTGCCATGGTCTGCATGGAAGATTCATTAGGAGGAAACCTTACCTGCTAGTTATGTGTGGGCCTGCACGATACGGGGCTAAGAGGTGGCCAAAATTTTGCATGTGCAATCAAAGTTAAATATTGTCACATACTACAGAGAAATGTAAAAGTTAATTCTTAGGCATTTTAATTATGGCAGTCCCAAGGTAGGTTTACACCCAATATGTTGAATTATTTTGTTTTCGAATATAAAATGATGCCAGTCATTCATACTTTGGTGCCTATGATTAATCATCAGTGTTGATAGGAAACGCACAAAGCTGTGCCATGTATACCGAATAAACGTATTTTGTTTACACATCTGTGTGGAGGATTGTTCCATTTGAGTGCCTGTCCATTTACTCTACAATCCGGATCCGCTCCCTTAGCTGAAGGTTCAGGGCTGTGCACCTGGACCTCCTCATACACTGGGTAAGTTTATTGTGACCCTTGTTCTCCTTGTTATATAGTCATACACACTTTACCCAAGATAAACAAAAGTCTAGGCATCCCATAATTTCCTCAAATGGCTGTTTAAATTAAAACATTACACAATATGATTTTCTTATTGCTTTGTTATTGTCTTAAATATATTGATAATGGGTTGAGTGCAGAGGACTCTTGTAGTTGTCTATATGTATTTTGTGGTCACAGCCTCATTGCACCCCCGCCTAATGGTTTTAAAAAAAACTTTTCCTTGTTTGTTATGATTTTGTTACAATCAGTTATTAAGGAAACTACTTGCTAATGATGTTGTGTGTCTTAAGTATTACCTATTGGAAGTATATACTGGTCACAATAGAGATTTTAGAGTTTATATACCACATAAATTGAATATATCGGCAGCAAATAAATCTCCTCACAAACAAACCACAGGGCAAAGGTTAACCTGCTAAATGTACTCTGTAAGCATAAATATTTAGAAAAAAATACTTTGAAGCAGAAGAGGACAAAAGAGAGGAGACTGATCAATTGCACATGCCCAGGTCCCCTGTTTTATAAGTCATTTACTATCTATGCAAGTGCATGTATTTTCAAAAACTGGGGTTTTTAATTACAAAGTAATGATCATAAAATTTGTAAGCCACCATACCACATCAAGGTAAACACCAAATTGTTTTACCCAATCGAGGTATGGGCAGCCATTTGTGCAACAGAGAATTTGTGTATACATGTGAAAGATGGAATCATTTTCCTCTTGCACCTTAGCTTCAACATTGTAAGAATGCAGATGCTTATTGTATATGGTATATATATATATATATATAATATATATATATATATATAAGGGCAGCCAAGTTTGGGAGTTTTACTTTGAAAGCAGCTAGTAAGTTGCAGGTAAAACGTATTCGTCCCTTTTATAAAATGTATAATGAAATCATAGAATTCTTAATGAATCAAATGAAAATTGAGCATAGTCCTATATACAAAAGAGGACTTATCCCCCTATATTCTTTTTAACCCGGCGTTCTAAAATTGAGCATAGGACTGGCCAGATATGGGATGACTTTGACGTAGTTGGCCAGCCTAAATATATTGCAATATATGGACAAACAATCCCTGTTTTGTTTAAAGGGTAAGGCATTTTTCAGTAGAAGTATGCACAAAATGTCTCTGTCTTAAATATATTGATAATGGGTTGAGTGCAGAGGACTCTTGTATTTGTCTATATATATATATATTATATATATATATATATATATATATATATATATATATATATATATATATATATATATATATATATATATATATATATATATGAATCTCAAAGAGTGAAAAAATTATTATCCATAAAGACACTCCAGAAGTAAATTGCTATTTGGAGAATATTCAATTCTATAAATTAATTTTTTTAACTCCGTGATAAATTCTCGTTACAGTGTTCATCCAAAATTCACTTGAGCCTTTTGAGATGCCTCCTGATTTCTGCTTTTCTAGGTAAGAATAACAATACATCTGACATTTCCTACACAACACCCTTGTCAACTGATCTCACTGGGATAAACATTTCACCCCCTCTGACTCTTTTCCAACCGAGCGCCCTTTAGAGTAAAAGGATACAAGCTCTATGCATTCTGAGCTTTTGCTCTAAAGCTCACAACATGAATATGAGAAAAAGCCTGGTTCCACACCATTCAAACCACATTACAGATGCAATTACTTTCATTCTCTCCAATCTGTCTGCTTGCTGTCAACAACATGGCAAGCTGACAGGAATGATTCTTTGCTTATGTGTTTTGGAAAATTAAACATTTCCTTCAAACGTTATTTACAGATGCTAATAGAACTCAGGCAGGCAAACAAACAGGCAGATGTGACTGTGCAGAAGCTTGTATGCCACTCACCCAATACAGATTACAGATCAGACTGGCAGAGATAGAGGGAAAAACAAGGAACATTGTTCCTTAATTAATCTTGCATGATTGCACATGTTATACCTTAGATTAATCTATTCACAATTAATTCTAGAAATAGCCATACACAAATGAAAACAAAAAGATTTTATTTCAAAATATACATTTGTATGTTTCACCAGTTCAGCACAGTGAAAAGAAAATAGGGATTTATCACCAATAATTGACATAAAAAGAATAATTCCATCATTGAAAGGAATGTCACCGGAACAAAGACGGTTAAAGGCTGCTATCTAGTGGCCCATATTATTATAGGAATTTAAGTAACCTAACAGAACATGTCCTATCACATTCAAAAACTTCACATAACACCTCACATAACCATAAAAGCAGCTACTCTTACTGAAGTGCAAAGAGTTATCTTTTATGTAGTTGCATCAGCAATGATTGCCTCAGTCCAGAAGGCTACAGAATTGATTCATGTGCTTCTTTAAATTATTTAAATTAAACTGTTTTGGACTGGGAAAATGCTCATATTAATACTTAAATGCCAAGAGATGTTTAGGAAGAAGGATCTCAAGAGATGAGGTGTACTTGATCCAAACCAAGATATTTGTAATCCTTATTTAGAGAAAAGCAAGCCATTATTTCATATTTACATGTTTTTATAGTAAACATAAGGTATGGAGATCCAAATTATGTAAAGATTCCTTATCTGTAAAAACCCCAGGTCCCAAGCATTCTGGAGAACAGGTCCCACACCTGTACATAAAATTGCATTCACTTAGTACAGTTAAAGTAGAATTCAACTGGAAAACCCTACCCCGCCCCCTACTCTACGTAGAACCCCCTCCCTCCTCCCCCACAGCCTAGCTACCCCCAGGGAAATTCCCCTAACTTTTTACTTACCCCTCGGCGCAGATTCAGGGATCGCAGGTCCCTGCAGCCATCTTTCGGGATGACTGAGACCAGCACATGCAGTTGGAGCAATTCACCAGTTTGCGACAACTGTGCATGCACCGAAATGAACGGAAATTGCTGAATCGCCGGAAAAAGACACTTAGACCCAAAAGATGGCTGCGGTGAACTGGGATCCCTGAATCTGCAACGAGGGGTAAGTTTAAGGACATTTCCCTGTTGTAGCAGCTAGGCTGGGGAGGAGCAGGGAGGGGGGGTCCAAGTAGGGTAGGGTGTTTTTTAGTTACGGGTTGAATTCTCCTTTAAACAGAGATGCTAGGCAATGTAACAGTTAGGGGCCTACTTCTTAAGCTTTTTCTGGTCATGTTTTTAAGGGAAAAAAAGCAGAATTTTTTGAGGGGAAAAAACGGGAATTTTTTTCGAGATTCATTATGATCCAAAGCTGATAAAAATCCCAAAATACTAATATATCTAAAACCTGTCGAAGTCATGTAAAAGTAAGTGACAGATGTGCCTTGTTTTTTGCCTTCATGATTTTCTAGGGTTTTGGGATGTTTGACGATGGTTTTTGTTCAAAAATAAAAAAAAGTGTGGTTTACAGACGACAAGTGAAAAAAGTTAAACGTTTCGAATTGTCGCATGATTTTGTTGCGACTTTTCCCACGCATACTATTTTAATTTTTTAGTAAAATAAGCCAAATCGTGGTTGGGAGTTAGGTTGAATTTTTATTTTTTAAAATAATGAGAAAAATTGGAGTCTTAATAAATACCCCTATTAGCATATGCCCTGCTTCTCTCTCCCTGCATTTTATATAAGTTTCAGTGTTTAGCTTCACTGACCGGCAAAAGCATGCAAAAAACCTGCAGTGCATGGGAGCCTCATAGCACAGCTTGTTGCTGGCAGACAATGTACCAAAACAGGGTAACATGGGACTGTACCCACAAGGCAGTGTTTGGCTGTGCCTCTTGTCCTGTGAAAAGTTAAACGTTCTGCTGGCTCTCCTGAGCTGCCAAAGAAAGTAGACAGCGATTCATGAATTGTACTTGTTTACTAATGAAATATTTCAGTGGAGCACAGAGATGGCAGCAGCTCTCATGTATATTGATAAATACATGTGTATGCATAAGCAAGGCATTCTAAATAGACAATAGAACAGGACCTATACCCATAAGTTTAAAGGAAATTTAACATTTCAAACTAAATGAATGTGCAATTGATCAGAGTGCTACTATATGCACTTTTGAAGTTTCCTTAATTACCCTGGGCCCCAGGAGATCTCCCAGATAGACCTAAAGGGGACCCTCTACTGGACATGAGAAAAGTTGTCTGAGGTCCTGATATCTTCCCTAAAGAGAGCAACATCAGAAAAAATTGTCTCTCTTTATGATCAATTTTACATGAATTTATTATAAAGGTTTCTTAACTGAACATGAATAGAAAAGGGAAGTGAGCAACAGTATTCATTAACCCTTTAGCCACTGCATTATGCACAAAAAATTAGAGGCCTCTATTCCCAATCCATCTTATTTATGCAGTTTGAAATTACTGGCCATGCAGCATGTCAGAATGGAGTGAAAAGAAAGCTTCAGAACTTTTAATGCAATAGTTGTAGGAATGGTCCATTGGTTTACCACATAAATCTCTGAACTTGATCACTATCAGGCCACTGGAAAGTTTTATGTAGAAATAAGTAAAAAGAAAATATGTTCACCGCCACATACAGTGCTAGCTCGAAGAGGATCTTAGATACTGAAGGAATGGGTATATTTAGCCTAAAGATAAGGTATGGCACAATAAAATAACGAAACTCTAGCAATTTTTGAGGGACTACAGCAGCCAGCAAACAGGAGTAAAACATTACTAACCAGAAAACTGACTTGCCCTTCAAACTGTCTGCAAGACTCCATGCAGCAAAGAGATAGCCTGGAACTAACAAGTATTTTACCAACTCATGTCGCTGGAAGATTTTCCTCCATACATAGAAAGTGTAGTGGCGGTTATCGGCTAGCAAATATTTATGGACATGGGTGAATTTCCAAATTAGAATTACTGAGATGCCAGCTAATGCCATATAAATAAGAGGTCGCTTCAAAACAGATTTAATGAAGTCCTTTAGCTTTTGGGGAGAAAAGAGATGAGAAAATGAAAAAATAAGTGTAAAAGCAAAAAAATAGAAAAGCTGTGGGAAGTTTAAGCAGGCCTCATGACTTGTTTTATCTCCAACAACTATTCCACCATTAAATGCCAGAAAAGCAAAAAACCCAAGAACTAACGTGATATATGGCCATGTTAGTTGGACAAGTATGATAATATTCCTCACAGACAAGCAGTACTGGAAAAGAAACACTAATGCTTCCATTGCTTCAGAAAATGATCCCCTCGCAGAAGGCTTTTCATCTTGTTTCTTGAGTTGAGTTTTCCATGCTTCTGTTAGTTTTTCTGAAATGACATTTCCAGCACAGAATATAATCCATATGATGTTTGTCTGACGAAAAAAGAAAGCACACAGACCCAAGAGACCTGCGCATTTATGGTTCCCATACAGGCACATTAAGTATGCAAAGAGAACAAAAAAGGTCGATCCGGTGTCTGTATAGTAGAGAAATGTGAAAAAATAGAAAGTTGGAAAAACATATAAAGTCAGGGTGGACAAGATTTTTTTGAGGCTTGATACCTGGGGCAGAAGATAAAAATGAATGAAATTGTTAATTTTGATCAAATTTGGTTAAAAACAAAAACATTGTTTCTGGTTGAAATACAATTAAACATGAATGCATGTGGCCCTGCAGCTTTTGTCCAGTATTCTTAGCTAGCCTTTCTTCCCCAAGGCTAATGTTAAAATGTAGCATTTTTATGCCAGCAGAGAGAAGTCCATGACCATAGTTCCCAATGACTTCTCTGATTTCTTTAAGTGGAAAAGCAAACACACTGAAGTTATTTGGAGCTTACAAGTGCATTTTAACAACAAATGCACTTTAATTATTGTATTTAAAGTAAATTACGAATAAGATATTTAACAAACGTGTTCTACCCCTTGAAAGGAGAAGCCTTCTGTTTGAGAAAAACAAAATAAAAAAAGAGAACTAGATTTATTTTAATTCCTTTCTTCTAGAAAAAAACTCAAGTGCTTAAGTGCTACATAAAACAATGACTTTGTCAATGAAAACATTGTTTCCTTGTGATAATTGGGATCCTATTAAAGGATAAGTAGACCTTTTAAAATAAGTGAATGTATCATTGATTATCTTGCTATTCTAAGCAATTTGAAATTTACATTCAGAATTTTTTTAAAATTTCTAAAGATATTTTGGGATAAATGTACCGTGAATGAATTAATTAAGTTACACCACCACCTGCTGGTCAGTTTCGGACCATGAAGTAGTCGAGGAAGTTGTCAGGAGAAAGAAAGAGGGCTGGTCTGATGTTCTTAAGATTAGGAAAGATGTGAAAAAGGTATCCGACGTTTCAAATGTTTTTCTTTACCAGAAGAACATCAGAACAGCCCTCTTTCTTCACTTCCTTAACTACGTCATGGTCCGAAACTGACCAGCAGGTGGCACTCATCACTCTCATCAATTTTACATTCACTTATTTTAAAGGTTTACTTATCCTTTAATTCATTTTGGCTACATAAAAGGCTTCTAGCATCAAAGTTTAGAAGTATTTAAAGCTTACCTTGGTTTTGCAGTTTATCTTGCAAAGAATTAAATAGAGCACATATAAATTGCCTAAGTTGAAAAGAAGGTTAACGAAGCGCAGCATCCCACAAGAGCAAACCACATTTTCACTCCATCCAAGCAGCCAAGCAGCTGGTTTGACCATGCCAACAGAAGCTAGGTATAAGCCAGGAAGGGTTGTGATCATTGGATCCCACTGAAAACAAATACATGTATTAAGTCAGAATTGCAAGAACATTTATATGACCATTGCATTTTAATATAATAAAACACAAATGCCTAAAGAATAGCAAGGTAATCAAAATAAACAATAATACTGGGAAACATCATTCCTCCTTATCTTAGACAAGATTTGCGAGAGTTACACCCTCTACACTGTGCATTTTCCTTTTAAATATATGGTCCCCTATTTTCTTCCAGCCAAATAATTACCCTGAGAGTTTTCACATAAAAGAGCTGTGCAGGATGTCTCTTTACATATATGCAGAGGGCTATGAAGGGGTGTTTCTGCGGTAGGAGCTATCTTGAGGCGCCTCCTTTAATGTTGCCCCCATCACCCACTCATGTTTTCTGCGTGGGGATGCTGGGGAAGAGGCAACCCTGGTACAGAGAGTGCAATTGCTCTCTCTTGCACTAGTAAAGCCGAATTTCTGGTTTAAAAAGCTTGGCTTTTAAAGGTACCAGGACTGGCTTTTTGCCACCTATAGTAACCTATTTGGCGCTGCGCCCCTGAGGCTATGGGCTGCAATCAGCATCTGAATGATGAAGGATTGACCATGATCAATGTTTATGGAATAACATATGTATGTATGTATATATATATATATATATATATATTTTTATTATTTTCATAGTGAAAACAAATGCAAATTTAAGCAACTTTCTTATATATTAATTGCACATTTTCTATAGTTTTAAAGGTATTTGCAAATGGAATTCCTATTACAAGCAGCACCAGACCCAGGGAAAAGAAAAGGGAAAAAAGACAAAAAAAACTAACATACACTGGAAAGTTGCTCAGAACAGCACTTTATTTCATTGTACAAAAAAAAAAATTGGGGCTGTGAAAACCATTTAAAGAAGCTTTTACAACTCCAAACTAATGTTACTGCTGCAAACATTCATTGTATGACATAACCACTAGTTAAGGTCATATTTTTCATGCATTATTATAGATATGGTAATTACTGGAAAGCCATGAATAGACAATAGCTAAAATGAATACCATAGTCAATGGTGATACCTGGTTAAAGTGGCCTTGGCAATAAAGTTGTGCTTGGGGGATGTGAAAGATCTCATCCATGTAAGGATCCTTCTGTTGATGGGTTATTTTGGTGAAAAGTAAGCTGGAGAGCAGAAAGCAGCCGCTTAACAGGCCTGAGAAGTAGTAACCTTCCAGCTTGTCCATATTTCATTTGTGAAAAGTGTATATAGTCTGTAAAGAAAATAGCAAGACATTGAAATTAGCAAAATAAACAAACAATCTGTTTAACCACTTTGTTCATTTCTGTTTTTTTTTTAAAAAAGAAATGAAAGTGAAGAGGAGAGGCTTCCAGTGGTGCTTGAAAGTTTGTGAACCCTTTAAAACTTGAACGTGACCTAAAACATCATCTGATTTTCAAGTTTTACAAGTCCTACAAGTAGATGAAGAAAATGTAGTTAAATGAATGAAACACAAATTATCATATTTGATCATGTATTTATTGAGAAAAAAAATCTGATAACACATCTGCATGTGGAAAAAGTGAATCAGTATTCACTTATTTTCACTAAGTATTTGGTGTGACCCCCTTGCAAAAACTGCACGGTTACGGTAATTGTTGATCACTCCTGCACATCAACTTGAAGGAATTTTAGCCCATTTCTCCATACAGAACAACCTCATTTGTTTAGATGTTGGTGGGTTTCCTCACGTGAACCGCTCGCTTTAGGTCTTCCCACAACATTTTAATTGGATTAAGATCAGGACTTTGAAATGTCCAAAACTTGAACTTTCAAATTCACTTAATTCGTATTATTCTTCTTTAACTATTCTTTGGTATAATGCCTTGTGTGTTTAGAATCTTGCTGTATGACTCACTGTTCTTGAAATTCAGTTCACAGACAGATATCTTGACATTTTTATTTAGAATTCTCTGGTATAATTCATAATTCATTCTTCCATCAATAAAGGCACGCCGTCCAGATTAAGCAAAACAGGCCCAAACCAGAACACTCCCACCGCCATATTTCACAGATGGGATTAGGTTCTTATGCTGGAATGCAGTGTTTTTCTTTCTCCAAATGCAACGCTCCTCATTTAAGACAAAAAGTTTTATTTTAGCCTCATCCGTCCACAAAAAAATATTCCGGTGATCCTTCTGGTATTTTCACATGATCTTTAGCAAACTGTAGACAGTCAGCAATATTTTTTGGAGAGAGCAGTGGCTTCTTTCTCCCTGCTATACACTTCACTGCTGTTCAGTGTTCTCCTGATGGTGGGTGGTGGACTCATGAAAATCAACATTCACCAATGTGAAACATGCCTTCAGTTGCTTAGAAGTTGCCCTGGGTTCCTTTGTAACCTCATGGTCTATTATATGTCTAGCAGTTGGAGTTATCTTTGATGGTCTTCATTTGTTATTTTCTATCATTTTTTAAATTATTTGCCTTTTTTCTTTTGACTCTTTCCAACTTTCAAATGGGGGTCACTCACCCCATTTAGAAAAAAAAAGTCTCAGTAAGGCGACACATTTATTGTTATTGCTCACCTTTGTATACAGACCCTCTCCTATTCATTTTCCAGTCTCTTATTCAAATCAATGCATGGTTGCTAGGGAATTTGGACCCTAGCAACCAGATGGCTGAAATTGTAAACTGGAGAGCTGCTGAATAAATTGCCAAATAACTAAAACACAAATAATAAAAAATGAAAACCAATTGCAAATTGTCTCAGAATTACACTCTCTACATCATACCAACAGTTAATTTTAAACACCTTTAAAACAACGTCCTTCTGCTTTATTGTTTTTAAAAGTCAGAACCACCAATGCAGTGTAGTAGATATACACCATACTGTTGTGGTAGGAGTATAAACCCTTTACTGTATAGCAATGCCGCACACCTGCCCGTACCTACACACTGACTCACCAAGCATTTCCTGTTTCCTGCGCTGAGCATCAGACTTCTGCACGGCAGCCTATCAAGCACTCACTCATACGCGCCACGGACTTCATCCGGAAGTGTGCTGCACGCATAGAAGATCGACTGGAAACAAAGTATCGTGCGACGTTCTGTGGATTTCCAGTGAGTCTTTCAAGAGTGATAGTAGAGTAGACTATTGAGCGACTGCTGTTAATTTAGGGTTGTCTTAACCCAGTTGTGTTACACAGTAATACAGCGAGGGGAAGACTTTACGTGCGAACGCATTGGTAATATTTACCGACAGCGATTCGTCATCCAAATCAGTTCCCGTCCCCAGTACGGTTTACAGTCTAAGGGCTCTGTCACAGTCACACATACTAAGACTTCTTGTATTCATTTGTGGTCTATAAGTTACTTTATACACGAAATAAACACTGTAGTTATTGTGCCATGTGTTCTAGAAGGTATACACGAAATGTGTATTATATGTTATGTTATGTGGGGTATTTTACATGAAACTGGTACTTTTTTTATCCTGTAATGTACTTAGGGGCATGGAATTGGCTGTGCAATTGCTGCTAGTGGATATGTATATAATAGGTCAGACAGTGGGACAGTTCTGCTGTATAGAATCATGGCAGTCAGAGAATACACTAGGGTGGCTGTTTAATGCTTAGAATATATAGAATAAGGGTCTCAAAGTCTGTATATAATAACTCACCACATTTGGGAAGTGGCCCAGGTGCACTGCCCTGGGCCAGGGAGCGGACAAGCGAAAATTATTTGGAGCAGGCACTCCAGAAAGGTAAACTTCCACAAGGCAAAGTTTTTGAAGTCGTTTATTGTGTCCACAGCCTTATGCGTTTCGTGTTAACAAACACTTAATCATAGGCTGTGTAATGCTGATTAAAATTATTTACCCTTGACAAAGGGTGTTAATTGCAGTATAAAATGGCAAATTTCTAAAGGTGTGTGTTTTCTTTCACTCCACCCAATTCCCATAATCAACACTTGTCGTTTTACAAATTATTTCTATGGTGTAACCCATTCAAATCAGAAAATTAAGATGGCAAGTCAATTCTAGTGTAAAAAAAAGCAATGGTGGATGACACTAATTCAATAACAATTTCTACACGGAGTCTGAACACTCTTGTTTACTAACTGTAAAATGCTAAAAAAAAATTCCTGCTTTGG
Source organism: Xenopus laevis (assembly GCF_017654675.1). Taxonomy (NCBI): domain Eukaryota; kingdom Metazoa; phylum Chordata; class Amphibia; order Anura; family Pipidae; genus Xenopus; species Xenopus laevis. The sequence goes on from NC_054376.1 coordinate 74,553,370, forward strand.
CTATAGATATTGTATTCCGTTTCTCTCTCTCTGCAGAGCAAATGAACATCATTTCTTCACAATGACTGAAACATATGAATTGGAATTATTTCCTGAGTGGAAAGTGACACTGTTATTGTTTAAAAATGTACACAATCCAGCAGATTTAAGAAGAAAAGCAATTGATGGATCTATTGATGGTACTTTGCTAAACCCAGCAATGGTAATCATGTTTAGTATGTGTACCTGTTATTTGGCAGCAGTAAAAATGCTGTGTTCTGTAAACAGATTCCTTTGGGGAAATGTTTCAAATCAAATACTGCAGCTGATTTACTCCTGCTATGCAGACTGTATATTATCTTGCGCATCAGGAAAAACCTGATTTGCGGTACAGTTATGGGATCTGTTATCTGGAAACCCATTATCCAGAAAGCTCCAAATTACAGAAGGGCCATCTCCCATGGACTCCCATTTTATTTCCTTTTTCTCTGTAATAACCAAACAGTAACTTGTACTTGAGCCAAACAAGATATAATGAATCCTTATTGGAAGCAGAACCAGCCTATAAATGATTTTATAGTAGACTTAAGATATGAAGATCCAAATTACAGAAATATCCATTATACAGAAAGCCCCAGGTCCCAAGCATTCTGGATAACAGGTCCCATACCTGTATATACATTCACTGTAGTAGCTTCTGTAAACACGAGTTCTGGGTTACTTGTTTACTATGGTAGCTTATTGCATGGTACCAGTTCTTGTTTACTGTGTTTATTGCAATATAAATTCCTGTACTTTGCATATCCTTATATCTCTTGTCCTATTTCACCATATCCTACTTCACTAAATTCTACAGGCTTCTACCTAAATTATAGTGTAATTAGAATTAGTGTAAGAAAGTTCATGACTAGTGAAAATCACAGCTTCTTAAATCAGTTAAAAAATAATAAATTCCCTTGATAAAACACTTCATTTATAGCTCTGTTTTCTTCAAGCAATACATATTTATTTTATGCTTAGGATCTAATGTGTAATATAAGTAATAAACAAGCAAATATCAATAAACACATTTTTTCCTGTAGATTGTTGATCCATTTCAAATTCTTGTAGCAGTAAACAAAGCAATCCATCTGCAGATGCTGGGAAAAATGAAAACAAGAACCCTTAATTCAGAGATTCTCTTCAACCTATCTCCTACAAATAATGTAAGTATAGCTATATAAATCATGTTTTGCAGTCATTTAAAGGAACAGTAACACCAAAAAATGAAAGTGTTTTAAAGTAATGAAAATATCATGTAGTGTTGCCCTGCACTGGTAAAATCTGTTTGCTTCAGAAACACTGCTACAGTTCATATAAACAAGCTGCTGTGGAGCAATGGCGGAAATTGAAAAACGGCTATATGGCACAGGTTAACTAATGGATAACAGATAACACCATTAGACAGACAGAGCTTATTTGCTATCTGTTGTGTGACCTGAGCCTTTTCTCCTTTGAATGGCTGCCTCCATTGCTATACAGCAGCTTATTTATATAAACAATAGTATTGTATCTTAAGCAAACACGGCAGTTTTACCAGTGCAGTGCAACACTGCATTATATTGTCATTACTTTAAAACACTATTATTTTTTGATGTTACTGTTCCTTTAAGCCAAATATAACACAGTTTGGGGATACAAGTCATTCTTTAGAGCTGACTGAGGGGAATGATTTTTTATTGATGCTTTATTAAAGTAGTGATGTTTCAGTGCAACACACAAACCTTCATCAGACTGAATATGTAAAGTCATGCACACTACAGCAAGGTTTTAATGAGGGGAACAATCAGTGGGGTACATTGCTTTTTTAGGTGCTAATGTGTACAAATGCATTCCCACCAGACATTGCCACATTCCGGTTACCTTCTCACCATACCTTACCGCTCCTAGTTGTTGGCATTATGAGAGGTGACTCCATTCCCTGACCAGGCTACTTCTGCAAAACTACAATCTCATTCTCTCCTGTCCTGTTGCTTTAGGTCTGGTACAACCCAAGATAGGTTTCCTAAGCAGTCTTCCTAGTTTAGAGCAGTCTTAACTCAAAGCATGCAGATTAGGATTTTTGGACAGTCCTCCTGCAAACAAGTCAGGATCAGGTTTATAGGATTAAAACTTTGGGTCTCCAAGTTGATCATGGGATTTCCAAACGACTGCAATTCCATGTCTTTTGGGAAAGAATGCCCCTGAATGATCAATCCACTGCTTTGGATACTGTTGACTCTATCCCATATGTTTTTTTTGTACTATAGCTGCTTCCTGGTCCTCTTCATAATTTTCTAACCAATTTTTCTCCCTCTGTCTTTAATACTATCCAAAAAGGTAATTTTATTACCAAGGTTCAGTACCAATAAAATCATTAAAATGATTTGTATTGTGCTAAAAAGTCAGTTTTTAATTTCAGCACCACTCATAAGGGGCCACGAACTAACGATCGTGCAGTTTGGTCAGAAATTACCAAATTGAACGAAATAACCCTTCCCTGTTTGTGTAGCAAATATGAGAAAACGTATCTTCACCTCTCTTTTCTTACTCGCTACTTACTGTCCTAAATTTGCACATAGATTCAGGCAGTCTGGAGGTAAAAATGTTTCACACCAAAGCAAAATCTCTCAGATCTCTCAGCCTGAAATTATCTTCCACAGTGCCTGGAACCGAAGTGTGAAACTTTTACAGGTTTATGGCTGTTGATACTATGACAGCAGGTCTGACAGCAGCCAGTATCGTATGGGCCTTTATTTGCACTTAAAGAATCATTGTGGACATTCACTACTCATGTTGAGAGAAAGTGACTGAGAATGTGAAAACAAGTATTCAGGAAACTACGTCAGAATCCAGTCGCTTGAGGGGTCTTCACAGGGTGAAAAAAAGTGTGTGGGCAAATAATGTTTTAATAACAATGTTTTATTTTAACCCTTTAAGTGCCAGCAGAATTGACCAATTTGGTTACGCGAAATGCCAGACGTTTTTGAAACATTCTGTGCTCTCTCACTTTAGGGGCATTTTCTGAGGGGAAACCTATAGTTCAGCTAGGAAAACTATACATTGTTTTTTTCGGGAGAAACTGAGCTTTCTAAATCTGCCTGAGTTTTCTTGTATTTCCACCTCTGCAAAAAGATTTATAGTGCTAAATACAAAAAAAAAATGAAAAATTCCTATTTTTCACAATATATGAACTTATACCTGAAAAATATTTAATTTTACGCATGAAAATCCAACTGATTTGGAAAGCCTCATGTCTCTTGAACATGCCAATACCAAATATGTATAGTTTTAGGAAGATTTAGGACATCTGTACAGCAAAAACTACCGGCAGTATATTCCCGAATTTTGAAAGCAGAAGGCAGAAAACGGCATACTTTTGATTCCAAGGCCACAAAATCCTGAAACAGTATGTTTACCCCAGAAGACCATATATTTTTGGAAAGTACACATTCTGCCGATTCCAAAATGGGTAACTGTGTCTCTCTACTCCTAACTACCAAACATCAAAGCTTGTCTGAACGTAGCGTTTTTTATCAAAATGTATCAAAATTTTGAAAAATCACTTCAAAGGTTTTATTTTGCTGCTCCGCATATCACACACTATATTAGATACCAAGAAAAAGCACCCTGAATATGATTGCCAGGGGTCCACTGAACAGTTTGATCCCCATTGTGCATAGGATTACCAAAGTACCTGGCATTTAGAGACCCCAATATGAAGTTAGCACATCCAAATTGTCCAGGACTTTACTTCAGCTACTGAAAAATCAAAACACTGACTGCATTTTTTGTGGGGTAAAAACACCGAAATATACGTTTACCCCCCAAAACCATATATTTTTGGAAAGTACACATTCTACCGAATCTAAAATGAGTACCCATGCCTTTCTGCTCCAAACTACTGAGTCGCAAGGCTTTCCCAAAATTGTCAGTTTTGGTGAAATATCTGAAAATTTCCTAAAAGCTTCAACTTCCCAGCACCATATCACCCATGTATCATTACATACCAAGAAAAAGCACCCTAAATATGATTGCCAGGGTTCCTCCAAACAGTTTGGTAGCCATTGTTCATAGGTTTACCAAAGTATCTGGCATTTAGAGGCCCCAAAATGAAGTTAGCGCATACAAATAGTCCTGTGGGTAACTTCAGCTAATAAAAAATAAACACATTGACTGCATTTTTTGTGGGGTAAAAACACAGAAATATACGTTTACACCCCAAAACCATATATTTTTGGAAAGGACACATTCTACCGAATCTAAAATGGGTACCCATGCCTTTCTGCTCCAAACTACTGAGTCGCAAGGCCTTCCCAAAATTGTCAGTTTTGGTGAAATATCTGAAAATTGCATCAAAGCTTCAACTTCCTAGCACCATATCACCCATGTATCATTACGTATCAAGAAAAAGCACCCTAAATATGATTGTCAGGGTTCCTCCAAACAGTTTGGTGGCCATTGTTCATAGGTTTACCAAAGTATCTGGCATTTAGAGGCCCCCAAATGAAGTTAGTGCATACAAATAGTCCTGTGGGTAACTTCAGCTAATGAAAATTCAACACATTGACTGCATTTTTTGTGGGGTAAAAACACTGAAATATATGTTTACCCCCCAAAACCATATATTTTTGGAAAGGACACATTCTACCGAATCTAAAATGGGTACCCATGCCTTTCTGCTCCAAACTACTGAGTCGCAAGACCTTCCCAAAATTGTCGGTTTTGGTGAAATATCTGAAAATTGCCTCAAAGCTTCAACTTCCTAGCACCATATCACCCATGTATCATTACGTATCAAGAAAAAGCACCCTAAATATGATTGTCAGGGTTCCTCCAAACAGTTTGGTGTCCATTGTTCATAGGTTTACCAAAGTATCTGGCATTTAGAGGCCCCCAAATGAAGTTAGTGCATACAAATAGTCCTGTGGGTAACTTCAGCTAATGAAAATTCAACACATTGACTGCATTTTTGTGGGGTAAAAACACAGAAATATATGTTTACCCCCCAAAACCATATATTTTTGGAAAGTACACATTCTACCGAATCTAAAATGAGTACCCATGCCTTTCTGCTCCAAACTACTGAGTCGCAAGGCCTTCCCAAAATCGATGGTTTTGGTGAAATATCTGAAAATTGCCTCAAAGCTTCAACTTCCCAGCACCATATCACCCATGTATCATTACGTACCAAGAAAAAGCACCCTAAATATGATTGCCAGGGTTACTCCAAACAGTTTGGTGGCCATTGTTCATAGGTTTACCAAAGTATCTGGCATTTAGAGGCCCCAAAATGAAGTTAGCACATATAAATAGTCCTGTATGTAACTTCAGCTAATGAAAAATCAACACATTGACTGCATTTTTTGTGGGGTAAAAACACAGAAATATATGTTTACCCCCCAAAACCATATATTTTTGGAAAGTACACATTCTACCGAATCTAAAATGAGTACCCATGCCTTTCTGCTCCAAACTACTGAGTCGCAAGGCCTTCCCAAAATCGACGGTTTTGGTGAAATATCTGAAAATTGTCTCAAAGCTTCAACTTCCCAGCACCATATCACCCATGTATCATTACGTACCAAGAAAAAGCACCCTAAATATGATTGCCAGGGTTCCTCCAAACAGTTTGGTGGCCATTGTTCATAGGTTCACCAAAGTATCTTGCATTTAGAGGCCCCAAAATGAAGTTAGCGCATATAAATAGTCCTGTATGTAACTTCAGCTAATGAAAAATCAACACATTGACTGCATTTTTTGTGGGGTAAAAACACAGAAATATATGTTTACCCCCAAAACCATATATTTTTGGAAAGTACACATTCTACCGAATCTAAAATGAGTACCCATGCCTTTCTGCTCCAAACTACTGAGTCGCAAGGCCTTCCCAAAATCGACGGTTTTGGTGAAATATCTGAAAATTGTCTCAAAGCTTCAACTTCCCAGCACCATATCACCCATGTATCATTACGTACCAAGAAAAAGCACCCTAAATATGATTGCCAGGGTTCCTCCAAACAGTTTGGTGGCCATTGTTCATAGGTTTACCAAAGAATCTGGCATTTAGAGTCCCCGAAATGAAGTTATTAGCTGAAGTTACCCACAGGACTATTTATATGCACTAACTTCATTTTGGGGCCTCTAAATGCCAGATTCTTTGGTAAACCTATGAACAATGGCCACCAAACTGTTTGGAGGAACCCTGGCAATCATATTTAGGGTGCTTTTTCTTGGTACGTAATGATACATGGGTGATATGGTGCGGGAATTTGAAGCTTTGAGGCAATTTTTAGATATTTCACCAAAACCGACAATTTTGGGAAGGCCTTGCGACTCAGTAGTTTGGAGCAGAAAAGGGAAAATTGCGTCATACTTACCGTGATTTTCCTTTCCTAGGCCTCTCCATGTCAGTACTCACCGGGACTAGCCCCTCCCCTCATGCTCCGTCAGAAGAACCCTCCCACAAACAATAAAGGTGTCACTTACACTCTCGACGGTGTCTAGTAACAAGCTCCTTAATTAAATGTCTGGGAGGGCCGTACTGACATGGAGAGGCCTAGGAAAGGAAAATCACGGTAAGTATGACGCAATTTTCCCTTTTCCCTTGTCCTCTCCATGTCAGTACTCACCGGGATGTAGCAAGCTCCCCGGATCCATAGGGTGGGATAAATAACCACAGGCATTGAACTGCAAAAAACATTTATTGCTTTCCAGAAGCACATCTGAGAACACTGGCGCCAAACTGAGCGTTCCTGGATGAGGAGACATCCAGCTTGTAGTGTGAAAGAAAGGTATTGGATGATGACCATGAAGCCGCTCTGCAAATCACCTCCATTGGAGTCCCCGCTTCAGCCGCCCATGAAGCTGCTTGCCCCCTGGTAGAGTGAGCCCTAACGCTTGCTTGGTCCTGAGTGGTTTGAGACGAGTAAGCCTTCTTAATGACCAGCTTTATCCAACTGGAGATCGTGTAGGAAGAGGCTGCTTTCCCCTTATTCTTTCCCGCAGGGACAATAAAAAGACGGTCGCTATTTCGTATCTGAGATGTGGCCTCACAATAGGATCTTACCACCACTGCTACGTCTAATGCTCGAAGATCTTGGTCTTCTTCCTCATCTGGAAAGGATGGTAAAGATAACTCGTCTTTCAGATGGAAAGGAGATACCACCTTGGGTTTGAATGAAGCCGCAAATCTCAGGACTACTCTATCCTGAAAAAACACCGGACTGGTGTTGTCGTATAGAAGAGCCTGTAGTTCCCCTACCCTCTTGGCCGAGGTGATTGCCACCAGGAACACAGCTTTTAACGTCAGGAACCATAATGACATTTCTTCTGTAGGATGAAAGGGGTGTCTGGACAGCATCTGTAGTACCAAAGGTAGGTCCCATTGCGGGCAAGAAGGTCTCTTTGCTGGCAAGATTCTAACGGCTGCCTTGAAGAAGCGAACTACCAAAGGATGCTGGGACCAGCGTACTTCAGAGAAGGCAGATAAGGCTGAGACCTGAGTCCTCAGGGTGCTTATGCTCAAGCCCTTACTTAGACCTGACTGCAAAAACTCGAGCAATTCTCCAACCTTAATGGTTGCTGAAGGCATGCCTCTAGTTTCTCTCCACATCCTGAAACATTCCCAGGTTCTCCCATATCTGCTATTGGTAGAATCCTTTCTGGATTTTAGTAATGTGTTTACGACTTCTCCCGATAAACCATGAGCCTCTAGATTCTGCCGCTCAGTCGCCAAGCCGTCAGGGCCAATGGACCTGGGTCTGGATGGATGAATGTCCCTTGGACTAGGAGAGGTCCTGCACATGGAAGTTTCCATGGGGCATCCACTGTCATTTGTAGCAAACGAGGAAACCAGGGACGTCTCGGCCATGCCGGAGCTATGCATATGACCTCCGCCCTGTCCTCCCTGATCTTCTGAATCACTTTCCCGATCAGAGGAAGAGGAGGAAAGATATAAGCCAAAGGATGGATCCACTTCTGACAGAAGGCGTCTACTGCTAGTGCCTTGTGTTCTGGATCTCTTGAGTAGAACCTTTTGCATTTTGAGTTCCTTGAAGTAGCCATCAAATCTATTGTGGGATGACCCCAGCGTTGGACAATTATCCTGAAGATCCGGGAATGAAGTTCCCATTCGTGCCTTTCTAGCGTGTGTCTGCTCAGGAAGTCTGCTGTTTGGTTCTCTCTGCCTGGAATATAGACTGCTGAGAGATCCTCCAAGGTTTCTTCCGCAATTTGAAAAAGAGGCTCTACTTCTTGCATCAGTGAGATGCTTCTTGTGCCCCCCTGCTTTCTGATATAGGCTACTGTGGTCGTGTTGTCGGAACGAACCATTAGTCTTTGGCCTTGAAGTTGACCGCTGAAGAATCGACAGGCTGCGATTACCGCCCTGATCTCTAGCACATTTGAGGGCACGTCTGAGGATGGAATTAGCCATGAGCCTTGAGCTACTTGGTTTTCTAACTCTGCACCCCAGCCTATGCCTGATGCATCTGTGGTCAGGATGGACCATGGTTTCAGGAAGAGTCTGACTCCCCTGGCCAAATGTTGAGGGACCTGCCACCAGGAAAGAGCTTTCAACATTGAAGGTAACATTATGATTCTCTGATCCTGGGAAATCCCATCCCATTGATGAAGAAAAGGAAATTGAATTCCCCTCATCTTCCACTGGGCCCAAGGGACTAATCCTATGGATGAGGTCATCATCCCCAAGATCTTCGCCAATCTGATCGCTGGGACTCTGGGGAGTAATCCTAGTTCCCTTGCTTCCAGAGCTAAGGTTCGTTGTCTTTCTTCGGACAGGCTGATGGTACCTCTGCAGGAATCTATGATTGCTCCTAGGTACACTATTCTCTGAGTTGGGAGAAGTTGACTCTTTTGCCAGTTCAGATACCATCCGTGCCCCTGTAGAAAAGATATCACCTGTTCCCTGTGATCTATTAGTTGTTTCCTGGAGCCTGCCAGGAGGATTAGATCGTCCAGGTAATGGAAGATTCGGATCTTCTGCCATCTTAGAAGGGCTACCAGTACCACCAGTATCTTGGAGAAGACCCTCGGAGCTGTAGAGAGGCCAAAAGGAAGACATTGAAATTGGAAGTGAGCCTTTCCTACTGCAAATCGTAGAAACTGTTGATCCCGGATGGTGACCGGGACATGATGATATGCGTCGCGTATATCTAGGGAACACATCCAATCGCCTGGGCATAAGGCTTTCTTCACTGAGTCCAAGGACTCCATTCGGAAATGCTGCTTCCGTAAAGTCTTGTTTACTGATTTCAGGTCTAAGATCGGGCGCCAAGCTCCCGAGGCCTTCTTGACTAGGAAGAAGACTGAGTATACCCCAGACTTCTTTTCCTCTCTCGGAACCGGAATGATGACATTCTGTTGGGTCAAGGTATCGAGACACTGGAGAAGAGCCTTTCTTTTCTCTGGGTTCCTTGGAAGAGCTGACCGGTGAAAGACTGGTCGCGGAAGGATGGTGACAAACTCTAGACTGTAGCCCTCTTTGATCACCCTGCAAACCCAAGCATCGTCTGTGGACTGATCCCAGGCTTCCCAGAAGTGGCGGAGTCTTCCCCCCAACTGGAGACCCTGGGGACCACCACCTTCAGAACGGGCGACGGGCTGGACCTGAGGATTTTCCTCTGTAGCGCCTGAACAATCCAGACTGGCCCCCGCGCCAACTTGATGATTTGTCATCAGAGGTCTTATTCCGAAAGGAATATGAGTCTCCAGACGATTGTCTGGTCTTAGAAGGAAACTTGCCCTTTGAGGACTGTTTCTCTGGAAACCTTCTTCTTTTCCTTTGGGGAAGCAGCTGGCTCTTTCCACCAGAAGCCTTAGAAATTAGATCTTCCATTTTCTTTCCAAACAATGCCTGCCCCTGGAAGGGGAGGGTGCAAAGAGCAATTTTAGAAGTAGTGTCCGCCTCCCATGATCTGAGCCATAGAGCCCTTCTCGCTGAGACAGAGAGGGCTAATGATCTTGAGGCTAATCTAACCTGATCCACAGACGTGTTTATCAGGAAGGAAGAACCTAACTTTAGTTCCGTAAGGCCCTCTAGAATGTCGTTTCTGTCCTGGCCTTCTTTGATGGCAGACTCTATATTTGCTAGCCAAGTCTCAATGGCTTTAGCTACCGCAAGACTAGCCACCGCTGGCTTAAGAGACTCTCCTGCATTAAGATAGGCTCTTTTCAGGTCTGTCTCAAGTCTTTTATCCATGGGGTCGCGCAATGAGGCTTGATCATCAATGGGTAAGAGCGTATTCCTGGAAAGGTTTAGTACTGGGGCATCCACAACCGGGACGGAACAGAAGTCCTTGATGTCTTCTTCATTGAAGGGATATAACTTTGTAAATCGCTGTTGAGTTGGACTTCTTTTGGACAAGATCTCCCATTCTGATTTTATCAGATCTGCCACCTCTTGGTGTAGAGGAAAAACTTGCCCCTTCTTCCTTGCTGAGGGTAAGAACTGGGCAGTAGATGCCTCCTTCTCCTGGAGATTTAAGGCCAATCTCATGGCCCTAATCAATGGGGAAATCAGATTAAAGTCAAAGGAAGAATGTTCCTCTTCCGAATCCTCCTCTGAGGAAGAATCAAGCAATAGGTCTCCACAGGCATCCTCTTCTGGTAGATGAGCCTCTTTGGAAGCTTGGGTTGTGACAGCTGAGGCACCCGACAATTCCTGGGCTACAGCTTGTTTGATCCAGGCCCGTATATCTGAAGGCGGGATCGATGTGCCTGCTGCTTCTGTGAGACAGAGCTGGCATAGTCTTTTGCCCATTAGCGCTGGTTCAGAGCATCCCAGGCATTGACTGCTTGAGGCCTCCGTAGGGCTGGGGGATTCCTTTCGCCTAGCGGCCGGTTTCATGGTGCTAGGAGAAAACAGAGAGGCATATGGTTATTAATATCCCCACCTGCCCAGGTCCTACACAATGTAGTGCTTGCGTGGGCTTGATTTATCTTTTTTTTTTTTTTTTTTTTTTTTTTTTCTACCTCAGCAGGGGGGGGACTAGACTTCTGGGGGATGCGGCTTGGACCCAGCCAGGAAGGGACCTGCAGTAAAAAGAAAAATACGGTAGCTGTTAGGTGGGAATCTTTCCCTTGAGTCAGCCCCAATAACTACAGGTACCCCCTGGAGTCCGCTAACTAAGTCCTACCCGGAGGAGAACAGCAGTGGCAGAGAGCGGACGTGGCACAGACCTAGGACGCCAATTCAAACAAGGCGCGCCGCTTGTCCGCAACCCGGAAGAAAAGGATTTCCGGATCTGACGTCACCGCTCCGATGAACTCCTCCGATCGTGGAGCGCTAACTTCCGCATCCCCGCCTGCGTTCCAAAAACAAATGCGGCTGCCATGGGTCGCATGGGAGCCGGACGCTTTATGAGCAGGCCGGTAACCCAGGAAGCAGGGGAACGCCGAGTTCATAATTTTGAGGCAGACGGCGGGCGAAAAACCCTGACTCGCCAGGGAAAAGGCCGGTTCCAGGGACGCCTTATGGGCAGGTCCCAGCTAATCCCCCCCTAAAAGAAAAACGAGCTCCTAGAAAAGGAGCGGAGCAAAGGAGAAGAACCAAAAAGACACCGTCGAGAGTGTAAGTGACACCTTTATTGTTTGTGGGAGGGTTCTTCTGACGGAGCATGAGGGGAGGGGCTAGTCCCGGTGAGTACTGACATGGAGAGGACAAGGGAAAGGCATGGGTACCCATTTTAGATTCGGTAGAATGTGTACTTTCCAAAAATATATGGTTTTGGGGGGTAAACATATATTTCTGTGTTTTTACCCCACAAAAAATGCAGTCAATGTGTTGATTTAGCTGAAGTTACCTACAGGACTATTTATATGCGCTAACTTCATTTTGGGGCCTCTAAATGCAAGATACTTTGGTAAACCTATGAACAATGGCCACCAAACTGTTTGGAGGAACCCTGGCAATCATATTTAGGGTGCTTTTTCTTGGTACGTAATGATACATGGGTAATATGGTGCTGGGAAGTCGAAGCTTTGAGGCAATTTTCAGATATTTCACCAAAACCGTCAATTTTGGGAAGGCCTTGCGACTCAGTAGTTTGGAGCAGAAAGGCATGGGTACTCATTTTAGATTCGGTAGAATGTGTACTTTCCAAAAATATATGGTTTTGGGGGGTAAATATATATTTCTGTGTTTTTACCCCACAAAAATCTCCCAAATGAAAATAGTACATATGAATTTTCACATATGACACTCTGACTGCTACAATACAAGCACCTGGTATGTGCATTATGCACCATAAGACCCCCTAACAGTATAGAGACCCTAGAAAACCATATATTTTCTGAAAGCACACATTCAGACGAATCTAAAGCAAGTAATTACATCTTTCTACTGCAAACTACAAAACCACAAAGCAATGCTAAACATAACGCTTTTTATGGAATTTCTGAAAATAGTCACAAAGCTTGCATTTTACCCCATTATATACCCCACATTTTGTAACGTACCAGCAAAAGTCATCCTCAATATGAAAGCCAGGAGTGTACTGAACAGTGTGATGCCTGATATGAAAAGATTTACCAAACTAGGTGGCATACAGAGACGCCCAAATGAAAATAGTACATATGAATTTTCACATATGACACTCTGACTGCTACAATACAAGCACATGGTATGTGCATTATGCACCATAAGACCCCCTAACAGTATAGAGACCCTAGAAAACCATATATTTTCTGAAAGTACACATTCAGACGAATCTAAAGCAAGTAATTACATCTTTCTACTGCAAACTACAAAACCGCAAAGCAATGCTAAACATAATGCTTTTTATGGAATTTCTGAAAATAGTCACAAAGCTTGCATTTTACCCCATTATATACCCCACATTTTGTAACGTAGCAGCAAAAGTCATCCTAAATATGAAAGCAAGGAGTGTACTGAACAGTTTGGTGCCTGATATGAAAAGATTTACCAAACTAGGTGGCATACAGAGACGCCCAAATGAAGATAGTACATATGAATTTTCACATATGACGCTCTGACTGCTACAATACAAGCACATGGTATGCGCATTATGCACCGTAAGACCCCCTAAAAGTATGGAGACCCTAGAAACCCATATATTTTCTGAAATTACACATTAAGACGAATCTAAAGCAGGTAATTACATCTTTCTATTGTGAAACTACCAAACTGAAAAAGCAATTCTAAACATAACTCTTTTATGGAAATTCTGAAAATAGTCACAAAGCTTGCATTTTACCCCATTATATACCCCACATTTTGTAACGTACCAGCAAAAGTCATCCTAAATATGAAAGCCAGGAGTGTACTGAACAGTTTGATGCCTGATATGAAAAGATTTACCAAACTAGGTGGCATACAGAGACGTCCCAATGAAAATAGTACATATGAATTTTCACATATGACACTCTGACTGCTACAATACAACACCTGGTATGTGCATTATGCACCATAAGACCCCCTAACAGTATGGAGACCCTAGAAACCCATATATTTTCTGAAAGTACACATTCAGACGAATCTAAAGCAGGTAATTACAATTTTCTACTGCAAACTACAAAACCGCAAAGCAATGCTAAACATAACGCTTTTTATGGAAATTCTGAAAATAGTCACAAAGCTTGCATTTTACCCCATTATATACCCCACATTTTGTAACGTACCAGCAAAAGTCATCCTAAATATGAAAGCAAGGAGTGTACTGAACAGTTTGATGCCTGATATGAAAAGATTTACCAAACTATTTTGTACACAGAGACCTCCAAATGGTTATATAGCAGACAAAATTTCCAAGGTCAAAATGAAGTAACAAAAATCCCTAAAATCCAACAAAACCGCAAAAATCAATGCTTTTTTTTTTTTCGCCTACTGTAATCAGCAGTCAGAATCAATTTTTGATAATTTTAGCATGGCCAAATAGGTTTTACAGACAGAAAAAGGGGAACAACACCTTTGCAAAGCTGAAAATGTAATAAAATGGCAAAACATGCAATAAAATGTCTAAAAATGCACCAAAATCACCCAAATTGCAGTATAATCACCAAAATAACATACAAAAGGTATTGCGCAGTGCAATTAGCGAATACGCTATTCGCAATGGCAATAAAACAGTTTTTTCAGCAAAAAAAACAGACGATGCGATAAGAAAAAAAAAAAAAAAATACACAACAGTGCAAGTGTGTATGTGTGTGTGTACAACTGACCAATTGCATGTTGTGTGTGTGTGCAAGCGTGTGGGGGTGCTGTGAATGTGTGTGACCCCCCTGATCCCCCAAAAATGTATGTGATTGTGTGTAAGTGTGAATGTAAGTGTGTAATGGGAAAATAAGTGTGTGTTTGTGTGTGTTTCTGTGTGTGGATGGGCACTAACCTGGGGGAAGCAGGTCCAGATCGTTGTGCAGGGCTGGAGGAAGAAAATGCTGCATCACCCAGGAAGATCCGTTGAGAGGGGGCGGAGCTTCGGCTCAGGAAGTGAAAGCAGCAGCAGGACACGCAGTGTGCACGTGTCTGCTGCTGCATTTGGGGCCCCTGGGCGATCGCGCCTCAGGGGCCACTCGTTCCCGGCCCCTGCTCATTGCCTGGGGGCTGGGGAACGAAGAGGAACGGAGCAAGCGGCTTGAAAAGCCGCTCCTCCGTTCCCTAACCCTGAAATGCTGCAGAACGTAGAATCTACGTTCTGTGGCATTTCAAGTGCCATCCCCACAGAACGTAGATTCTACGTGGGGTGGCACTTAAAGGGTTAAGAAGTTAAGGAAATGAATGTGTGTAAACATAGTACAGCTAAATAAAGAAGTATAACAAAATAAATGTCTTTTCCATTTAGATTTCGGAAGCCTTTAAAAAATTTGGCCTGGCTGACAATGATTCTGAAGTTCTTGTTGTTTTGACTGGAGATGGGACTAAAACGCTAAAACCTCAAGAAATAATCTCTCAGATTGATGGCCAGCAGGTTCCTCTAACTGCACTGACAGAGTTCACAGACATTCAAAAAGTAAAAAAGGTATTGCTTTCTAGTTGCTTTCTGTTCTGAACATTTTATTTTTTTTAACAGGCTCAAACATACATAAGCTCAAACTGTACAGGTATGGGATCTCTTATCCAGACACCTGATATCCAGAAAGCACCAAATGACAGGATGTTAATTACCCAAAAAAAATGAGTAATTATTTTTTTCTCTGTAATAATAATACAGTACCCAATGGCAATTAAGCTGCATACATTTTTATTGCCAAAAAACAAACCCTTGTCCAAAAAGCCCATGGTCACAAGCATTAGATCTCATACCTGTACAAGTTTTTTAAAATATATTATTTTTTTATTCAAAGAAATGATTTAGAAGTTTGATGATGGACAACTGATGCTGGTTCACTTACAGGAGGCTTCTCCAGTTAGAAGCCTTTCTCATTGGTTGACACTTCATTCCCAGCCATTATGCCACTGTGCTGAAATAACATAAGTTTTTTATGTACACTTTACATCCATTATAAGGCCCGGTTATATGGTAATAAAAGTAGTATAAGTTTTCATGCCTTTTTTTCTACAGATGTACAAACTAACTGCACAAGAAGAGAAAATTAGCACTGCCCTTGAGGCTGTAGTCTGCAGAATGTCAACTAAAGATGTTTTGTAAAGAAGACCTGTTCTGAATAAATGTGTAGCCCACTGGCATTTGAAAATATTTGTGTCTCACAAGTTGTGTGATTACTTCTCTTTGTTAAAGGAAATGTTCACCGGCAGAACAGCACCTGTCAGAAAAAAATATTCACTTTTAAAGATACGCAGCCTATAAGAGTTTTAGCAATGGTGGTAAAGTATTATATGCTGTGTATCTTCAATACAGAAATAATAGTTTATTATTTAAAATAATAAAGATTTAGTTTTTATTCTTACAGGGCTGTATAAGCAAAATATTTTTACCTTTTGTATATTACTAATATTAAAATATTTTTAAGAAGTTGTGAAATGTATTATTGGTGTTTAGATCTGTATTATCTTCCTTTGCCTTGTTTCCTTGTAAAGTCTTAAAACTATAAAACTATAGGCCTGTTTGCCTTTCTTTTAAAGTTAATTACAGACCTTGTATTAAAGTACAGGCACGGGAACTGTTATCCCGTATGTTCAGGACCAGTGGTTTTTTTTTCCAGATAAGGGGTCTTTCCGGAATTCAGATCTCCATACCTTCAATTATTTTAAAAAATAATTTAAACATTAAGGACCTTATTTATCAAAATCTGAATTTTTCTGACTATTTAAAGGACATGTAAAGCCTACATTTTCCTAACGTGTATATAAGTTGGGCATATCTTCCCCACCCAAGCCACATCATTTGCACTGCATAAACCCCCTCCATTTGCCAGCGCAATTACATTTCCCTAAAACAAATAACACCCGGCGGCCATTTTCCCTCTGACACATCATCAGTAACATTGACATCTACAGGCAGGCTATGTATGCTGTAAAGATCATGCAATGCAGAATGCAGGTTATACGAAGTTATATTAATTGTGACTCTAAATGTGTTATTTATCTAGCCACATGTGAGTGTGGCAAACAATATGTGGGTCGAACTTGCAGAACCCTAAAGGAACGGGTGCGAGAACACCTCATACCAATAGATTTAAATAATTTGGATCAAGCCAGCCATAATCACAGAAGAATTTCAGCCATAAGTAAACATAATGGGGCAAATTCACTAAGATGCGAAGTTGCGCCAGGCGCAACTTCGCCGCACTTCGCCAGGCGTAGTTTCGCCATCGCTTTGCAAATTCACTAAAATCCGAAGTTGCGCTCAGGGGTAGCGTAAGGTTGCGAAGTTGCGCTAGCGTTGATTCGCTATGTAAAGCGAAGTTACGCTAGCGAAGGCTAATTTGCATACGGCGCCAAATTCAAATTTCAATGGAGGAATACGTATCAGCACTACAAATGCCTAGAAAACCTTCAAATCAGCAAATAAAAATTTTATTTTGCCCTACACATGTGCCCACTGTCTAGGTAAGTTGCCATGAGTCAGGAAATGTAGGGGGGAAGGAGGGGAGCCCCAAAAATTTTTTCGATCTTTTTCAGCCTATCACCCATAATGTAGAAAACACGCCAGCGTATTTTGGGACTTTTTTTGACTTTTTTTGAAACAATCCCTATCTACTCTATTGCGCTTCGCCAGGTCTGAGGTGGCGAAGGAAGTCTAGCGTAAAAGGTAGCGTTCAGTACACTGCGCAAGTTAGTGAATTTGCGTAGTTACGTCGCTAGCGAAAATTCGCCAGGCGTAAGGGTGCGAAGTAACACTAGCGAAACTACGCCAGCGTTCGTTAGTAAATTTGCGCAGTAACGAAAATGACAAACGCTAGCGAACTAACGCTAGCGTTTGGCGCTTCGGCGCTTAGTGAATTTGCCCCATTATGTTAAAACATAATGGTAACTTCAGCTTAATAAAATTCCAAGGTATCGAATTAGGTGTGAGAGGAGGAGATTTGCAGAAAGTGATAGACCAAAGGGAGGTATATTGGATTTTCACATTGAAAACACGCCACCCACAGGGGTTAAACAGTGATTGGGAGGTTTCATGTTTTCTTTAAATCAAATTAAATTAAATATATGGATAGAAATACCATTGAAAATACCCCCTAACCTAGATTCCGATTATTGTATAAGATTGATTAGGATTCTCACAATTATATAGCAAAGTTACAGCCTGATAATAAACCAAAAGTGTAATATGTAAATTTTAAAGGGCATATTGTTTTAATTGTATACACTATATAAGGCAGAGAGCTAGGACTAGACTCCACCTCTGATGAAGTGCCAAAGAGAGGCACGAAACGCTTCAGGTGACTAGACACGTCATGGTTTAGTTAAAGAGCTCCAGGAGGATACCTGTTTGTGTTTTTAAAGATGCTTGGTAATAAAGACTTTTTTTATTCTAAAACTACCCGTGGTCATTAAGGCTCCCGTCTATCTACTGTTACTTTGGAACCTGAAACTCCCTAACCCATCCTGTCCACCCTGAAACCTTGGGTGGGCCTTTACCCGTAAATGAACTTATGCAGCGTCCGCTTGGGACATGGTAACCAAACTGTAAAGTATTTAAACTTTACACACTGTGTTTGGAGTTCTACAAGCTCCTCTATAATCCGGGTGTAGATTTAACCCCCCCCCCATGAGTTCTCAGTCTTCTAATGGGGTGCCCATGTGATTAATGGGAGAACTAGTGTCCCAACAGTCCACGTTGAGGGTATTATGGGGGTTCATACTCACAGTCCCCTTGGGTTGATGAGGAGGACTTCTGAATCATGGGTCCTGCCAGTATTACTGGAGGTAAAGTCCAGAAATGAAGTTAGCGTATCTCCAGCCAGTCCAGTGTATCTTGGGGTGTCGCAAAGAATCTGATCACCATCCACCACTCTCAACTTTGCTGAAAAGACAGTTGAGTAGGCGATTCCTCTGAATGATTTTATTTTTAACTTGTGGGGGGAGGGCATTTTATTCCTTCCAGTCTTTACCTGACACTGTGTTCTGCCTCTTGAAAGAATTCTGGTCTGTGAGTTTGTCTTTAGTACTACCTTT
Organism: Xenopus laevis; assembly: GCF_017654675.1. Lineage (NCBI taxonomy): Eukaryota > Metazoa > Chordata > Amphibia > Anura > Pipidae > Xenopus > Xenopus laevis. The sequence continues at coordinate 74,571,926 of NC_054376.1, forward strand.
GAGTTTTTATCATTATTTTTTTGTCCCTGTGATAATTGTAGTCTGGGTCTTATGCTACACTCTTCCTCTGGATAGAAACAAACAAAGTTTGCCAGTTTACTGTTCCCAGCCTGAACATGCAATGCATGGTTACTGTGAGTTCTAGAGATTTTCTTGCTGCCTCTTGGCTCCTCAAGCAATTATCAGTTCTGCTTCTGATTCCAGCTAACGTCCAGTTTGTTCCTTTGGCTCTGACACTGAGACTTCAAAGTTATTTTCTTTGTCATTCTTCATTGAGCTGTACCTGTATTGAAAGTCCCTGAGGAATTCTTGGGACAAAAGAGAATTTGGCACTGCACCATGATTAACCCTTAATTCCTAGTCCTCACTTCTTACCTATGACCACTGTTCCTTCTGTTGTTGTAAAGAAAGAAAAACATGATGTGGTTTTATTCTGCTTTACAGTGTTTTCTGGGCCTGCAGTTAAGGTTGCCACTTGGCCGGTATTTTACCGGCCTGGCGGGAAAAATGATGCTTGATGCCAATGTTATTAATAGGCAAATGACAAGAATATAGGAAGGCCGGTATTTTTTTCAAGAAAAGGTGGCAACCCTACCTGCAGTTACTGGTTCCCCTTGCTGTTTTTCCCCAGATAATGAGTGAAAGATTCTTTAATTATCAAACACTTTAAATTTGCCTTAAAGAACAAGGAAAGTCTAAAATAGAATAAGGCTAGAAATGCTGTATTTTGTATAATAAACATAAGCATGAACTTACTGCACCAGAAGCCTAATCAAACAAATGATTTATGCTTTCAAAGTTGGCCACAGGGGGCTGTCATCTTGTAACTTTGTTAAACATCTTTGCCTGACCCTGACCCTGCACATGCTCAGTGTGGTCTGGGCTGCTTAGGGATCGTCATAAACAAAACTGCTTGAATTCTGTAAGGCGGGGCTCCCCCTGCTGTTCATAAGTATGGTTGTTTCTCTGCTCAGCAGTTAGGGACCTTCTGACAATTCCTATCCACAGCAGTAAATGAAGGGAGAATTTCACTGCATACAGTCAGGTTTTCTTATAAAAACAGTACAGATTTTTTAATTAAAGTATATTGGAGATTTCTTTTTCATTAAAGATAGTAAAAATGGGATTTTATTTCCTTGTCCTTTAAAGGCTCTGCTTACATTATGTCTACATAGAGGAGACAAACCGGTGTTGCCCATAGCAACCAATCAGCATTTACATTTGAACACTACAAGGTAGAAAACAAAAGGAAAGAACTGATTGGTTGCTATCACCAATGTTAATAAATACACCCTTCTGTATACCAGTATTTGCTGGGGCCTCTAGCTGTATTCTTTCAGTTACTGGGTCCTCCTGTTATATACCTGTAAAGAAGAAAAAACACTGAATAACTCTTTCTTTACATTCATCGAAGTCTCTTTTGTTTCTCCCACACCTGGTTTGGTATGGAACCAACATGAGTATGATACAGAGCTTTGATGTAATTGTTTCTAGGCATCCCACTTAACAAGCATTTAGTTCATTGCTAAGTTCATTTGTTAAGTGGGATGCTGACAATAACATTCAGAAGACAGCTTTCTGATCTGGAATAGAGCAATGTTTAAAATGCTACATAACATTGTAAAAATTCTTAAGAAATCAAAAATAGCACAAGTAAAAATAAACTGAACTTTAGTGAAAAGGAAATATGCATGGGACTTTTATCACCAACAACGCTAAAGGAACAGTTCAGTGTACAAATAAAAACTGGGTAAATAGTCTGTGCAAAATGAAAATGTTTTCCTTTAATAGCATTATATATAGCAATATATTGATGTGACAGGCACACGTATTCCTGGGAGGTATTTAGTAGCAAAATTACTTTAGGACTCACACTGGTAGATCATCAAGATCATTTGAACACCTTAAAATATGCAAATCTATTTTAGATTTAAAATTATTACTTCAGCATTGTATTTTACTCCTTAAGTTTAGAAACATGACTTTTGTGGCTGTGAGAATATCCATTCACTACAGCAGAACTGTATCGTCTCCATGGAAAATAAAATGTTTGTTTACATTTGCTGACAAAACAATGGAGCATGAAGTATTTCATAAAATATGTTGGCTGGCTACTTGACACTATTTTTATAGTCAAAATTAAGGAACTGAAACAGGTATATGTAATACATCCGTTTTTGAGCATGTTATACAATGTGCACAATAGATATGAAATATAAATGAAAGAATCAATAAGGAAAATAGACAATTCATAAAAGCTCACTACAGTCTTTAGAAAACAAGGTCTCAGCCTTCAATGATGCAATGCCTCCATTCCAATATGATTTCCAAGCTGTCCAAACAAAACTTAAAACTGCACTGGACAGGAATGATGATCTTGGCATTGTTTAATGAGCAACATTGAGACTGAGATTGAGAACAATGGGGCATATTTATCAATGAGTGACAGTAGAGCTCACCACAGTTCTCCTTAGTGAAATTATTGCCTCTTTCTATTTCCCAAGAATTTCTAAAGACCTATTTATTAATGAGTGAAAGTGAGAAATCACCCTTTGATAAATATGCCTCTGAAAATCCCATTGAAATGAATAGTGCGCAGCAACTCCGGCAAGTTCTACTTTCACTATATGAGAAATATTCCTTATTGTGTTGAAGGATATTTTGTATCCTCAAAGCACTCAACATGCATATGTAAGCATAAGCATAGATCATGTACTTGTTCTACCGATGGCAGGTCTAAATTTCCAGGAAAAATCCAATGCAATTTGGATCTGTTTTCCCGCCTATTCCATGCCACAACTGCTCTGGCTTTAGTATAACTCTCAGCTTCTTGCTTAATATTTTTAGAAAGCTCGCTGGTTCAACCTCTGGCACAACTCCTACTTCACCACAGTGACTGGCCCACAATGTTTGGTATAGAGGTAAAATGTAGAAATTCCTGCCAGCCATGATGGTTTTTCACAAATTTATAAATATGTCTTATATCTGCCATGACTTTACATTCTGACTGGTTTGTCAGTACACCTTACATTTTACTTCCAAAATTCTCCCCTTTAAAGTAATTATATATTATTATTATGGTTAATCTATAATCTAGGCCATACATGCCCAGATTTGGTTGGGGAGTTTGCCGACTTTTGATCATAGGGCCCAAAGGCCTAAGTATGTATGCTAGCTGGAAAATAAATTTGACAGCCCATACTGTAATTTTAAAAGCTCATCTTGTAATTCACTTGGATCTAAAAAAATTATTTTAGATTAAAAGTAAGCAACATGCTATCCCGAAGTAGATAAATATCATATATATATATATATATATATGTCTATATATATATATCTATATATATAAATATATATATCTATATCTATATATATATATATATATTTATAATAGTACTTTCATATGTGTTTAACTGTTTAGTGCTGAAATTCCTAACATATAAAATTAGGAAAAGATAAATTCAAGTATCATATACCCTTATAGTGTATGAATAAAAGGTAAAAAGGTGTTGACTCAAAATATTTGTACTTATTTTCTTTATCTTCTAAAACCTTTCAATAAGTATAGCACCTACTGTATAAATAAGGGCATCTGTAGGTAATTAGCCAAAAACTTCAAAAATATTGAACAAATAATATCAACATTCAAATGTTCATGTAATGTTTTTGTGTCACACTGATACATCTAGTAACATTTTGTATTCATTGTTTGCATCTGAAAGGTTTATACTGTACTGAAACAATGAGATGTTTGCAGGGATTCTGTCATGATTTTTATAGTTGGGAGCATTTTTAGCAATTCAGGTGTCAGTTGGTATCCGAAACCCAGAACAATCCCCATGGTCCAGGTCACGGCTCAGCCTTCAGCTTATAACAGCCACCTTTCACTTCGGGAGGAGCCCTTCGCTACTCGGGTGCCACAAGTCTTAGCATGAGAGGACCAGGGAGAGAGTTCTGAGTAGGCAAAGGAACTGCTCATGATATAGGAATGAAGAACAAGAAGCGTGGTGAGGGACAGGCTGGGTCAAATACTAAACAGGAGCAGGCAATACAGATTCGGAAGACGTTAAGATAGTCAAGGTCACAGGCTGAGTCAAACACACCAAATACGAAGTACAGAGCAGGATCCAAGAGTCGAAATAAAGACTGGGGTCAAGACAGACAGGGGACTAGGTAATATCAGAAATAGGCAGGGTCAATAACAGATCAGGAATACACAAAATAGCACCTAGGAACTAAGTATAGACCTTTACGTTGGGCAATGTACAAAAAGCAACTTCATATATTTGAATTTTGCGCCAGCTCAATGATGTCACACGCGAAACACGCCGGAGGAGCCAGACACGGTGGGCATCCTTACTGCACCTCCACTAGACCACCAGGCAAATTCTCACATCAGGGAGCGGTTATCTGGTTATCTTCCAATTGTTCTGTTGATAGGTTGCTGGTGGGAAAGGGAAGCGATGACATCACTCCAACTTGCAGTGCAGCAGTAAATGAGAAAATCAATTCATACTTACCGAGATTTTCTTTTCCTGGACTGTAACATGGCAGTGGGCACACTATGGGTTAATCCCCCTGCCACGTGATTGGACAGGTTTTCCTCTATAAAAAACTTACTTCCGCCCCTGGCCGCCATCTTTGCCCTACTGGAGTCTCCCCCAAAACAGGGTGGGAAGCTGTGCCCACTGCCATGTTACAGTCCAGGAAAAGAAAATCTCGGTAAGTATGAATTGATTTTCTCATTTCCTGTTCCTTCCACATGGCAGTGGGCACACTATGGGATGTACAAAAGATCAACACAAAATGCTGGGAGGGAATATTTAATCGTCAAGTAAAGCAGACTGCAGAACCGCTGAGCCAAATGCCGAACATTTTTTCATAAAGACATCAAATTGGTAGTGTTTAGCAAAGGTGTGAAGAGAGGACCAGACTGCTGCTTTGCAGATGTCTTCCGCCGAAGCCCTGGAATGGAATGCCCAGGATGCAGCTAATGCCCTTGTGGAGTGCGCTTTTATCTTAGAGGGTACACTGTCATGTTGAGAATTATAAGCCGAGTGTATGCACTGCTTGATCCAATTGGCTATTGTAGACTTGGAAGGCTGAGTTCCTGCTTTGTTCCCAGACGGGATCACCAGGAGGGAGTCTGTCTTTCTGAAGGCCTTGACTCTGTCTAAATAGATAGACAAGCATCTGATTACGTCCAGAGTATGTAGCCGGGTTTCCTTGTCAGACATGGGGTCTTGGAAGAAAGAAGGCAATACGATCTCTTGTGAGGTATGAAAATCAGAGATTCTTTTAGGACCCAAATCATCTGTTGTTCTTAAGATAACTCTGTCTTGGAGGAAGGAGAGTTTACCTTCTTGTACTGACAGGGCTTGTAGCTCACAAACTCTCCTAGCTGATGTAATGGCTAGCAGGAAACACATCTTGAGTATCAGGAACTTAAGCGGTACTTGATCCAAAGGTTCAAAGGGTTCCTTCGTTAGAGAGTTAAGGACTAGGTTAAGATCCCATGGGGGAACATGTGAACGGACTTTAGGTCTAAGTCTTTTCAGTCCTTGAAAAAATCTTCTGATCAAGGCCTGTTGAGACCAAGGGGTTTCGGAAAAGTGTGAAATTGCTGAAACTTGACCTTTTAAGGTTGAGTTGCTGAGACCTTTATCCACCCCTAGTTGAAGAAATTCTATTAATTTGACTTCAGAAGTACTTTGTTGGGCCCCATGATCAGGAGATCGTCGAGGTATGCAAAGATCTGTATACCTGCTAGTCTCAGTTTGGCCACTACAGGTGCCAAGATCTTGGAGAATATCCTTGGAGCCGTGGCGAGTCCAAAGGGTAGGGCACGGTATTGGAAGTGTTGATTTAGTATGTAAAATCTTAGGTACTTCCTGTGAAGCTTTTTTACTGGGATGTGCAGGTAGGCATCTTTCAGATCCAGCTTCACTAGCCAATCCCCTTGTTCCAAGCATTGAGATATTGACTTCAGGGTCTCCATTCTGAAGGAGGGGACATAGAGGTTGTAGTTGAGTTTCTGTAAGTTTAATATCACTCTGAAATCTCCATTTGTTTTCCTTCGAAGGAAAAGATGGGAATATAAGCCTTGGTACCTTTGGTCCCTGGGAACTGTTGATATGATCCTTTTCTCTAACAGATCTTGTATGATGCTGGTAATAACTTTTTTCCCCTCTGGTGACCTGTGTCTGTCTGAGGAAATAAAATTCATAGGTGGGGAATTTTTTAACTCCAGCTTGTATCCTTTTGACACGATGTCCGTCACCCATGTGTCTTGTATTTCTCGAGCCCACTCTGTCTGAAACAGAGATAATCTGCCTCCTACGATGGACGGAGGGGCTCCACAACCTTCATGCTCTTTTTTCCTGTTTCTGGACTCCCTTACCAGGAAAGGACTGGTCCTTTGGTCTCCACTGCCTGGAAAAAGGTCTGCCTGGTTTGTATTGTTTTGCATCCTTGAACGTGGGTCTAGAGGTGTACCCCCCAGCTGGTCTGCCTCTGACCGATCTATTATCTCTTCTTTCTTGGGGAAGAAATGGTGATTTCCCTGCTGACATCTTGGATATGATTTGATCCAGTTCTGGTCCAAACAAGAGATTGCCCTTGAAGGGTAGAGAGCATAGGTTGTGTTTTGATTGTGGGTCGGCGTTCCAATGTCTTAGCCATAGACCCCTTCTCGCAGTTACTGATAGGCTCATGGATTTTCCTGCTAGTTTGACCATGTCCATAGAGGCTTCGGCTACAAAATCATTGGCTATCTTGATATCTTGTAACATGTTGGTGAGTCTGCCTCTGTCTTCGCCTCTTTTGATGGCTTCTTCCAGTTCTTGAAGCCAAATATTGTTAGCTCTTGTGACAGAAGTAATGGCTACCACTGCTTTGCAAGTGGCTCCACCGGCCACATAGGCTCTTTTTAGTGAAGCGTCCTGCCTTCTCTCCATAGGATCTCGGAGTGAGACACCTTCGTCTACCGGCAGCGTGGTTCTTTTGGCCACACGAGTGATTGCTGCATCCACTTTAGGAGCAAAATCCCAAGTCTTAGATTGGTCTGCTGGAAAAGGGAACATTTTCCTAAATTTTCTGGAAATCATAAATTTTTTATCTGGATTTTCCCACTCGGATTCCACCGTTTTCTTGATAAATTCATGGATTGGAAACAGATGATTCTTCTTCGATACGGATTTAAACATCTTATCTTTTTTGGTTGGGGACTGTGATTTTTCTTCCAGGTCCAAGGTTTTCCTTAAAGCCTTAATTAATGGTTCTACCAGGTCTGTGTTGAAAGCTGAATCCTCAGCTGTAGAACAATTGGATGATAGTTCCCCGTCTGACTCTAGGCTGTCACCTGGTAACTCAGGGCTGGAATGATGTATGGCCACCGGTGTTGCTTGATGTGATCCACTTAGATGAGGGTTAATGCTTTTAAGTACATTATCCGTAACCTGTGTGACCATGTCCGCCATGGATTTGTTAAATGAATCCTTCATCCATGTCATGAATTCTTTAAATTGAGTAGTGTTATCTGACGGTTCTTGTAGACATCTAGCGCAGGAGTTGCTGTCTGGTAAAGCTGGATCATTGCAGGATACGCATACTTTCCTGCTTGATTTTCTTCTATGGCCTCCAGGAGAACTCCTGTTAAAGAAAAAGATAATTAGTTATGCGAACATTTTTTATTATGTTTTATTCCCTTGCAAAAGAACATCCATCTTCGCCTCTCATAATAACTCACCCCCTTGAGCCCGAATGAGAGCGTCTGGAACTCATGAAGAATTATCCAATCCTATATTCTGACCCTGGAAGGAGAGGAATAAATGTATCCAGGGTGTCCTGCTCATTCATATGGGCTAACGTAATAAACAGAGGTGTACTTACAGTTGTACCCTCTGAAAGGCACAAAGGCACTCCAGGCAAACAGTTTGTCTTACCAGATTGGCAGCTTTGGGGGGAGAAGGCGCCCAGATTTTAAATTTTCGCGCCAAGCCACTTCCGTGCGCCTTTACGCCTCAGCGTTAATGAGCGTGCGTCAGCGTAGATGCGCCTGCGTGAATACGTACTTGTGCCCGCGAAAACACGCCGGCGTCCGTCCCATCTTGGAAGTGGAAGAATCGGTGTCTTATTGCGCATGCGCCGCCCGCGCGGCATTGCGGCTGACTGCACCGGAGGCACACTTTGGACGTAAGCCCGTCGGCTTCTCCAAGGGCTCACATAAGGACTCAAGCCTCGGCTCAGGAGCTTCAGCAGAAGAGAGGCAGTCTGCTGGACTTCAGGGGGGAGCGACAGGAGGAAAAAAGATGGCGGCCAGGGGCGGAAGTAAGTTTTTTATAGAGGAAAACCTGTCCAATCACGTGGCAGGGGGGATTAACCCATAGTGTGCCCACTGCCATGTGGAAGGAACAGGAAAGAAAGAATGAATTGCATCAAAGCACAAGTCACATGGCTCAGGGCACCTAGGAAACTAACATGTCTAGCCCCATGTCAAATTGAAATATGATAAATAACTCAAAGACCACAAATAATATAAAATGAAAACCAACTGCAAATTGTCTTAGAATATCTCTTATCATACTAAAAGTTAATTTTAGGGTGAACAACCACTTTAAAACCACAAATAAAAATTCTGCAATTAGACTGAATCAGTGGTATTATACTTAATACAGAAACTGTCATGTGCACAAGCCTAACATGGAGAAACACAAATTTAAAATGGTAGTCTGTAATGGTTAAAGAAAGAAAAATGTGCACTTGATAATACCCAATATTAATTAATTAATTAATTTATTTATTTTTTGCTCACATAAGAAGCATGTCTTTTTCTACTTTCAATGATGGGATTCAAGCTCAGTCTCAGCACTTACAGCAGTATATCCTGGGATTTTGTTTTTTAAATCAAATCCAAATGTTAAAATAAATTTGAACTGCATAATTGAGTTTTATAAACTCATAATATGAATAAAATTATGGATATGAATAAATAATGTGGATATGAATAAAATTCATAATATGAGTTTTATAATTGACTTTTATTAACATGTATTAAATATTGCCTGTATTAACCCATCAAAACATTTGGTTTTATTGGTCATCTGCTGATTTTGAGTTTATACAACATTCACAGCTATTTCTGATAGTATACATTTGTTGAGTCACTTCACAGAATATTTTAAAAGGTCATACTGAATACCCACAACTATCTCAGAACACTTTAGCATGTGGTTTTCAGGAATAAAATTTGTATTTATTGCCTGTTCCTTAATTGATTTATTCAACATGAAAGACAAAGCCATGATTTCATGCACAATTGGTTTTTGTTTTATTTTAAAACAGCATTTAATATGCAAAGGTTTTGTAGGGAAATCTGTTTTTATTTAACAATATTTACAACATTATTATGACTTATCCAACAAAATCTAGTAATGCATGTTAACAATAGGAAATAATCATTTTCGTAACTAATTTAAACACAAACTTCTTCAGTATGTAATGCCAGAAATAAACTCCATGTTTCAGCCAGTTTGGAACATGATTGGAACACTTTTTTTCATTGGAGGATCAATCCATAAACATGGATTCAAGTTCAAGTTATAACTTTAAAGTTCAAATCCAAAGTGCAATTATACATTTGTGTCTTTCCTTGCCAATGCTCCCCAGAGCGCAAGTAAAATAATCATGTTAATTAGTAAGTATGTGGCTAGTTCATCCAAGCAGCATCAACTGAAACAACTGCAAGACTGACTTTGCCAGTTGTCCACATAGTTGACAGGAATCCTTTGTCTGTGGGCACGCAAAGAATGTATTCTGTTGAAAACAAGAATTATTTAGTTGATGACATTTTATTAATACACATTTAAATCTGCATATTAATTAAAACAGTCAGGTGGCAAAGTCCAGCATGTGACATAAGCTCAACTCTGTTTACGGCAATATTCCTAAAGTGAATGGTATCGGAGAACAGTAGTTGCAGGGAAGAAAGTTTATAATGTTAAACAAAAAAATATATATGCTATTATTGAATTAAAATGTGTTTTTTTTTTTTTTTTTACTGGTCTTTGTTTTTTAACATCGTTAAGTACTCAAATATAATAGATGAAAAACTGCTGACAATGCTCAGTAATCAAACAGCAGAACACCTTTATTGTGTGGATCACAACATGTTTTAGGATAGATCCCTTTATCAAGTGAACAACAAACAAAATGTTGCTTGATTTATACCCATAAGCCTCTTCAAGCTCCTCTCTTCAGTTTGTGTTGGGTATACAAGCACTTCTATAAAAATATTGCATGTGCAAAAAAAACACCAAAGTTTATATACAAATGTCCATAAGTAGTCTATAAATGGCCAGTAAAGCAAAAGTCTGTGCTCCAGTATCCGTAATTAGTCCATCACAGTGTTAAATAAACATATTTCTTCAAAATGTATTGGACAATGTTTGGTTGTTAAGAACTCACTCATTAAATCCTAAATGTTTTTTTTTCAAATGTAGAAAAGCATATCCATGCATATAATCAGATAATATGCTGATATAGTGGAGTATGGGACCTGTAATCCAGAATGCTCAGGACCTGGGGTTTTCCCGATAACCGGTTTTCCTGATATTTCCGTAATTTAGACCTTCATACCTTAAGTCTACTGGAAAATCATGTAAACATTAAATAAACCCAATAGGCTGGTTCTGCTTCTAATCTAAGCATTAATTATATTTTAGCTCGGATCAAGTACAAGGTACTTTTTTATAATTACAGATAATAAGAAAATGATTTGGATAATTTTGGATTATTTGGATAAAATGGAGTCTATGGCAGTTTCTGGATAAGGGATTCCATCCATGTAATATAATAAAGTATGTTTAAGTGGTAGTTTCATTGACATTGGCAGGACGTTCCCTAATCAGAATATTTTTGTGCTTTTGATGAACTTCAAATTTTTTTTTTAACTTAAAAACACTATAGATTTTCTATGTAACTAAATAGATTGTCCAAGAAACTGAAAAAGTGTAGTATAGAAATAATTGTTATTATAGTGGGGTATATGGGTAAATATATATGGCTTTTTGATATTTTAATACAGAAAGATAATATTATGGTACATGTGCTATGCAGACAGTGGGTGGTTTTTAAATTTGTTTGCTGTTCAGTGCAGTTCTCAGTGTTCCACCTCACAGAAACACACAGGTTGAATGACCTAATGTTTTCCAGTGTGTCTGTACCCAGCAGGCCCAGATTAGCGGAGAGGCCACCAAGGCCCGAGCCTAGGGCGGCAGGATTTTAGGGGGCGGCAGGATTTTAGGGGGTCGCATGCTGCCCAACCACAGCCGCATTGGTTCAGAAACACTGGGGATCCGCAGGAGATACAATAGTTTTTTAAGTTTCCCGTGCTCCAATCCCTGTTGCTCCAGTCCCGATGATGAAAACTATCACAAATAAAGTGGAGGGGACAAGGGTAATGAACAACAGTGGGCCTTGTACTAGATCCAAACTAAGATATAATTAATCCTCATTGGAAGCAAAACCAGCCTATTGGGTTTATTTAATGTTTACATGATTTTCTGGCAGACTTAAGGCAAATTACGGAAAGATCCATTATCTGGAAAATCCCAGGTCCTGAGCATTCTGAATAACAGGCCCCATACCTGTACTAGTTTCAGTTTTGTTAAAGTATTTGAAGACAATTTTTTATTTATAAACTTTCTTGTTTTTTTGTGTAATGAGGGAAAATTACAAGTTTATGGTTAAAGGAGAACGAAATGCTTCGTACACTTGGGGGTGCCAAATGTTAGGCACCCCAAGTGATTGTATTGACTTACCTGAAACCCCGGGCCGGTGCTCCTATCAGCAGAAAACTGCACCGGCCTGGGGTTCTTCCATCGAGCACCACAAAGCGATCCTCCGTCTTCCTCTTTCTTCGTGCGGCTGCGCACGCGCAGTAGAGCGATAGCCGAACTTTAACTAAAAAATATGCTATTTCATTCAACTGCGCAGGCGCCTGCCCTGGGAAATTTGAAATAAGAAGATGCGGAAGAGGATCGCTCCGTGGTTCTTACTTGTATAACCCTGGGCTGGTGCAGTTTTCTGCTAATAGGAGCACCGGCCTGGGGTAAGTCAATACAATCACTTGGGGTGCCTAACGTTTGGCATCCCCAAGTGTATGAAGCCTTTCCTTCTCCTTTAAAGTAAAGAAATGGAAGGGTCTCCACTTTTATCATTTTCTTTAATAAGATCTCAAATTCACCATCTAGGTATAATGACAAAATGTCACTCTACAAAAGTGAAGTGAGAATCCTTTTCAAGTTACTAATATTTAGCATACTGATAAAAATGAATACATGAAAATGAGATAAGACAGTGCAATGACATTTTTATCACTGCAAGACCATGAACATACCTTCTTGAAGAATTCATTGTATCAGTTTTCTCAGCTTGTTCCTGTTCTGTGAAAAAGCACTGAATCTGTTAATGACTTATGAGATTGTGCCACATTAAACAAGAGCAAAATATTTTTCTGGTCATCTTTCTCAGATATGCACAGTGACAGCTAAAGCACATGTCCCAATGAGCCACAAGAAAACCACTAGCACTCAGTGCTCTGTTGCTCATATAAAGCTCTTACTGTGCCTGGTCCTGCAGCTTTGCCTAAACAACCTCCTGCAACTTACGACACTCACACAAGCTAATGTAGGACGGCATCTGGAATGACAGCATAGTGACTCCTTGCCAAAAGGCAGCTTCCTGCGCAGTTTGGTTCATGATGTTACAACTGCTCTTTATACATTTACTTATTGAGTAGAAGTTAAAACATCTGAAATGGAAAAGACCTGCCATTCTTTTTGTTAATATAATAGGGGCAATTAACATACCTCTCCCAACTAAAGTTATTTTGAAAGACCGTTAGCTCCAGTATATTGTCTAGCAAAGTGAGCACATGCCAATTTATTTAACTTGTCAATCAAAATTTGACTCCTACTCCCATATGTAGAGAGACAGTTTGCTGACAGAGGGATACTGAAGAGTTAGGGCAGGACTAGATGAAGCGCTTGGACCCGACACATCGCAATGCGACTAAACGCATGCGACGTGTCGGATGTTTTACAGAAAACGGAAGTGAAGGAGAATCGCAGGAAACAACTATATTGATCCGACTGTCTGATGAAAACGCAGCTGAACAATTTGGTAAAAAATATGGAAACCTCTAATAATTTGAGTTTTCTGAAAATTTCCAGTGAAGCAATGTCAGAAAATCTCTAAAAGTCCAAATTTATTTAAAGAGGTCCAATAGGTTCAGTGCAGCTCCCATTGACTTCTATATAACCGTGACAACTTTTACTTGGCAAAGTTTCGCATCAGTTGTCTTTGTGTTTTTTACGCTCAATAAACATTGAATTTTTAGGGCTCTTACTCACGAGCGGTTGTAGCTGCGCTTCCCTGCGTTCCGTTTTTCTGCGTTCAGCCGCAGGGGAGCGCAGGAATAGACGCATTACATTTTTTCCAATGGGGCTGTACTCACACAGGCGCGTGTAGGCGCCGAACGCAGGTTGAGACGCAACATACTGCATTTTTCCTGAGTTCGGCGCCTACAGGCGCCTGTGTGAGTACAGCCCCATTGGAAAAAATGTAATGCGTCTATTCCTGCGCTCCCCTGCGGCTGAACGCAGGGGAGCGCAGCTACAACCGCTCGTGAGTAAGAGCCCTTAGAGCTTTCTAGAAATATAGAAAACCAACAAATTTTTTGAGACTCGTGGAAGAAAATCGCAATTTGTTAGTAAATGGGTACTTTCACCGAAAAGGGACACTTCCCTGTAAAAAGGACCATATATGCACCAATTTGGCCAGGCAGTTTGTTAGATTCCATAATAACGGACTGCCTCGGCACATGTGACACCTTTGGGACCGTTTTATGTATATATTATGATCCTAAGGGCAGGGGCACACAGCGCGAATTATTCTGGTGTCGGCCTGTGTGGAGCCACGCTGAGTGGATTCCAGTGCGAAAACACAACCATTCATATTTCTGCATCAAAATTCGAGAAGTGTTGCTCCATATAGACCATTGCCATGCCTGTCACTGGTGATACTGTATATGCAGGACTAAATGACAAGAGATCTGTTTAGTACACAGGAGGAGGAAAGTGTATTATCCCTTCAGTATGCCCCTGCCTATATGTCCATAATCTGTCCAACCTTTGGCACATATATAGCGTATCAACATATTAAAAGTGAAAGATTGCAGATCCTTATGCCTTCCTTACAGCAATAAATATTTACTCCCAATCTCAACCTAGTTTATCGTCTGCTTGGGTTTTCAGAGGACTAACTAGGGCAACAAATAGGCATTATTCAAAATCTTACCCTAATTGGCTGTTAGACTCAACCCCTTTACCAGACTTTTTAAGACACCAATGTGGGGTCTCTGTCCCACAGTTAGGGCACCATTGCTTTATAACCCCGTCTTGCCAGGTGTAGCTATTAATGGTTACTTGCACTGTATATAAATATTTATTAGAATAGCATTTTTTTTAATTTTGGCCAAATCTAACACAAAATATTTACTGAAACACAAAACAGAACCAACTCCCGAAGTTCCATACACCAATTTGCCCCAGTCAATTTAAATGCACTTTCCACTTTCATATAAAGGCTTCAGAAAATATTCCCTGCTGACAGGTTTAGCAGAAAGTCTTCCAAGAGGTGCTTCACTAATGATCCCCAACCTTTTTTTAACCAGGGAGCCACATTCAAATGTTAAAAACAGTCTGAGAGCAACAGAAACATAACAATATTTCCCTGCTACATGTTGCTGAGGAGCCACTGGTTGGGAATCACTACTATAGTAAATAAACGGGCTGCACAGCGTTTCAGCGGTCCAATTAGCGCATTTTTTCGCAGGGAACTACATATCCCATCAGCGCACGTTTCTTGCATTGGGTGTCGGGAAATTCTTTAAATCATCCAATAACAGAACGCGCAGTAACGATCACGTGATTGTTTGTGATTGCTTGGAATTTTGAAATCTGTAGGTAGTTTCTTTGCCCTGTTCGGTATTGGTCGGTGGATCGGTGGATCGGTGGCTGCCCCCGTTATCTAACGCCACCTTTTGCCTACTCGGTCTCATTGAGGAATAGGGATAAACACAGCACGTGGCGGGATAGCGTAATACGGATGTGTGGCCTGGAATTACGTGAGTTTCTCGAAGTGTTTGCACATTTGACAACATGTTTTCTCGAGATGTGTACTTTTCAAAGGTGGGCTGTCAGACTCGTGTCTGATGTGAATGTATGAATCTTGTAACTACAACTTGGAATGTTCCATTCCTCATCCCTAAGGTCAGCTGTGTTTGGGGCTCTGACACACTCTGAGTCTTCGACACAGGCCCCGGCACCTTCAGTTATCAAGTGACCCTAAAAATAGGTTGTTTTGTATAGGGGTATAGTCCCAGGGCAAGGGAGGACACATTCTCCGTGTTTCTCAGCGACTTAATAAGATCTAATTCTCTCATTGTGATGGTGGAGTAGTAATGCAGCCTAATGACTTTATAACTTTAACTGAAGAAAACCCTCCCAGGCCTGGGGAATGGCCTTACCCTGTAATAAAAGATGGCGGCTCACTGCTGGTTTTGGGATTACCTTAGCCAGATGCCATTTTTATGAGAATGAAAATTGAGGGTTGCCTAAATATTGTCAATGTCCCAATAAATTAAGGTTTACTTGTCCTAACTGCTTGTAATAGTTGAGTAGATAAGTGGGGTGGGGGGACTTGTATCTGAAAATGTAAGAACATTTAAAGGAGAAGGAAAGTCTTCTTCCACTTGGGGTGCCAAACGTTAGGCAACCCCAAGTGATTGTATTTACTTACCTGAAACCCCGGGCCGGTGCTCCGATCAGCAAAAATTGCACTGGCCCGGGGGTTCTTCCACAGATCGCTTCTCTTCCGGCTTCTCCATTCTTCTCGCGGCTGCGCATGCATAGTATAGCGAACTTTAACTAAAAAGTCGGCTATTTCGTTCTACTGCGCATGCGTCTGCCCCAGGACATTTGAAGAAAGACGAAGCCAGAAGAGTATCACTTAGCGGTGCTCGCTGGAATAATCCCGGGCTGGTGCTGTTTTCTGCCGATAGGAGCACCGGCCAGGGGTTTCAGGCAGGGTCGGACTGGCCCGGCGGGACACCAGGAAAAAACCCGGTGGGCTCGATCCTCATGTGCCCCCGCCGGGCCAGACCCCCAATCGAAAGTTATTAAAAAGAAAAAACAGTTGTTTCCTGGAGGAAGTGATGAGGATTACGTCACGTTGGCTCCACCTCCTAGCCGGCAGTGGGCCATTAGCAGTCAGCCGTCACACTGTGCACCGTCTGCGCAGCAGCAAGGGAGAGTGCGGTGCGGCACCGCAGAAAGGGGGGCGGCCCCCCCCCCCCAGTCTGACCCTGGTTTCAGGTAAGTGAACACAATCACTTGGGGGTCCCTAACATTTGGCACCCCCAAGTAGAAGAAGCCTTTCCTTCTCCTTTAAAGGTCAATAAAAACTCATTGTGGCATTATAATATGCCCAGCGTGCACACTTTTGTCATTACTCTCTGCTGTGCTAAAAATATCTGCTTTTCATTCATATAAAGCAGGATTCCTTTGACAAACCCTAGTACTGTCTGGTGACTATTGCTCAAACTAGGCAGTAGCCTCCTAACATTTAGTGTTTGTTTACACATATCCCTATTATATGTTTGAAATATGCTTATACAAGAAGCCAGCATAAGCAAATGGTCCTACTTGTTACCCAGTCATTGAAACTCAAGCCCTTTTCTCCAGTGTTCTTTTATAGAGTTTCATCTTTTACTTTGTTTGATTTGACATTTTTTCAATTGTTGAGTCACACTCCTCCCCTCCCCCCTTTTTGGGTTGTTCTGTCCTGAATCAGAATACTGTTACCTGACCAGCAAACAAGGTAGCTGAGCAGGGTTTGGCAGCAATCTGGATCCCTACTGCTCTCCCCAATCACCCCAAAGCTGCTCTTGTCAGATAACCGTGCTCTGCAATCTCTCTGTATTAGCAGTTCAGGCCATAACAGTTTGGAGGGAAGTGAGAGGTTCTTTGCAGGGCTGTGGACACAGAAACCTGGATGCCACCCACAGCCCTCCAATTGGGCAGCTGTTATATAAAACAATTTAAGGGGTTGATCACCTTTGAGATAACTTTTAGTATGATGTACAGAGTGATATTCAGAGATCATTTGCAATTTGTTTTTATTTTTTTTATTATTGAAGGTTTTTGAGTTATTTAGCTTTTTATTCAGCAGCTCTTCAATTTGCATCTTTAGCAATCTGGTAAATAGGGTTCAAATTACCCTAACAACCATGAATTGAATAAGAGACTGGAATGAATAGGAGAGGGCCTGAATGAAGGATCGGTAATAAAAAGTAACAATAACAATACATTTGTTGCCTTACAGAGGATTTGTCTTTTAGAAGGGAGTCAGCGATGCCCATTTGAAAGCTACAAAGCGTCAAAAGAAAAAGACAATTGTAAAACTATAAAAAAAAATAATGAAAACCAATTGAAAAGTTGCTTAGAATTGGGCGTTCTATAACTTAATAAAAGTTGCCTTAAAGGTGAACCATCCCTTTAAAGAATAGTTTTGAGTAGAGGGCAGTAAGTTTACAGTGGTAGTCCACAGCAGTGGCAAGTTACATGTATTGGAATGGTGTGTTTAAACAAAAATCAACAATGTACTGGAAATGCTGGAACAAGCTTTCCAAATAGCATATATATATTAAATGTGCATCTAACCTAATCTGAAGTTATGCCTCTGTATTCTTTCAGGTCACCAAAAGTAAGATACACACGTTGGAAAGGATTATTGCAATGCAAGCTGGTGGGGGTAAGGCATAACTCTGTTTAATTGTAAAATCTTTATTTTTACATTCTGACAATTGTATGAGAAATAGTTTTGCTGCACTTGGCTAAAAAAGTGCCATTAGAAGGTTTTAGGGAAATGTGGCAGCTTATTTTAAATTGATTTACTAGATTTTCTTTTCCCCATTCACTGTCATTGTCCTCCAGAAGGTGTGTGGTCATTCTATTTCATGTTCAGTGACATGTATGAAAGTGTTTTCCAGTGTCATTGAACTGCAGTTATTGCTGATCTGACAAATTTCAGCCAGTTGAATAACAAAATTATGTTTCTTAGTCCAAGGATGTCCACCTTGCTGCCATCCAGATTTTGAATGTCCCTTGGGGGTTTCAGTAGCTGAATGTCTACATCTTGGGTTCCTTTGATATAACCCATTCATTTGGAAATTAAAAATGCTACTTCTCATAATCAAAACATCTTTAAACTGGTTCACAGGTCTGCTGAATGTGGATCTACCCCTATATTTATTTTACTTTTAGCATTATATCAGGTGCAAGGACTTTTGTCCGTGCATCTTATGATGATGATGATGTAGTGACTTCTAAACAAATCTGGTTCCTGGTGACATAGTTATGAGTAACAGGGTAACAACTCTAGAAAAGATAAAACACACAGCTATATGTGCTTTTCTCCTCAAACTTATAGCATCTTTGAGACTTTATAACTTACCTGTATCCTAATTTAAAATATTGTAATGTAAACAGCAGAATAAATGAATACAGATCTGTTTCAAGCTGGCCTTTTTATGCATTATCTGTAAACACAGGTGAAATTCAAGGTTTCCCATAAAACATTTATTTAAGAAAAAAAGACAAAGAATTGAATGCAAGCTTACCCTCCTGTTTTTATCTGTGTACAGATTTCACTCTCTTGGCTGATGAGAAGTTTGATTTTGACATATCGTTGTCTCCTTCAAGGTAATTTATAAAAGGACCTTCCTTTCAAGTTCTCCACTCAAAATTCTGTTGTATAATGAAAGAAAATATCATTCTAAGTAACTTTCAAGTATATATATTAAATGTCCTTTGTTTTTAAAGTCATTAGTAATGTAATTGCTAATCATTCTGGCTCTGCACTACGGCTCCTGAATTGTTCAAGAAGGCAGGTGATAGATCTTTAGGCTAAGGCCACACTAGGCGATAGCGCGGCGATTTGACTCCCCGCAATCGCTGGGGAAACTTTTGCGCTGGCGTCTATGGGGAATCGCCAGCGTAAAAACACACGCGGCGATCTTTTTTCTATTGTCGCTCGAAATCGCCTAGCGAGGCAATTTCGAGCGACAGTAGAGAAAAGATCGCCGCGTGTGTTTTTACGCTGGCGATTTGTCGCGATTCCCCATAGACGCCAGCGCAAAAGTTTCCCCAGCGATTGCGGCTTAAAAGTCGCGGCGAAAAGTCGCCGCGAGTCAAATCGCCGCGCTATCGCCTAGTGTGGCCTTAGCCTTAGGGGAACTGATATTTGCTAAATTGCCTCAAGGTCAGAACCAATGAACAGTAAGGGGTTCCATTTACAAATATCAATGGAGAAGGATCACTGAAGGGTGCAAAAATGTTGGGCATCCCCAAGTAATTGTATTTAGTTTCCTGAGATCTGGGGCAGTTTCTGAAAACTGCTCTAGCATACTATCATGCACAGTAGAGTGAAACGCCTAACTCAGAGGCAAGAACTGTCTTTTGACTCAAATGCACGCTGAAGATCCAGAAAGAAGAAGATGGTGATGTGGTAGTCCTACTGTAGTACCCCTGACTGGTGCTGTTTCCAGCAAACAGGAGTTTATCTATTTGTCTAAAATATATCACATAATCACTGGGAGGTGCTTAACTTGTTTTTGAGTGGCCAATCAACTGACTATTAGTTACATAGAATTGGGTTCTGCACCTGAACCCAACAATTATTAGACGTTGGGTAAGACCCAAGGTTGTAAAGTGCCTGAATTGTCTGATAGGCTGCACCAGTGCAACAGTGAGTCAGAAAAGAAAAAGGGACAAGTTGCAGCACTTGGGAAGTAAGCATGGACTGCATGTAGTTCTGTTCTTGTAGACTAGTAATGACAGCAGCTTTGCAAGTTTTGCCTCACAACACTTGGGCCTTAAGTTATCCATCTTTGTGCCAAAGCCTTTACTTCGCCATTGTTACATCTGTGATTTGTTGATAGTTCTTGGCTTTGATTGGGTAAATGATGGTACTAAATATCTGCTTTTCATTTTAGTTCCAAAGAGGGCAATGGAGACTGTGACGACGAAGTATTTATTGGGCCTGTAAGGCACAAAGAGAAGTGTGTCAGTGCTTCTATAAGTGAAGAATCGGACAAAGGGAGTCCTTCTCTGTTAAATGAAGATGTTCCTTGGAGTCCTTTAAGTGGCGATAAATTTGTTGAGATCTTCAAGGAAGCTCATTTAGTGGCATTGCAGCTGGAATGTTTTGCAAATGATGACACAAAGGAAGACTTGTCAGCTCAGAATGACACAAACCAATTGGTTGAAAAGTTTGTTCAGGAGTCTAAAAACAAGTTAAATATTTTTGAAAACATGGACAATAGCAAAACTCCAATTGCCCTTAAAAGAGAGACATATTGTGTGCAAGATAGCCCATTTAATCAGCTTCCTCCTTCAGTTCAGCAAAGACTTGTTATGTCTGGCACAGGCGGAGAAAAGAAATCTGCTTTGAATAGTGCAAACCATACCAGCCCTGTGAAAATGCCTAGACCAATAAAGGGACTTTCTGTTTCACCACTAGTGCAGAAGAGTAAAGTTGTGCAAACCAAAAGTACTGCTCCAGTGGCAAACTCTAAGAAAACTATAAGCTGCTTGCAGCCCATCAAAGCAACGTCTTTGGCAACAAAAGCAAATCGCCTTACTGTAGAAAAGGTAATACCATGCTTGTTGCATACCTTCGGATGTCTTTAGTTGAGAACTAAATCTCGATTTAAAACTGGGCTACAATTTTCACTTATGTTTTGGGTTTCTGTACTCCCACAATGTGACAATGGCACTTTAGCAGTGAACGTAAGTGCTTCTAAAGTTGCTCTAGTAACTCATCCCCTGCTTTTCTGATTCATCACACATGCTCTAGCTTGCAGTCTTACCTTTGCATAGGGAACCAACTGCAATACCTGTAGCATCATTCACAGCCCAAAAAACAATGTTTTCTTCAGCACACCACTTACTGTTTCAGGGTGCATCCACTCCCAAGCTGCCTCCAAGTCAGCCAAATTCCTTATCTTGAATAATAGGATATGAAGCACACCATCCTCAGGCTTTGCCTTTAAAACATTTTATTCCAGCGGAATTCACACACAAAATGTTTTAAAGGCAAAGCCTGAGGATCATTCACAGCAGCAGCCTGATAAGTAATTTACAGTACATGGTGGCATAGAAACCAGTTCATTTTGCATTGTTTATTATCAGACTTGCATCACCCGCTTAACTGACAGATGTAAACTTCCTGATGCTTACTGATAATTTTGCTTGATGTTTATTGTAAATACTACAACATTACTAGCTATAGTCATTTTAAATCCCTGAAAGTAATACAAGATCTGTCTATAGGATTTTTGCATGTTGCATGAAAATGAGCATGCATGCAGCTCTTGATTTTATTTTTTTCCCCTCTTTAGAGACAAATATATTAAGCAAGCAGGAGAAAAAATTAAGTCTCTGCCACCCAATCCTACTACCTTTGGACTAACATGGAGTGTCTTAAGGGATGCTGGGCAGCTGGTAAAAATGCCAGGCAATGCACTTGCCAAAAAGGGCCTGGGGAGAAGACTTTTGCATAGGCTAGGTTTTTTTTTTTTTTTTGCTGTCCCCTGTTCCTAAACCGTTAAAAGAACTAAAGCAAATGGGTACAAATGATGTGTTTTATATACTCAACCTCCTGTATCAGCCCAGACGTTCATCACATTTGTACTAGTTTCTGCACTGGAACATAATGCAATTCTACCTGACATATAGGATAAACGAAAAACTCCTAATTTTGTGGGCAACAATGAATACTATATGGTGATGCTTTTACTATGGGCTAAAGATTGTTTCAAAATGTCCCTTTATTGAAGCTCCCTGTAGATGCTACAGTCCTTGCCAGGTTTTAGGTGAGGGGTGGGCATGTTCTAATGGTTCCTTCTAGAAGCACGATAGGAAAGGAATAGCCAATCCCAGCCCTGCAGTCAGCCAAGCGAAGACGGGTGTCCGTTTCCTATCATGTCTGTCTAGCTGCTGATTGGTTCCTCTCCTACAGTGCTGAGTGCCACCAGCTCTCCTGCACATCTGGGAAAAGAGGCAGCAGGAAGTGGAAAAGATGGGCGGGATTAGTAGTGTTTTTGCAGAAATATTCAATATAGTAACCAGGAAGCAACTTTTTTTAACGCTTTCCTCACGACTATCGGTCATACGAAAGATCTTTTATCCATTCTACTATCTGACATATCATCAGATATGCAGGTAAAAAGAAAATTTCTTTAGCTTTATCTGACGATTCGGCATTACGATTATGAACGTTACAATGTTTGGGCACCATCAAACATGCCCGATCCAAATTTTCAGCCCTGTCTGATCTATAAGGCAACCAATATCGGTTGCCTTGTCTCCCACCACACACTCTGATTATTGTAAGCAAGATATTTTGTACGATAATATCTGTGCATCTGGCCAACTTTAGAGGTTTCCTTAAAAAAAATTCTAATAAACAAAATGCATTTTTAACAAATACCACACTGGTATTATTTTTGTTCCAAATCTAGGAAAGTGTATTGCCTTAATCACACTGATTGCAATGGCTAATTAGTTGAAGTGCAATGCCTGTCTTTTGTTGCACAGTGAATGAACATGTATATCTTTATTTACTCAACTAAGACACACAGGAACAGTGTAGGATAAAAGGGGCAGCTTAACGCTATAATAAGATTCTGAATAGAATGTGTGTGTGTGTGTGGCAATGATCCTGTAAATTCTTTTGTTGCAGTCAAAATCTATTAGGAAGATCAGCCCGGTTAGAAAGAAACATCTCAGTAGTGCTGGCTCCTCAGAAGATATTTATTCTGACAAATCCAGTGTTGCATCAGATATCAGTGATTCTTCATTCAACAGCAGCATTGCAGGACAAAACAAAAGGACACTTCCAGCTCCAGGCAAGGTAAAATATTGATATTCTAGTCTAAAATGAGGCACTAGATGTGGTACTGTCTCTTATAACTTTGTCCCTCCTAGATTGGCCTGAAAAAAACACAGTTTAAAGCTCCATCCAATGGTGCAATGCTTAGAAAAAATACCTCCTCTTCATCTTCCTCACTTTCCAGCATGAATGCCAGTTTAAATTCAAGCATGTCTACATCTCCGCCTTCTAGAAATGGTAAGTATTTCTCTTGCTTTCATTTGTGAATCCAGTTATTTTTGCCTTCTACCTTAGATTTTGGAAACATGAGAATTACAAATCTGTTGTACGTCAAATTAGCACGATTTTCTTTAAGCTGATCATACATATTTTATTTTTTATATACACAGCCAAACTTAACAGTTCTCTGAATGTCTCGGTAAATGCTTCGAGGCTGAAACCTAATCAGTCCAGGTTGTCATTAGTTCAACCTTCTGGCGGGTCTGCCTCCACTGTCAAAACAAACGTTCCTGAGATGTCGAAGAGCCGCCTTAAACCAAACAGCACACTAAAATCAGTAACTGTTGAAAATTGCAATAAATTATCATCTGTGTCTGTTGCTCTACCGAAGACACCAGCAGGCAAAATGCAGAGGCAGACCTCTGCACCTAATCTGAACAGAATGCCTGTGTTAAATAAACCAGAAAGTGCAATTAAGGGCTCATCCTGTTCCAAGCCACAATCAAAATTAATGCCTACACCAACAAGCCGTCTCAAGCTGCCTCAGAGGGCTACAGGTATGGATTTATTCAATCAAAAGTGCAAGGTAATATTTTTGTTTGAAAGGGGAACAATTGTGAAAATTTGGGGGCCCATTTACTTAGTTCGAGTGAAGGAATAGAGGAAAAAAAGTTTGAATTTCGAATGGTCGAATATGGCTACTTCGACCTTCGAATCGAACAATTTGAACCAAAATTCGTCGACTATTTGACCATTCGATAGTCGAAGTACTGTCTCTTTAAAAAATTCTTAGACCCCCTAGTTCGCCACCTAAAACCTACTGAGGCCAATGTTAGCCTATGAGGAAAGTCCCTTTAGGCTTCCTAACAATTTCCTGATCGAAGGAATATCCTTCGATCGATGGATTAAAATCCTTCGAAACGTACGATTCGAAGGATTTAATCGTTCGATCGAACTATTATTCCTTCGATCGTAGGAATAGCGGTTAATTAACCCTCGATATTCAACCCTAGGTAAATGTGCCCCTTAGTGTTTTTTCACCTTCCAAACAATTTTTTTTTTTTTCTCAGTTCTTCTTTTCAGATGGTTCATCAGTAAAAGACTTTTTTTCAGTTGCTTTTCATCTTTTTTTTTTACTGTTTTTCCAAAGTTCAAGTTTAAAGTTTAATATTTCTCTCTGGAAGCTCAGTGATACAGATTCTGAATTTGCTACATTATTTGATACATTTCTCAGCAGCATCTGTAGAATATTAGCAACTGTTGTATCAAATATCACAGCTGCCTTTAATGAAACTCTGGTATTTTGCTCAGCAGGGACAAAGATAAGACATGTATCTGCTGATTCAGAAAAATTAAACTTCAATATTAGAAAAATGTTCACAAATAGAAAGTAGTTGGAAAAAAGCATTTATGGTGATCTAAATCTGAAAACAAGTGAACTGGGAAAAGTGTTGGAAGGTGAACAATCCATTTAAAGGAACAGTAACATCAAAAAAAGTGTTTTAAAGTAAAAAAAAAAAAATAATGCTGTGTTTCTCTGAACTGATGTTTGCTTCAGAAACACTTTTTTTTTTTTTATTGTTTATGTAAACAAGCTGCTTTGTAGCAATGGGGGCATCTATTCAAAGTAAAAAAAGCTTAGGTTACTTAGTAGATAAGCTCTGTAGAACATACGTGTTATCCACTATTTAACCTGTGTCATTTTAGCCCTTTTTCATTTTCCACCATTGCTACACAAGCAGCTTGTTTATATGAACTATAGTAGTTTCTGAATCAAACATGCCAGTTTTACCAGTGCAGGGCAACCATACCTGATATTTTCATTACTTGAAAATCTAAATTTTTTGGGTGTTACTGTGTCTTTAATATAAGCAGCATCATACTGAAATAAGAAATGTTCTAACTATAAACAATTAAAAATTCTGAGCTCTTTCTAAAATAATGAAATTCATCTCCCTCTCTACATTGGTCTTTACTCCTGTAGGAGTTGAAAGTCTGATTTTGATTGACAGTTGTGGGGGTGCTCAATTTGCCAAAGAAAAAAATGTAGTGGAACTCCCTCTTAAAATCACCAGAAATCCTGCCTCTATACATGCAATAATTGTGCAAAAGTCCATTATTTTGTTATTTTATTTTTGCTGCAATCCATTATTTGTTAGCTCTAATACTTCTGCTAAGAAAGGGAGACCCCCCCCCCCCAAAGAAAGATTAGCCCACCAACTCCTACATGAATACATGGAGAGAATGAAGAAAAACAGATGACTAGAGGTGGATAATGAAGATAAACTTTTTCTGATTTAAGAAATGGTACAGAATTTTTAACACTTTATAATCTTCACAATCCAACCACAGTCTGATCCGATTTTTACATTATAGATACGGGGATCAGATATTGTAGGATCCAACAAAATCTATTGCTCTTGCATATTAAGATCAGATAAAGTTTGAACCACAATCAGATCAAAATCTCCCATATAGTTTAGCCCTTAAATGGCAATAAGGTCTTCTAATGCAAAATTCTCCAATCAGAGCTTCAAAACTCTCAAGTGCACTCCATTGGCCTTACATAAAAGACCTAAATTCATGTGGGTTAATGTGGAATTTGTGAGTATGCAAATGTAACAAAGGTTTTATGTTAGAAAGCTGGATCTTTTGTAAGCCATTTCTTTAACCTTCATTAATCTCTTCCTGTAGGAGTATCGCCTGATCGGTCTGTGCTAAAGACATTGCAGCCAACTCGCTTAATGTCCTGTGGTGATCTTGGAAGGTGAACATGCACAACTTCTATTCTGCATTTCTTTCTTTCTTTTTATATTCTCTGCCTTTTAGCACATCACCAAAGTTTGCCTGCCCAAGTGCAGCAACCTCATAACAACCAACTGATGTTTGTGTGAATAGTACTTAGGGAGTTATGCAATAAAAGGTGCAAATCTTGCAACAGATCCAGTCATTTATAGGAACCAGTAACTAAGTGATATCCTTGTTCCCTTTTCCCCTGTAATGTACATTTTGTTTGTGTGGAAAAATCATTTTTAGACCTTTTGTTCTTGACACTTGCTCAAGACCCTCATTTGTATAATAAGGATACAGGTTTATATAAAAAAAAAAAATATGGTTATACATGCAAATCATCTAATAGTTAGTTACAGGGCTACCTAGGCCAACAAATAACACTGAGACTGAGCCAGCCATCCGGTATTTTACAAGCCCCCTGCCATGTTTAATAGAATATTGTCGCACCTTTTAAAAAAAAAAAAAATGCTGCCTTGTCTATTTAAAGTGGTTGTTCACTTTCTACTCTTTGAGTTGAGTTGTTTTCTGATATTTCACCAGAAAGACTTTTTCGATTACTTTCCATTTTTTATTTTTTACCGGTCTTCCAAAATCTAAGTTTAAAGTTTAAAGAGATACTGACACCAGTAATTTAAAATTTTTTTTTTTTTTACATCTATCATAATATTGTCTTTGAAAGCTACTTATAACTTTGCCATAAAGTGTTTGCACAATGATTTTACATTACATGACATATTGGTAAATTTTACTTAACTTTCATATTTTAAAAAGAAGTTTTTAGTGTCAGTATCACTGTAATGTTCCTGTCTCTGGTGTTTCAGTCTGGCAGCTCAGTGATCCAGGTGTAGATTCTAAACTTACAATTTGCTACATTTAGTTGATACATTTAGTTAATACATTTTTTAGCAGTGTATGTGGAACATTTGCAACTATTGTATCAATTTTAATATGTGCTTGTAATGAAACTCAGGAATTCTGCTCAGCAGGGACAAAGATAAGAAATGTATCAACTAAATGTATCGGTTTAGAGAGTTGGTGACCACCCCCCCCAGAGCCGCTTCTGAAAGGTGAAAAATTAAACTTACACTTCAATATTAGAAAAAACGGTCGCACAGAAAATAGAAAGTAAATGGAAAATGTATTGCTGGTGAACAAACTGAAACCAACTGAACTGAAAAAAGTGTTGCAAGCTGAACAACCCCTTTAATGTTTGCTTTACGGAATTTTCTTTGCTGGCACAGAATTACAGATTTGCCCACTAACAACTCATGAGTTCAGTCAATAACAGGAAATTCCATTGACTCTCTGTGACTGAACAAATGGGGCCGTAGTGGGTTGAATACAGTGAAACCTTAATTTTACATTCCCTGATTTTAAGTTTCCCCTCATTTTACACTGTATTTTTTGGTCTTCCCTATTTAATGCATAATACATTTCTCTGATTTTACATTTTTCCTGGGCTTTGCGCTTTTTTTTTGTCCCCTGATAAACATAAAATGGGGATTCTACTATATGTGTTATCAGCTGGCTTCATTTGACATTAGTCTTAATATAGTATGGAGGTAGAAGTTTGTATAACTGAAACCATCTATTTGTACTACACCAGAAAGTTGGGTGATAATTATTTGGAGATCAAAGGACCAGAACACCGTTAACTCTCTCTTTTGGTGATTATTCTTACATATCGCAAACATTTTAGTTTTTCAAAAAAGTGTGTTTATATATAATTATTATTGTCCCCCCCCTCTCCAGTGGTATAGCTGAAAGCACTCCACTGAGATCAACACAAGGCACTGCAACTAGCAATTCCTCTGTTGCAAGATCTGTTTCCGCTTCACCCAGTACAAAGCAAATATCTTCTTTGCCTACTCCACTGAGTCGGAGGACATCTTCTGCTCTGATGACACCAAGGACAATCCCAAGATCCATTTCATCTCAACGGACAGTGCAAGCTCTGCAGGCTTCAGCAAAGCCCAATAAGAAACCTCTTGTGAATGGGTAAGGTGATGTATGAATGTGTAGTCCAGAACACATCCCTGTTACTTAATGTAGGTTTTATGTACATCTAACGTCATCAGAAACCTGTCATTATCGGCTAAATATATGTATGTGCACTTTTTTAAAGAAAAAAACACTACTGTATTTGTATTTTTACTTTACTACATTAAGCAGGGGCATAACTATAGAGGAAGCAGGCCCTTCTCGACTTTTGGGGGCCTGAAAAATTATTTGCTGTTGTGCCCTGTAAAATCAGTTACACCACTGATTAAAAGTACATATATTAGATGTGCACTTCCCCTAAAATAATCCATCAACTAGTATCTTGCTATGTCTTTAAAATAAAAGAACAGCAGTAAAACTAAGCAGTCTCTTCCATACAATAGGAATACCCATATAATAATTTAAGCCTTAATATATTAAAGGAACAGTAACACCAAAAATTAAGTGTTTTCAAGGAATGACAATATAAAGACTTGCCTCCTGGGCAAACACCAGTTGCACCAGTGCAGGGCAGCAGTACTTTATACTGTCATTCCTTGAAAATGTTTTAGTTTTTGAGGGTTACTGTTCCTTTAAGCTTGCTGTGACCTGGGTAGAATACTGTTGCTTAAAACAAGTTCCATCAAGGCAAACACTGGACCTATTAGAATTAAGATTGAATTCCATTGAATTTCCAGTATTAGCTTTTCTTAACTTCTGCTCCTAGGCAAAAAGAAGGCACAAAAACGGCTTCTAGTCCAGGCTCTCCCACTGAAGATTTTGCTTCAGCAGATGTGATTCCTTGTTCTTTGAAGTTCTCTCCTGAAAGCAAAAATATGCCTGTAAATGGAAAAGAAACTCCTAAATCTTCAAACAAAGAGGTAAACATTTTTACAATTGGGGACTACAGAATTGCAGTTTCATACACAGTCTTAAAGACCCAGTAACATATTTTTGTACTTATTGTTGTTAAACTTTCAAATACTTTCAGTTCAGTTATTTTTTTGTTTCGTTTTGTTGTTTAATGTGGAATATTAGCAAATATTGTATCAATTCTACCAGCTGCCTTTAAAGGAGTTGTTGACCTTCAAACACCTTTTTTCAGTTAAGTTGGTTTCATATAGTTAACCAGAAATAAAGACTTTTCCCAATTTTTTATTCAATCCCTGCTGAACAACCCCCTCCCCCCCGAGCTGCTTTAGAATGTAGAAAATGAAACTTTACACTTCCAATATTAGAAAAACAGTAGGGATGCGCCGGATCCACTATTTTGTATTGGGCAGAACCCCCTAATACTTTGCGAAAGATTCGTCTGAATCCTAATTTGCATATGCAAATTAGGATCCGGATTTGGTTCGGCCGGGCATAAGAGCTAAAATAAGAGCAGTGGAGCTTATGGGTGCCACCTTCCAGATCACTGGTCTTCTTCTGTAAGTGAGCGCCGTATTGGTGCATGTGCAGTTGGAGCAGTCTTTTGGTTTGTAGCAACTGCACTTGCACCAAAAGTCCTGGAAATTGCCGAAGGGAAGGAAGAGGACCCAAAGAAGACCGGAAGATGGCACCCATGAGTTCTGCTGCGCTTACTCTGCACCAATATGTGAGCAAACTCTTAGGGGCACCTTCAGGGGGGAAGCAGGGAGAGGGACTACTTAGGGTAGTAGGTAGGGGCTTTTCTTATTGGAGGGTTTATTTCTCCTAATGTTCCTGTCTCTGAGATTTCAGTCTGGCAGCTCCGTAATCCACGTGCAGGTTCTAAACTGTTATAATTTTCTACAGTAGTTAATAAATTTTTCTCAGCTGTATCTTTGATATATTAGCAACTATTGTAACAATTCTAACCACTGTCTTTCATGAAACTCCGAATTCAGACAATATTTGGGTGTCACTGGTGTCAAAGGAGTTTCCACATACATCTTTTTAGCATTAAGCATTTGCTTAAATATGAGAAACTATTTATTTTTGGTAACTCAAGACTCTTGTTTAAAGGGATTTGTCCCTGGTTTATGTGCTAAAGACTAGAGTGCTAGAGTTGTTAGTGTGGTTCATTAGCGCAGCAGTGGTAACAGTAATTCATTACTTATGGCCTGCTTCAAGCCAGATTTCGGGCTCTATACAGTACTTAAAGTGCTGAGACATTTTTGTCTATCTTTGACTTTAGCACCAGGGGAAAAAAAATCCAAAGAGAATAAAAGAATAAAATGTCAGTGCAGTGTGGAGTCTAGCAATGTGTGGATATATATAATTTTTTTAAAATTATCATGAAATGTTGCTATATGTGGAAGTGCCATGTAGTTGTGAGGAGGCTCAGTTTGTGCTGTGTTTAATTCCCCCCTTAACTAGGTTTTACTGGTTGATATTGAAGAGCTAAACCATGAAAGCGATGCTAAACTGAGGAAACACTCGTCAGCTGGAAGTGATAGTTATCCTCTTATTGACCTTTCAAACACGCCCGAATGGAACAAAATAATCGTTCCATTAAAACCAGCTAATGTTGGTCAGGTGAGTATATTCAGTTTTAAACCATATTGCATCATATGTGAAATTAGTCCTTTTATTAGGATAGTATAGTAAGCAGGTGGCATTGTGCAGATCCTTCCCATGTACCCACGAGCTAACAGTGCAACAGTCTGAGCTGGGGATATGTCCATCTTTTCCATGTATTCTGTATTAACCTTCAGTGTGTAGCCCTGAGTACAGAATTGCACCATTGGAACATTTCAAGCAAAGGTGGACTTGTTGATTACTATGTTGGCTGTATAATGGTCTTGCAGCATATGTATAATATACACAGCATTTATGGGGGGGGGGCAGTGAGATAACCCTAAGAATGTATATGGGGGTACTTCACAAAATGAAGCCATGTACAGTGTGTTTATAGTTGTCATGTATTTGTTTAGGATGGTGACAAGGTTGCAGACCATAAGCCTTTGGTTAACATAACTAATTTGCTTCATAGTTAACATCCTAGTTCCCTGCTGTATTTGACCCACTGTCCTATTGCCCAGAATACAACTCCAGGCCTCAGTCCACTGAGATGATTTTGTGTAAAAGGATTGTAATTGTGCTTTCTAATTTTCTTTACAACATTTTGTATTTGTCGTTGGACATAAGCAATTGCCAGTGAATTATTTATCTGATTTGTTGACAAAATAACCCAGCTCTATGGTTGTTCTTGAGTTATTATACAGAGAGACCTATTTGACTTTTAAAAGCTTTCTTTCAGCTGCTTTTGTGGTCACGTGTCCGTTATTTTAATACTGTCATCTGAATGAATTATTCACACCTCAGGATAGGAGTTAAATGGGAATACACAATGCAAATTATCTGACTTCTGTCCTCAATACTCCCCTCCTACAATAGGAGGCTATAATAGAAATAACTGAAAATTCACTGAAAAGATATTAAAAGAAGAGCTGCATTATATAAAATAACATGAATTAATCCACTGGGAAAATATTCAATATAGCTTCTTGTTGCTAAGGTGATTGTCCAGGGTAATGATCCAAAATGTATTATACTTGTACAATGCCTCAACTATATTCACTGACACTGCAGTACCTGTACTTAGCTGTTAGTTATTGGTTTACTAACCATCCATGTTGGACGGATGTTCCTTAAACTGTTCAGGTTGGTATTTGTATTTATCAGTTTCTTACTAAAACTTGTAGTTATGTCAAGAATTTGTTTTCCTGTATGTTTGTCATATAATTGGATTTGTTTTCTTCTTTTTAGCTGATAGATTTGAGTTCTCCTCTTATCCAGCTGAGTCCTGGACTGAACAAAGAAAATATAGTATTTGATTCTCCACTCCTGAAGTTTTGAAACACCAGACTTTTTAATAAAAATACCAAAACTCTGCTACCTGTTTTATTGCAATAGCATTATATATGTGACAAACATGGTGGATGTGTAAAGCATGGGACTTTTTTATGCTGCAGCAAGAACCAGTATTCCGGAATACATTTTGGATGAGAAAATGCACAGAAAGTACACGGCATAAAGCCCCAGACTTACAAGTGTTGTAGGTTTATAATTTACAGAAAAAATGGGAGATGTAAAGAAGTGAGGTGCATTGTGTACCCTGTGCGCACACACAAGTTGAGGCCAGCGCACACAACAAATTGTGGTGTGTACAAATAATTGTGTGTGAAAAAACAATTGTGTATTAATTCCAACCTGAGCACACCATTTTTAAAAACTACGCACGATAGTTTAAAATGTGCGCACAAAAGGAACTTTTTGCACATATAGCCGAGAAGGAATAAGAAGAGAATATTGGTGAGGTGTGCTGGATAAGACCCTACTGACTTTTCAGTTAATGTTTCTTAAAGACTCTGAAAATAATGGACCAATTTTTTGATGAGGGACAAAAAAATGAAATATATTGGAAATGTATTTTAAAAAGAAATCTGCCTGATCAAGGTTATAAATGTTAGTGATTTGTTAAATTTTGTGTAAATAAAATTAACGTAATTCTTACAAATGTGTTGTGAGGGCGTATTTCTTCCTTTTTGCAATTTAATAAAGGTTTTATTTTGTGGATCCATGTATTTCTTTCATATGGCTAGTAATACTTTTTGCCTAACACCGGAAAGTCTTTCTTGGGGTTAAATATATTTATTTAAACTATAGAACGAATGTGCTTAAAAATATAAATAGAATAGCTATATACAATCACATTCAAAATGAAGGTTGTGGATACACCAGCAGAGAAAAGGCTGATCTGCTCCCGTCCACCCTGTTTTGTACTTGGCATCAGCCTATTCGTGCACATTGGGTGGATTTTGGATACAAACTTTTTACACTTCCAATGTGAAATTTCCCCTGTGTGTACTGAGAGGCCGATGATATTAGTTTTGCTGCAAAACAGGTGCTTTGTTTTGATCAGGATTAGTTAAAATTTGTGGAATTGAATGCAATATTTTCTTTGTTTTTAGCTGCTTACATTTTTATATTTTTCTCAAATCTGTCAATGAAAAAGCACGGTTCAGTTGGTGATTGGAATAACCTTTTGTGGAGGATACAGTATTTAGCAAATCCAAAAATTATGGATTTGATTCTCATTAAAAGGTAACACATGACAACTTCATCTGCGACAATGAGTATTAATGTCTCATTGGTATGAGCTACTGCAGTTACCATCATTTTTACTGGAAATATAAACATATTGTATGTATTATGTGTAACTTCTACATGTGGCTGATAGAGAATTTTTTTCTTTTCTGTCCTTTGTAAAAAAAATAAAAAATAAAAAAGACCATTGGTGGGACCTGGCTTGGCTGGCTAATTATACCAGAAAGTTTTGAAGTGCTTTGTTCTAATAGTTGATGGAGAACAATATACTTCTTGCAGCTGACTGACAAAGCAGGTATTGAGCAAAGAACATTAACAAATGCACATATAAAGGTTTCTTCTGTTTTAATTTTGAAGATGTGCTCCCATATGCAATACTGGTGCAGTAACTCATAGAAACCAATGAAATGTTTGTTTTTAAACAGGTGCCGCTACACTTGGATTCCAGTACATACCACGTAACACAGCATTACATAGAAGAGCGGTTGCAATTGCAGGAAGTATTTGTAAAAGTTTGTTGGGTAATTTCACAAAAAAAATTAGGTTCAAATAACAGCCATCAGGAACTATACCATTCCCAGGGAAGTCATTCATCAGTAAATTACATGGTATCTGAATTGTACCTAGATTCCTGCTATGAAATACAATCTTGCTGCCTAACAAAGCATTCACCTGTATTCTTTGTTTGTGTCTGAGGTAACTAGAACTGGCAGAATTTCATTCCGTTTGCTGAAACATGTGTTTTCCTTTGGTAAGAAGGGGCTTTGTGGTGCAAGTGTGTTATATTAATTAGTTTTTTCTTTAATAACTTGTGAGATTCTGCAGGTTCGTGTATTCCTTCCTGCGTAAGAAAGGCCATTTGTCACATTAAAACAGTTAAGATTATTTTGAATAGTCTGATGAATTTTATGATGGAATTTTCATTCCATGTGAGGTTGGTTTCTATTCACACTGGGACAGAGAGTGAGAATTGGAGGTTTAGGAGAAGCGTGATTTGTGGTGGATAAAGATGGGACCACAGGCAACATATATGTTGTAAGTATACTGAAAAATGATTAGTGATTTAAATAGAAATTTAGTACAGAAAATGTAATGCCAAATAAATCTATGAAAGGCCAGTAAACTGAAGTTTCATTCAGGCCAAAATGTCAGTGCTAAGCCTTGCTCTGGGCCTGGGCACTGTATGAATGTAATAGAGTAAACCTCATAGTAGTGTGGGGCTACTGTGCCAGGCACATATACAGAGAGCAGTGTTTTTTTAACGGAGCCACGCACATGCATTTATAAGCAGTCGGAGCTTATCCCATTTAATCAACCACCAAAGTATCAATGTTTTGGTTGGTACAACCCTCTCATTGTCAGGAACATAACAACAAAACCTGACAAAGGGGATGTACAACCCATAGTTTTCAGGGTTCATTGTCATGTTTCTGATGAAGAGGGTTGTAACCCCCCCCCCCGAAACTTGATACTTTGGTGGTTGAATAAATGGGTTAAGCTCCCCCACTGCATTTAAGTGCGTACATGGCTCCGTTAAACTCTACTGTACTTCAAGGACCTAGCTAGCCAAACAGAAAGCTGCACCAACAGTGAATTAACTACATTCTACATATGTATAGAGTCAACTGATGGGACAAATGCAGGTGTTCATTTCTAAAGTCCTGGGTGGTTGGGGTGTAGTTTTGCAAATGAAAGTGATCAAGCATGCAGTGATGCTCTTAAATAAAAAATATTCTAAATACTATTTTAGGCCATTAGTTAAGCAAAATAAACTTTAATAACACTATATAAATTATTTTGTTTTGTTCGGTCTTGGAACTCCTAATTATAGCAGGCAGGCAGGCGCCATTTTGTGAACACTGGTATTAAGGCAAACCTTGCATTAGCTCAGAATCTTGTTTGTGCACCAGAATGGGGGATCTGATGTCCATCCCCATGTACTGGTTACACAATTAAATGGTAAAGCGAAGGGGGAATGTGGGGAGAGCAGTGACATCTAGTAAGTGCTGAATGGAAAGTGAAAGTAATTTCCTGCCCCGCCTCTATGCCTAAGGCATAGAGGAGGGGCAAGCAATATTTGATTGACAGCTGAGATTTTTAAATGAGTTTACAACAGCTATGAATGCCTTAATATAAAAAAAATTTGGATTTCAGGTTTAATTTGAAAATTACTTTTATTATACATATTTTTATGTCTGGGTGACAGGTCCACTTTAAAGGAGAAGAAAAAGTTAAAATCACTTGGGGGGGGTATCTTAGGTGCCTAACTTTTGGCAGTCAATTTGCATTCAGCACATGACCTGGC
This sequence comes from Xenopus laevis, assembly GCF_017654675.1. NCBI lineage: Eukaryota > Metazoa > Chordata > Amphibia > Anura > Pipidae > Xenopus > Xenopus laevis. Next base: position 74,607,312 of record NC_054376.1, read on the forward strand.
AAATGTTACATATGCACCCTCTGAGCAACACCATTCCTTAATATGAACATTTTCATTTCCTTTTTACAGCTTTGTTGTTGATTACCTTATAGTATTCATTTTTGCTAGGTCAGCGAGTAAACTTCTGATATTTGCAGAGCTGGAGATCCATGGTTTGAGGGAATATAAAATTAAACTTTTAAAAATAATATGGGGGATTTCAAGGGGCATCTTTGGAAGGACAGCTTTTCACTGCTACCTGTGAATGTGTTGGGCTTTTTAAGAAACCCAAATCACAATTTATAGTATTTTAGACTCTTTGTTAAACGGTAACACCAAAAAATGAAAGTGTTTTAAAGGAATGCCAATATAATGTTGCCCTGCACTGGCACAACTGTTGTGTTTGCTTCAGAAAAAACAACCATAATTAATATAAACAAGCTGTTGTGTAGTCATTGGGGCAGCCATTCAAGCACAGGATACACACCAGATAAGGTCTGAAGAATCCCATTGTATACTACAGAGATTATTTGTTCTCTGCTGTTTATCCTGTGCCTTTTTCTGCCTTGTCAGCTTTGAATGGCTGCCCCCCATGGCACAGCAGCTTTTTCATATAAACTGTAGTAGAGTTTCTGAAGCAAACACACAGTTTTACAAGTGCAAGGCAACAGTATGTAACAGTTTCATTACTGTAAAACACCTTTATTTTTTGGTTGTGAGCAACATTTAGAAGTAAAAGGAGTTGGGGAGCAACACAAGCATGAAAAATGTTCATGGAGTTCCAAATAAGTGCTGTGATTGGCCATTTGGTAGCCCCTATGTGGATTGTCAACCTACATCAAGGCTCTGTTTGGCAGTGCACCTGGTTTTTATACAACCAAAACTTGTTCGAAAATAAGCTTTTGCTTTGAGGCCACTGGGAGCAACATCCAAGGGGTTGGAGAGCAACATGTTACTCACGAGCTACTGGTTGGGGATCACTGCCCTAGAGAATACTTTTTGAAGATTAGGACTGCTGGGATGCAGCAGAAAGACAATCTGAAGGCGGCATTAGGTTTTTAATGATTTAATAATTTCTCTAGATTTTAGGTTCAGTGCTCCAAATAACAGGAGCCTCCTTATTCTGATAGCCCCTAATCCCCATTTCAGGTAATAGATCACACATACAGTATTTGTAACTGTTCCTTCCAGGCTGGCTGCTGTTACCTTTGCTTTTGTTAGTGCCAGAGCAACTCCAAATGATTTTACAGGTTGTTTATCTAGGGGCCTAGATCCTATTGCTTTGGCATTCATTCTGTCTTTAAATGACCCCTATATATTACAGTCAGTATTTATGCGATGGCATGTAATGATAATGTCACAACAGCCCTTTATGTTAATTGACGTGTCCATTTTCACTCCCCATTTACCCTATATTATTTGTTTTGTTCCCTAAGGGATACCCTCTATTCTATGCCTGTAACAAACGGTTATGTTCTCTTTCCTCCTATCCTCCTCCTAAGTTTGCTGCAGTGAGACGCCAGCCTTTCCCTGCACTTGATGCTTATTCTTGTTCTGATTGTCGTATCTACTCTTGATACAATATATTTGCTATCTGGGGCCAATAAATTAAATAAATGGACTTCTCTACTGAGCTTTTTTGTTTTCTCACAAACTCCACACTTCTTCTTAAGCCTTTTAGTGGATTGCCTTGTTAATTCTCTGACATTACTCCTAATTACTCTCTTGGAGTAATAATATATTTTTTTAATATATATATATATATATATATATATATATATATATATATATATATATATATATATATATACTACTGAACTAAGTACAGAATGCTTAAGATGAGAATATTCATTTGCAGCAATTATTGCCTCAAATTATAATATAATTTCCCTGATGCAAGCAGGCATGAAGCCAGTTAGCTTTCACCATATTCCTGTTGGTAGTTACTGGCAGAAAAATAATAGTGAGTTGCTTGGGGGAAAAGCCTGCCCACACAAGCTTGCAGGTAGAGACATAGAAAAATAGCAAATCTCTCAAACACTATATGTAAAAAGGACATATATCCATCCAGATACTTAATAATTCTACTAGAGCAGTGATCCCCAACCAATAGCTCATGAGCAACATGTTGCTCTCCAACCCCTTGGATGTTGCTCTCAGTGTCCTCAAAGCAGGTGATTATTTTTGAATTACAGTCTTGGAGGCAAGTTTTAATTGCATAAAAACTAAGTGTAGTGCCTCCTGTAGGCTGCCAGTCCACATAGAGGCTACCAAATAGCCAATCATAGCCCTTATTTGGCACCCAATGGACTTTTTCATGCTTGTGTTGCTCCCCAACTCTTTTTACATTTGCATGTGGCTCATGGGTAAAAAGGGTTGGGGACCCTGTACTAGAGCTTTTCTGATGTTGCAAATTGTACTTGGCTGTGTTCACAAAGATCATGTATATTTGTGCCTTCTGTTCTTCTCAGCTGCTGGGTCACCGTCCATCCCTGATTAAATAACCTCTACCCAGGACCTATTATCTTTGAGGAAATCTAAATTTATTCAGACATTTTGTAACTTTTTTCTTACCCAGTCGTTACTATATATATATATACTATATATATATATATATATATATATATATATATATATATATATATATATATATATATATATATATATATATATATATAGCTCTTGAACAGTGCACATTTACAGTTTAATTTCTATGTTGCCCTGTAGGTAACAGGCGCTCATCAGCTTTAATACATGAAATATAGTAAATGTACTGAACAAATGCTCAAACACTTTTCACAGCTGCAAGTAGTGGGCAATGGGAAAGGTGAGCTATGTTGAAATAATGGCTGTCTAGTAGATTCTACTCATGAGAATTCTCTCTAAATGCTAGTATACAGGTATGGCATCCATTACTCGACAACCTGTTTACCAGAAACCTTCGAATTACGGGAAGGCCATCTATTATTTTCTCCATTTTTAATCCAATTCACATTTTTAAAAATGTTTTTCTTTTTCTCTGTCATAATAATAGTACAGTTATGGGACCTGTTATAAAGAATGCTCGGGACCTGGGGTTTTCCGGATAACAGATCTTTCTGTAAATTAGATTTTCATACCTTAAGTCTACTAGAAAATTATGTGAATATTAAATAAACCTAATAGGCAGGTTCTGCTTCCAATAAGGATTAATTATATCTTAGTTTTGATCAAGTACAAAGTACTGTTTTATTATTACAGAGAAAAAGATCATTTTTAAAAATTTTAATTATTTTGATAAAATTGAGTTTATGGAAGACAGCCTTTCTGTCATTCGAAAGTTTTCTGGATAATTAATCCCGTACTGGTACCTTGCACTTGATCCCAAATAAGATATAATTAATTCTTGTTGAATGCAAAACTGTCCTGTTGGGTTTAATTTGTGTTTACATGTTTTAGTAGATTTGAAGCATGTAGATCCAAATTACAGAAATATGCCTTATCCTAAATACCCCCAAGCAGTCTGGATAACAGGTCCCATAGCTGTATTTGGTGAATAAAGACAGTTTGATTGTTTTAACTGTTGGCAGTAAGCAAATGTTATTTTAGCTAATACTGTCATTTTTACAGTACTTTAGAGTTTTTACCGTATTTTAAAGGCGCCAACTACAGATCATCCTGCTCTTTACAGAGACCCATTATGCACCAACCGCATGCATTGTCTGAAGATCCACCAGCTGAGCTAGTAAAGAACAAGATGATTGAATGTCATTTTAGATTTCAACACCAGATGGTGCTGGGTGAGCATTCAGACTTAGACCTGGAAATTTGTCCTTGAAATTTCAAGGGATATATCAGCTCAAGATAGAAGTGCAGCCAGCATTCAACAGGTCTTCTGCAAACAAAAATAAGTTTGTTTTTTTAAATTTAATTTACAAACCCAACATTTCGGTCTCTGCCTGTGACCTTTCTCAAGGGAATGCGATATATATATATATATATATATATATATATATATATATATATGTGTGTGTGTGTGTGTGTGTGTATGTATGCATTCCCTTGAGAAATATATATATATATATATATATATATATATATACCAGCAGAACCAATATCACTATTATGCAAATTTTTTAAATTACTTAATTACTCTCGTTCACTGATTGGTATTTGTATGCACTGATCACTTCTGTGTGTATCCTGATGACGGTTCAAGAGGAACTGAAACATGTTAATATGGGGGGAAACCTGTGAAAAGCTAAAGAAATTCACCAGTGATAATGTTTGTGATATACAATTTCTACAATTATTGAGAAACGTTTTGGGAGATGCACCCGGGATTTGGTATGATATTTGAGGAGTATACACTCTTACTGAAATGTATTTAATACTTGGTAGAAAAGCCTTTGTTGATAATGACAGCTTCAAGACGCCTCCTGTACGGAGAAAGTAGTCACCTACATTGCTCAGGTGTGATTTTGGCCTATTCTTCCACACAAACTGTCTTTAAATATTGAAGTTAACTGGGGTCTCTTCTATTAGCTCTGATCTTCAGTTCTTTCCATTGATTTTCAATTGGATTTAAGTTGGGTGATTGACTGGGCAGCTTTATTTTCTTTCTCTGAAACCAAATGGCTGTGTGTTTGGGATCATCAGAAGAATTTAAAAATGATTCATGTAGCATCAGCTTATGTGCAGTATGGCAGCATGGCATTACTGAAACATGGTTGGGTTCCATATTAAAGGAAAACTATACCCCCCAAACAATGTAGGTCTCTATAAAAAGATATTGCATAAAACAGCTCATATGTAAAATCCTGCTTCATGTAAATAAACCATTTTCATAATAATATACTTTTCTAGTAGTATGTGCCATTGGGTAATCATAAATAGAAAATTGCCATTTTAAAAAATAAGGGCCGCCCCCTGGGATCGTAGGATTCACTGTACTCAAAAATATACCAACAAACCATACATGTTAGGTCACATGAGCCAATTAACAGACAGAGTTGTGTCTTTTGCTTCCACACTTCTTCCTGTTACAGTTAGAGTTGTAGTATTTCTGGTCAGGTGATCTCTGAGGCAGCACAGACACCATCACGAAATGGTGGCTCAAGGCAAGAGATGTAAAAGGGCAATATTTACTAAAATATATATTCCAGTTTGGTAAGATTCTTTAATATGCCACTTAATATGATATGAACTATCTGTTGCTTAAGTGTTCATTTTGGGGGTATAGTTTTCCTTTAACAAGAGCCATGTTAAGTGTGATCAGCGCAGAAGAATTTATTTAGAGATGTGTAAAACTACATGTTTTTTGCCTCTAAGAATGCTTCCTCAGGTAACATAGGTCTGAAATACAGTGCTGTGTATCTCCAGTGATTTACCCACAGTGGGAGTGACTGTAATACTGGAATATGTAATTATACTGGACTTGTCTATTGTACTACCCAATGAATATGATACCTTGCTGGGATCAATAAAGGAAAGGAGGGAGAGTATAAAGCACAAGGTATGACATGTAAGTATATTATTTATATACTGTTTTAACATTGTTTGACATAAAGGATCATGAGTGTAGAAATGAATGATGGGGCTGAATGTTGGGTGCAACTGGATGACAGAGAACATGCTCAGCAGTTGTAGATTTGTGTTACACACAAGTATGTTCATGAAGAGGATCAGCTCATACTGCTGCAGGCAGAACACTTTTGGCAGGTTTTTAGTTTGGTGAGTTTAAATTTCCCAAAATTGACTGGAGTAGTCATTGTGCTAATGCATCAAGGGGATACCAGTCATTTGCTGCATGAGAATTCCATGTCTTTTGGGGTTTTCTTTCTCCAAATATAAATCTTGCTCTCCTGGATCATTTTTGTGTTATAGCATTTGCTAAAAATAACTGACTATTTAAAATAAGCAAATAATATCTTTTGCATCTCTTCAACCCATTGGTTAGAATTGGGCATGTTCAGATAAAAACATGGGTACAAAATGTCTGTAAACCTTTCATTCATCCCAGGTCAATGGTCATGATATACAGTATTTAGTAGAATTAAGCAACTGTATGTTGAGTGTTTATATGAAAATGATACTGTATTGTTTGTTTCCAGTTTATTCCTTTGGGAATCAGAAAGAAAACAGCCAAAATGTGTGTGTTTAATATAGAGAAAGCAATGTAAAAGAAGCAAATAATACAGTATTTGCTATATAATTGATGGAGCGGAAAGGTATCTGAGAATCTACAGTATGACGTTTGCAGCAAATATTGTGCGGTAGATGAGAATCTTTTGGATCCGCTGTAACCTCCCAGTGGGAATCATTTGTTACAGGGAAGTTAGAGTTTACTTCATTTATATTTTGGGAGATGTACCCACATGTTTCACTTGGACAACTGCCTGGCTGTGATTCACAACAAGCATTTTAATCCAACGTAGATCCCCCTCTGTACTGATAAGAGCTGCCAGTTACTTCTAAACACTTCTCTTTTCCTGAATCTTAATGAAGGGTACACTTAGGGGCAGATTTATCAAGCCTATGAGTAAGTGCCCCTATAGGCACGAAACGCGTTAGGTCTTCATGTCCTAATAAATTTTTCTACTTTTTACATCTGTTTCTTTATTTTTGGAGACCCTCACACCTTTTGGATACAATGTTTGCAGATTTATCAAGGCTCCAATTTCGAGGGTTAAAAAACCCTCGAATTCAACCCTCGAAGTAAAATCCATCGAATTCGAAAGATTTAGCGCAAAATGTTAGATTGATTAAAAATCCATCGAATCGAACAATTCGAACAAAGATTGAATGATTTTTATTCGATCAAAAAAAAACTTCGAAAAATGCTGGGGAAGGTCCCCATAGGCTAGGTTTAAAGTAGGCGAAGTATGCGGTCGAAGTTTTTTTTAAAGAGACAGTACTTCGATTATCGAATGGTCGAATAGTCGAATGATTTTTACTTCAAATCTATGGTCGAAGTACCCAAAAAAATACTTTGAAATTTGAATATTTTTGCATTCGAATTAGTCACTCAAGCTTAGTAAAACTGCCCCATAATGTAAGTACTAGGCATTACTGGTGGTGTGCTGGAGTTTAGTACTAGGCCTATATAAGTGCAGGGCTAACGACCGGTTTGCATCTAATCCTACAGGCATGGGATCAGTTATCGGGAAACCCGTTATCCAGAAAGTTCCAAATTATGGAATGAACATCTCCCATAGACTCCATTATAATGAAATAATCCAGATTTTTAAAAATTTCGTTTTCTCTGTAATAATAAAACAATACCTTGTACTAGATCTGAACTAAGATATAATTAATCTTTACTTGATTTTCTAGTAGACTGAAGGTATGAAGATCCAAATTACAGAAAGATCTGTTATCCAGAAAACCCCAGGTCCCAAACATTCTGGATAACAGGTCCCATACCTGTACTGAGTTTATTCATTTGGGCAAAAGTGTGTGTTACAAGTCAGTGGTTGTATTTTATGACTTTTTTTAAAGAGATTCGGTCATGATTTTTACAGTGTATTTTTTATTTCTAAATTACACTGTTAACACAAATAATTCACTCTACCATGTAAAATTTAAATCCTAACCCAACATGTGTAGTTTTTTTAAAGTTGTAATATTTGTGTGTAAGCAGCATCTCAGATCATTTTGCCTGGTCATGTGCTTTCAGAAAAAGCCAGTGCCGCACTATGGAACTGCTTTCTGACAGGCTATTGTTTCTCCTACACAATGTAACTAAAGGAGTCGCAATAAGACATGTTTTATTACTTTTGAATGTTGTTCTTATATCTACCAGGCAGCTGTTATCTGGTTACCTCCCTTCTGCTGATGGGCTGGGGAAGGTGCGTGTGTGTGTGGGGGGGGTGATATCACTCCAACTTGCAGTACAGCAGTAAAGAGTGACCAAAGTTTATCAGAGCACAAGTTACATGACTGGTGGCACCTGGGAAACTGACAATATGTCTAGCCCCATGTCAGATTTTGAAATCTTTGTGTTGCTGTGCTTTGCCCTTAGTGTTTGTCTCTTCAGGGTTCAGGGGAGTCTGTTTCTTTCTCAGCAAATATTTATTTGTATGTATTTGTTATATCATGGAAATGTCAGGGAATCATAAACAGGCGAATAGGTGTGGTCCCTATTTTTATAGAGGCTGTGGGGGTGCCTGTTAAAGCAGGTGAAATAAAAGCGTTGTCTTAATGCCTCCATTTCCTTAACTTCTCTCTGTACTTCCTCCTCATAGGATAGAAAAATATTGACGTTCATAACTGTGAGCTGGAAAACACAGATTCTAGTAAATCCCTTATGTTATTGTGTTCCTCCTGGTCCTTCCCTCGCCCTAGTTCACAATTGCCATAGTAGTGGAAATGCCACTGTTCAGATTATGATGTCAGTAGGTGCAAGTTTCACAGTGTGGGTCTAGACTGATCAGATTGTGTTTACCCTTGTTCTATGCTTTTTCCTTAGAATGAAGGAAACGTCCTGCAACAAAGATTTCATGTATTTCAGTTTTCAGGAAAAAAAATGAACATGCATGACATGGATTGTGTGCTGCTCTGTAAATTACTTTTCCTGGAAACATGGACTGTTTGTATTTAGGGAATCCGTACCTCTACAGTTTTTTATTTCCTCTCTTAGAATAAATGTCAAATTATGGATATAGCTAATGTGTTGTTAAATGTTGCCTACACTGCACTCTTCCCAGCCAGCCACCTGCTCAGCTTTACTGAACTATCAACAGTTATCACTTTGGCTTGATGTGTTTGCTGATCCCTGGGGGAATATCAGATTATGGCCTGAGCACTACAGGTACAGGCAGGTTCACTAATGACTCTGCAGGGCTCCAGACTTCACTACATTGGGTCTTTCCCAGGGGTTTCTCAAAGTCTTGTTTGGGAGCCACAATGGGAATCTGGTAGAGACAATAGATAGACTACAAATTAGTAGTAGTGGTAAATGGAACATATTCTAATTGGACCAGTGTTGTTAGTGGAGTACCGCAGGGCTCTGTACTAGGTCCCTTGCTTTTCAATTTGTTTATTAATGACCTGGAGGTGGGCATTGAAAGTACGGTTTCTATTTTTACAGATGATACTAAATTGTGCAGAACTATAGGTTCCATGCAGGATGCTGCCACTTTGCAGATTGATTTGTCTAAGTTGGGAAACTGGGCAGCAAACTGGAAAATGAGGTTCAATGTTGATAAATGCAAGGTTATGCACTTTGGCAAAAATAATATAAATGCAAGTTATACACTAAATGGCAATGTGTTCGGAGTTTCCTTAAATGAGAAGGATCTAGGTGTCTTTGTAGATAACACGTTGTCTAATTCTGGGCAGTGTCATTCTGTGGCTACTAAAGCAAATAAAGTTCTGTCTTGCATAAAAAAGGGCATTAACTCAAGGGATGAAAACATAATTATGCCTCTTTATAGGTCCCTGGTAAGGCCTCACCTGGAGTATGCAGTGCAGTTTTGGACTCCAGTCCTTAAGAGGGATATAAATGAGCTGGAGAGAGTGCAGAGACGTGCAACTAAATTGGTTAGAGGGACGGAAGACTTAAATTATGAGGGGAGACTGTCAAGGTTGGGGTTGTTTTCTCTGGAAAAAATGCGCTTGCGAGGGGACATGATTACACTTTACAAGTACATTAGAGGACATTATAGACAAATAGCAGGGGACCTTTTTACCCATAAAGAGGATCACCGTACCAGAGGCCACCCCTTCAGACTAGAAGAAAAGAACTTTCATTTGAAGCAACGTAGGGGGTTCTTCACAGTCAGGACAGTGAGGTTGTGGAATGCACTGCCGGGTGATGTTGTGATGGCTGATTCAGTTAATGCCTTTAAGAATGGCTTGGATGATTTTTTGGACAGACATAATATCAAAGGCTATTGTGATACTAAAATCTATAGTTAGTATAGGTATGGGTATATAAAATTTAATTAAAAGTAGGGAGGGGTGTATGTATGGATGCTGGGTTTTTATTTAGAGGGGTTGAACTTGATGGACTTTGTCTTTTTTCATCCTGATTTAACTATGTAACTAACCATGTAACAATATTTGCCACCTAATTGGGGTTTTACTGGTTAATTTTAAAAATGAAATAAAGCAAAACATTGTCTTTGAATTTTGCTGCAGCTTCAGTCTATGCAAAGTCAGGAGCTCTGTTCTCTAAAACCACTGTTTGTAATATGCCTTACCTTGTAGGTTTCTACAGCTTATGTTATTCTTTTTTATAAATCATTTTAATAAACGTATATGGTGTGAGGGGCAATCTTTTTTTAAGGAGTACCTATAAGCAGGGGCTGCTGCTCTGTTTCTGATCTGTTTCTGAACATCCCCAGTTCGGAGATTGTTGTAGTCCAGTAGCAGATGGACACCTGTTCTGTATTATTCCCTAGTGAGCACTTCTTTATTTGCAACCCCCACATTTAGTCCAAAAAGCCTTTATTTTGCATTGCCTGTTTGGTATTGGTGGTTATCTTTGGCTGCCATTTCTGTGAGATTATAGCAGCACTTGAGAGGTTCATGTATCATCCATTTGGACTCGTGCCTTCATGTAACGCACCCACGGCTCTCTAATCCCTGAGAAATGCACTGCCTGTCACATCTTGTTGCCCAGCTCACAATTCATGTCTGAAGCTCAACACTTACAAAAGCACCATTGTTCTGCGCTTGAAGTAAAGTTACTATAGCCATTGGCAAGATAAAGGATGCTAAGGAGAGTTAACCCTTGCACTGCACTATCCATTAGACACTTTTATATTGCTTGTATCCCCCCATCATGCCCTAAATATTTAGCAGATTACACAACGATTATCAAAAACCATAGTTCATCCTGTATCATTTACACTGGTGTTTTCCTTATTTTATGTATATATAACCAGACAACTCTGCTTCAGCTTTAGCTTTCCCTACTTCACCTTCCCCATAACTAGCCAGACTACCTAATGAATAGCTCTACACTATATGCTGACTGGATCACTACTCATCTCAGCATCATCAGCGAGAGATGTTTGTTTAAATAAAAGTATCTATTTTTATCTACCAATTTTTGTTCTGATTTATACGTGGTCTACCAGTGTGCGTTGCACCAACACTTGTTTGTTTGTACTTAGATTGAATTATTCCCAACTCTAATTACTTTGTTGTAGGAGATCATATTCACTTATAAAGGGCAAATCCAGTGTAAAATCCATCTATATATATACATATACAGTACCTCCCAAAAGTACTCCAACTCATTCTCTCATTTTACTGAGTAACATTGCCTACACTAAAATTCTGTTTGTTTTACTTGTACTTGATATATCTAAGATTTGAGTTCTTAAAGGAGGCAAAAAAACAATCCCTTTGATTTATGCCATATTTAAATGATTTTAATAGGCTTAAAATATGCATTCAAATTATGGAAAGATCCCTTATCTGGAAAACACCAGGCCCAGAGCATTCTGGTTAACAGACCCCATACCTGTATATATATATATATATATATATATATATATATATATATATATATATATATATATATATATATATATATATATATATATATATATATATATATATATATATATATGCGTCCTGTGGGTATCAGCACTCGATACTTGTATGAGTTTGAGGTGCAGGATCAAATTAATGATACAGGTGATGCAAGGATCAGCACACTCATTTGTAGAAAAGCAAAGTGTATTTTATTTCAACACAGCATTGTGTCCAACGTTTCGGTTCCTCCTGGGAACCTTTATCAAGGATGCAGTGCCTTACAGTGCAAAGGTTTAAATACCCACCCCCACATGTGGATTTTGGCGCCCTGGTGACGTCATTAGTCCATATAAATAAATGAATACACTTTGCTTTTCTACAAATGAGTGTGCTGATCCTTGCATCACCTATATATATATATATATATATATATATATATATATATATATATATATATATATATATATATATATATATATATATATATATTATATTTAAAGAACTAAACCTCTATTTGTAATGTGGCTGTTCTATTTTACATAAAATGGTGTAGTGTTTGGGAGTGGCTTTCACTTATTCTTCCAGGCAGATGGGGTTCAGGTTATAAAGATGAAGCTTGTGCAACTCAGTATTCAGATATTGCCCCAGATTCTCAATAGAGATCAGGGCTCTCACTGGGCCATTGTAGGACATTAGGCTTTTTGTTCTTGGGCCACTGGAGTGTTAGTTTGACCTGGTGTTTGGAATCATTGTGCTGCTGATAAATTATCTTTTACTTAAACCTATTGAAATAGGTTCTCTGCATTATTAAGTCACTGTATACATTTCTGTCTATGTAGAAAGAACTATAGGGTGTTAAGCAGCTTGATATAATAAAAGGACAGAAGGAAGACATAAGCCATACAACTATAAAGTTTAGTGAAGGAGGGAAATTGTCTGGTCCTGATGCAGAGTGACAATATTGCTGTATAGACATCTCCATGTTGTACACTGTGTTAGTGACCTTAGCTTTTTGTTTTACCAATGCAGTCAGTGTTGGACTGGCCCACAGGGATACCAGGAAAACTCCCGGTGGGCCCAGGTGTCAGTGGGCCTCATGCTGCTAAACATTTGGCCTATTTCATGGCCATTCCCTATTTCTATGAGAACAATGAGGCTAAATAGATGGAATAATATATTATAGTATGTAAAGAAAAGAGACTAGCAGAATAGAGGTTGAGTGAGGAGAGGAAGAATAATTGTACTGAGAGTGGGCCCCTGGTCTAAGGTTTTTGGATGGGCCCCTGCTGTCCCAGTCTGACACTGAATGCAGCGTTCAAATTATTTATCTCTCTTCAGTGTCCTAACACTAAACTAAGATGGTAGTGTATGGGCAAGGCTGGTCACACCAATAAGAGCCCTGACACCTGGACAGGTAACACCCCTGCTGCTTCCTCATTTCAGAAATGAAATAATCAGTGTAGATGAACTTATCTTACATATTAATAAAGCTAAAGTGAAGTGAATGACAAGGAAATGTGGCAGCCATGAATTATCTACCAACATCTTTATACTAGACAATGAAAAGGGAATTCCCCGCATTATCCAGTGAGGATTATCCATGAAATCCATGTAATTTGAGGTTTCTATTATATTATCCTATATATATTATTAATTATATGAATGGTTTCCTTTATTTATGCATATATCTTTTCTTTACATTTACATAAAGAAAGGAAACCTGCAATAGTGGTAACAGTGTTTCACACCTGCCATATCCCATCAGTCCTCTGAAAGGGAACAAGCAACTACAGTTTATTCTTTTTCTTCGCACCCTTATGTTAGTAGCCAATAGTAACCAAATACTGTGATGTGAAATGTCAGTAAAATGTATATTTTAGCGTGTTTAATATATCTTTTTTGCAACTGCTACAATCTTAGTGAATTGGAATAGTAGAACTAAAGGTTGTTTATTGCAGCATTATGTTATACACGTGCCTGGGGTAGACTGGTCTCATTGGTCTGATTTCAACCCAAAAACATAATTTTTGCCAGTAAAAGAAAACATTATTCTAAGTAACTTTGCAATATACATTTATTACACATTTTCTATGGTTATTAAGTTATTTGTATATGTATTGCTATAAAAAAACTGTGTGTCAGTCCCTATATGTCTGTTCTCTGCCCTGTTGGCTCAGACTGTAGATATAATGTAATACAAGACAGCAGATTAACAGACCTGTCTTTGCTGGGGAACTAAGGGGGCAAATTCACTAACCTCTGGAAATTCTCACATCGCCACACTTCACCAGGTGAAAATTTGACAGGACAACGCTAATTCACTAAAATCCGAAGTTGCGTCCAGGGCGCCAAACGATGGGGATGTTTCGCTAGCATTAATTCGGCAAGCAAAGCAAAGTTGCGCTAGCGTTGGCTAATTTGCACACGGCGTGTAGTTAAAGTACAATGGACATATATGTTGCAGCAAATACATTACACTACACAAGGCCAGGGAAGCTTAATAAAAGAAAATAGAGTTGTTATATTGCCCTACACATGAGCCCAGTGTATAGTTTATGTGCCATATGTTAGGAAATGTAGGGGGGAAGGCGGGTACCCTAAAATAAAATTACGATCTTTTGCAGCCTATCACCCTGAAAAACTGAAAAGTCACCAGCGTTTTTTGGGACTAAGAATTTTTTTTACTCTATTTCACTTTGCCTGGTCTGAGGTGGTGAAGGCAAGTCTGGCGCAAGAGGTAACGTTCAGTAAAATCTGCATCTTAGTGAATTAGTGTAGTTACGTCCATTTGCCAGAGTGAAAATTCGCCTGGCGTTTGACTGTAGCGCTAATTCACACTCTATCTCCTTCGCTAGAGAATTTACGCCCGTTAGTAAATCGGCGAAGTCTCAAAATGAAGTCATGATAAATTTTCGCCAGCGTTAGTCACTTCGCCCTTTAGTAAATTTGCCCCTAAGACTTTTGCAACATTGTTTAAAAAGTAACAACGAGGAGTTAAGCAAATGCTGCTTTCAATAGCAATTGTTTTTATAAATAACTTTAAAAGCATTAAAAATGTGTAATGAATGTATGTTGGAAACATATATACGTTCATTACACATTTTTAGGCACATTTTTATTTTGGAGATGACTTACCCTTTAATAACAGTAATCGCATCAAATGAATTCTAATATGGTGTATCTGTACAAAACAAAAAAGATGTCTCTGTATATATATAAATATCTATTCTGTTTAGGTGTTTGTAATGCAGTCATTATTAGTACACATGAATACATGTAATATTGATGTTGTTATTCATATTCTATGGTGTATTTACATGATAGAGCAATGAATTCATCTGTCCTATTTCTGTGCCAGTTTGCATTGTTGTTGAAGTTGGGTCCATCACTGTACACCTTACAACAGGGCCAGCACAGAATGAAGTCTGCCACAAACCTGTCAACAGCGACTGTTAGCGAGGAATCCAGTATCCTGACTGCTGTGATTTTCCTAACTAATTGGAAGAATCCATTGAAATCAGAGCCACCATCCAATTATGGGGAAGGAAATCACATGTTGTCTGTGGCATAATTAAGAGACAAGTTCTGACAGACTTTGCCTGACTAGCACACACCACCTCTCAGGAGTTTTAGTAACACTATAGCCTTTGTTTTCTGATAAAGTCCCAACAGGATAAAACAGACTGGACAGATTTGAAACATGTTTCATACATTTAATAAATCTCTGTTCTGCTTTATACGAAACTTTATGAATAATATAATGTAGATTTGTAAATATGTTTAACACATCTTGCTGAACAAAATGAGGGTTTGTCACAGAAGTATAATCCAAGTCTAAATGGCTCATCAAACTCACGCTCAGTTGTTTTTCATAACATTATCCTATTAAATAGACAGAAAGCACACTGGGGCTCATTCATGAAGTTTGCGCAGCGCATATTTATTTGCAAATGGTTGTATTGCCCATGTTTTTTCATGAACACTAAAATATTGCTCTGCTATGCCGATCTTTCCGGTTTTTGCGAATTCGCATTGAGAATACATTTTCGCAAATGAGACAGGTGTTTGCGTGAGTGTGTCCACTGTGCGAGGTTGTTGTGCGCGAAAATAGCGCTGACAATACCTTAAATTATCAATTTGCAAAACTGTATTGAGAATATTTTCTCTGCCACCAAAGTTGTGGCGTAATTCAAATGCAGAGTGTGCACATATTATTCACAATTGTTGCCATATTTTAAAAGCTCATACACAGTCATAGTGTGAAAAAATAATTTGCACACTCTTATTCAGCTTAATAAAGGTAACAATGTGCAGGACAAATATATTCACTGTGAGAACCAATCTGCCCTGCGCAAAGTTAATAAATGAGCCCACTGATCAGCAACCTGTGAGGCTTGACAAACAATTGTATCTCACATATTCAAGTCAGTCTGCTCCATTTATCTCTTTATTAATTCATCCAGTTTATTTCAGGCATTCTGTGCCTTCTCCATGTCAGTCTGGAGAACCCAGGAACCAACACAGCAAGTCATAAAACTTACCTTTTCCAGTTTTTGGGGAAATCAGAATTCTCAGACTTGTGTTTCAGATATTCTCAAATAAGTTGTTCACCTCTGAGTTATCTTTTAGTATTAACATTCTGAGACAATTTGCAATTGGTCTTTATATTTTATTATTTGTTATTTCAGCAGCTATCTGGTTGCTGGGGTCCATGTTACTGTAGCGACAAGGGAGCCGTTTAAATGAGAGACTTGAATATAATAGGGGAGGGTAAGAATGGAAAGAGATGTCAGAAAAAAGTAATAACAATTGTAGCCTCACAATAGCAATAGTTGGAAAGAGTCAAAAGAAGGCAGCAAACAATAAAAACTATAAAAATAGAAGACAAATTAAAACATTAATTGGCCATTCTATAAAATAGTAAAAGTTGACTCAAAGGAGAACCACCCCTTTAGGGCAGAGACACGCTCAGATTCAGGGAAAATAGACTCCAAGCGACAAAGCTCCTCTTCTTCGGGCGACTAATCTCCCCATCTGCCTCCTGCTGGCTAGAATGTAAATCGCCAGCGGGATGGCACTCAGAACGCTTTGTTTTCCCAAAGTCGTCCGAAGTTTCCTTGTGAGACAACTTCGGACGACTTTGGAAAATGAATCACACCGATTGCCATTCCTCTGGCGATTTACATTCTAACCGGCAGGAGGCAGTTGGGGGAGATTAGTCGCCCCAAAGAAGAGGAGATTTGTCGATGGGCAACTAATCTTCCCGAATCTGAGCGTGTCTCTGCCCTTAACGTCTCCTCTCTGGAGTGGTTCCTCATCACTCTGGAATATGCATAACAGTATGCCTTTAACCAAGTGTACTGGGTGCTCACAGAGTCACTTATTCTGTTCTATTACTTTTGGCTCATTCTGCTCAAATTTATAACACTCCATTCTTTTGTGTCTTGAAATTCAAAAGGGAAATCATATGCATCTGTAAAGAGCAGATCGATTGTTGTCATTCTCTTCAGCCACACTGTAGATTGCTTTATAGAATTAGAACATCAAGATACGCAGTGCTTATATTTGCCTACATTCTCCACTTTCCCAAGAAACTCTGCCACTGAATTGACTGTATGGCTCAGCATCAACTGTACCCCATTCATTGACTGAGGAAATTCATTGGGTTCAGTGTATTCTGTCACTCAGTAAAAAGCAGAGGAATGTATTTGCCCCGAGCAGTTGGCAAGACTTTTCTGTTACAAAATGACCAGTCATTAATAAGACAAAAAGGGAAGATGCCTAGTTAGCATAATTAATATATTTCCTATAGCCAGAAGCTACAGTTTTGGTAGAAACAATATATGGCCCAAAGAAAGTATGTCTACCCAGTATTATCAAACATTCTTCTGTATTCATTTCCTTAAAAAAAAAAAAAAAGAAAGAAAAACCTTGATGCAGTGGTGTACATGGGACTCTGTTGGCATTGTGAAGTTCTACAATAGCAGAGCAGCCAAGTAACACACGTAGAGCAGTATGAAATACTAACCCAGTAAAGGTCTTTTTGTCTCCAGGCCAAGCTCAGTCAATAGTGGAGAGAACATGATCTGCCTGATACAATTTCAGCTATGTGTTATTAACCAGAAAAGGGCTTGACTCAGACCTAGGTCAGCGGCTGGCTGGATGCAGTGTGTTTCCAATGCACAGGTTGAAAAACGGTGAAGTCTAATCCTAAACTAACATGTGAAAGCTATAAATGTTCCCCGAATCCAGAAAATCCAGTATTTCTACTTTAGCTGACTGATAGTTTAGTTTAAAAGGTTACTAAACTACTACAGATGGGGTGTCCTTAAGAACTACATGTCTGTTGCTGGAATATTCTACGGCTACTTAAGTGCCAGCTCCCTGTCAACAATGTTTTAGCTCCTCTTGTGGGACAGAATTCAGATTCTTGTTTTTAAAGGGATTCTGTCATGAATTTTATGATGTACTTTTTATTTCGAAATTACACTGCAAATAATTCACTCTACAATATAAAATGTAATTCCTGAACCAGCAAGTGTATTTTGTTTTAGTTGTAATATTGGTTGTAGGCAGACATCTCAGGTCATTTTGCCTGGTCATGTGCTTTCAGAAAGAGCCAGCACTTTAGAATGGAACTGCTTTCTGGCAGGCTTTTGTTTCTCCTTCTCACGATAACTTAATGTGTTGCAGTGGGACCTGGATTTTACTATTGAGTGCTGTTCTTAGGGCATGAACACACATGCGTTTTTTTGGCGACCTTTTAAAAAAGCAGACAGCCGTGTTAATACGCTAACCTAGTGTGCTATTGCCTAAGCTTGAAACCGATTTACACTGCGTATTTGCACAGTGGTCGGGGGGGGAGGGAGGGGGTGATATGACTCCAACTTGCAGTACAGCAGTAAAGAGTGACTAAAATTTATCAAAGCACAAGTCACATGACTGGGAGCAGTGAGGAAACTGACAATATGTGTAGCACCATGTCAGATTTCAAAATTAAATATAAAAAAAATCTGTTTGCTTTTTTGAGAAATGGATTTCAGTGCAGAATTCTGCTGGTGCATTTGAAAAAAAAACAAACAGTATCCCTTTACGAATGTTTCTCCCCACAAAGGTGGCATTTAGATTACATATTGTAGGGTTAAAGGTCTTGACATTGAGGTTCCAAAGCATTTTGACCTAAAGGAGTTAATATGTAGGTGGTATAACACACATATCATGTCACTGGTTTATAATTCTCTCCATGTCTGCTGTAAAAGTCATCTTATTTACACTGGTACAAATCTATATATACAGTATATATGTTTGCATTTGAAATGGGCACATCTCACAATGGCCACTTTCCCCACAACAGGTGAGATAAAGTGACATGAACAACTTAATCACTGTTTTGTGGATCTGTCTCTGGGCATAAGCATTGGATGCTTCTGGGCAAAGGAAACCCTGAACTATACTTAAAGCTATACCAGATACTCACATCATGTTCTACAGTCCAAATTCAGCGAGACTGAGGGTAGTGTTTGGAATGCTGTGGACTTTATTTGGCAGCTCATGAAACTGGACTTTGTATTGAACAGATTAGGCTCAGGTAGCAAATAAAATGTCTGCATATACTGAAGCAAACACTGAAATAAAAACTGGCACTTCTAATTGTCAGAAAACTTTCTACTGATCAGCTGGTCTAGGCCAACACAATCATTTTTTTTGAAGCCCAGCTCTAAAATCTTTGTGGGTTATCAAAATGTCTGATTTCAAACCATGGGAACACGTTTTTTTTAAAAAAAATTTTTTTCCTGGTTTTGCAAGCCTTTTCATAGCAGTCCTGGATGATTAAAAAAAAAAAACACAAGCACAAAAAATGCAAAGTAAGCCAGAGGAGCACAAATGCACCACACTGTTAGAAATTCATTTTTTAATTTTTCATCCCATCTTTTTTAGTCTTTGCAAAGTACATTAATAAATATATTCCAGTGTATGGACCTTTGCCATCATAGTCTTTTCATAAAAATAATTTTTTTGCAAATTGGACAATAGGAACACTTATTAAAAGGCCACAATGAATGGAACGTTTGGGGTGAAGGTTCCCTTTACAGATATTTGGGATTGTAAGGCACAATGAAAGAGAGCCCGTGCTACATATCTCAGGGACGGGGCAACACCAACCAACATAACCCAATGGATATATATAGATAAAGATATTGTAAAATGGTAAAAAAAAAAAAGCATTGGATCATAAAACTACACATACAGTATTAATGGGGCACATGTTGAAAGAAGAGGGTGGGATTGGTCACTGATATAAAGGCTCTGTGGCACAGGCTCAAAGAGTTAGGGACTGACTAAAGGATACACAAAATAGAAAAATATCCTTCCAACAGTCCATCTGATAAATGCAGCCAATTTGGCCTGAAACTCCTCATTATGTCAGGAATAAATATTTGAAAATCAGGTGAAATTCTACTGCCCATTCTTTTCATCTAAAAGCTCCTGTTTAATAAATGCCCCCCCCCCCCCAGAATAATTGTGTGGCACAGTGTAGAAAATGCCAGAGAGATATGGACGGCGTAGGAGAACTTACTGCCAAGTGACATATGGTCAGCATTATTAACTACAATGTGCAAAATATCTACAGATCGCTGATGTTCTAATTTTCCAATGTCTGCTTTGAATAAAGAAAACTTTATTGTCCCTAAAAGTCTGCAAATGGCTTTTTAGCATCCTTGGCTGGCCTGAACTATGCATATTTCTGTCCAAATTGATGGGATGAGGGTTTCAGGCCTCTGTAGAGCAATAAGGGGTTGTTTGTCCTATACATGCTCACGGAACCATCACATACTGTTCTCAATTTGTAACTACGATTCCTGCAGATATGTCCCAAAATGAAAACTGTACATTCCATCAGTTCTTAACTTTGCATTGACCATGTTTGGCTTTTCCTAGTCTATTTAACCATTTAAGTGAGATTTATGACGGGAATCCTTTTTTTCTGTAGATCACACAATTCAAGTAAAGTATGTGCAATGTAATAAAAAAATATTTTTCAAACTTATAACAAATAAAACTAGTACTAATGTAAAATATACAAAAGAGCTTTTTCCATTGAAAGAGTCCCATACAAAATATATAAAAAGTATCTACAATCTGTATATTTATAAACTGATCTGTTTAAGAGTGTGGTGGATGAGAGAAGGGCACTTGATGTAGTGGTATTCCTTGGTTCATTGTACAGTAGGCTGGAAGGTCACATTGTGACAGAGAAGAATCCAATCAGCATGCATGGCACCCATGTCCGAGGATTTCCTGCACAAGGCTGATTTCAATATACAAGATCTGTTGTATTTACACCCATCTACAAGTCACTTGATTGAATGGCTCCACTATGCAGACTCTTCTAAAGGTGTAAGGCTTGCAGTATTTGCCAGTTCTTTCTGATATTACCAGCTTAATGCCCGTCTGCTCAAGGGATTGGAGCCTCACTTATTTTGATACAATTTGGCACTTGCTGCAGAATTATGTGCTTTGGAGTCTGTATCCTTATCTTATCCTTTGACATCTCTTTGTTTGGAAGCAGTCACAAGTCTGCCATTATTACACAATTGCCTTAGCAATGATCCATTCTACAAGGGCCTATTCCATTGAATCCAAGATGGAATGGAAGTCCAAACTGATATCCCTCTTCCGCAGCCAACGTCATGGTTTCCTGATGATTCAAATTGAAGTTTCATTACTGCCGCTG